>NW_026000221.1:22630066-22796501 GCF_001458135.2 Marmota marmota marmota
CCACCGCCGCCGCCTCGGAGCACCGGTTCATGGCCGAGCTGGGCGTGGGACCCGAGCGCAGAGAAGGAAGCCGAGCGCGCAGGCCAGCGCCCCAGCCCAGACCCAGCCGCAGCCCCTCAAGAAACCCAGCCCGAGGCGCCGCTCGGGGCCCCTCTGCGCACGCGCCAAAATTACCTAGGCGCCGGCTGCCCCGCCCCTGGGCTGTGGCCCCGCCTCCCTTAGGTACCTGGCTCCTCCTCTTCAGTAATCTAGCCCCGCCCCCTCGGAGATGACTGCTTTCTTTCAGCAAGATGACGGTGAAGGGTAGCTTTGTAACCTTAATGCTCCAACCAGGGACACTTTAGGCGGAGTTCTCTGCTTTAGGGTCAGGCAAATCTGGGGTTTCACTTCGTCTTACTGTTCTGGCCATGAGCTGTGTTCATGATCCTCACTGCCTCCTGTAAATCCAACAAGGCTAGGAGCAACACCTTCCCCTGGGCTGTTCCCGCAAGTGAATTGAAATCACTAGGGTGCTTTGCTCTTGTGTAAACCAGTTTGAGTTCCAAGTTGGTAGGCTAATATAGACATTCGTACCAGGGATGGAAAACGCTCCTCATAAATCTTATGGGATGACTGGGGAATGGTTCCCCAGAGGATGTAACGGAGCTGCTACTAGAAAAGGCAAAAACAAGTTGACTTCCACAGTAGATGAGGAACCTGACTGAGAAAAAGGGAACGATTTGGGCGTGGCTCCATTTCGACCTGAGGAAGTACAGGGGCCTGTCTGGGCCTTGATGGGTGAGGGCCTGGGGACACAGGGGTTGTTCCAGGACCTGAGACCAATGGATTGATCTCCTAGCGGCTAGAGTGAAAGAATGAAGATGGCTCTTCTGGGTCTCTTATTTTTCCAGATAAATTTCATGATTGGTTTTTCTATTTCTATGAAGAATGTCATTGGCATTTTAATAGAAATTGCATTAAATATGTATAATGCTTTTGGGAGTAGGGCCACTTTGACAATATTAATTCTGCCTATCCAGGAACATGGGAGATCTTTTCACCTTCTGAGGTTTTCTTCAATTTCTTTCTTTAGGGTTCTGTAGTTTTCATTGTAGAGGTCTTTCACCTCTTTTATTAGATTGATTCCCAGGTATTTTATTTTATTTGAGGCTATTGTGGATTCGGGTAGTTTTTCTGATATCTCTTTCAGTGGATTCATTACTAATATATAGGAATGCATTTGATTTATAGCTGTTGATTTTATATCCTGCTCTTTCTTTGCTGAATTCACTTATTAGTTCTAGAAGTTTTCTGGTGGAATTTTTTGGGTCTTCTAGATATTGAATCATGTCATCAGCAAATAGTGATAGTTTGAGTTCTTCTTTACCTATTTGTATTCCTTTAATTTCTCTCTTCTGTCTAAATGCTCTGGCTAGAGTTTCAAGGGTGATGTTGAATAGAAGTGGTGAAAAAGGACATCCTTGCCTTATTCCAGTTTTTAGAGGGAATGCTTTCAATTTTTCTCCATTTAGAATGATGCTGGCCTTGGGGTTAGCGTAAATAGCTTTTACAATGTTGAGGTCTGTTCCTACTACTCCTAGTTTTTCTAGTGTTTTAAACATGAAAGTGTACTGTATTTTGTTAAACGCTTTTTCTGCATCTATTGAGATGAAGATATGATTCTTGTTTTTACATCTATTAATATGATGAATTACATTTATTGATTTCCATATGTTGAACCAACCCTGCATCCCTGGGATGAATCCCACTTGATCATGGTGCACTATCTTTTTGATATGTTTTTGTATTTGATTTGCCAGAATTTTATTGAGATTTTTTGCATCTATGTTCATCAGGAATACTGGTCTGCAGTTTTCTTTCCTTGATGTGTCTTTGTCTGGTTTTGGTATCAGAGTGATATTAGCCTCATAGAATAAGTTGGAAGGGTTCCCTCCTTTTCTATTTTATGGAATACTTTGAGGTGTACTGGTGTTAATTCTTCTTTGAAAGTCTTATAGAACTTGGCTGAGAGCTATAGAAACAAAAACAGCATGGTATTGGCACCAAAATGAACTTATAGACAAATGGGACAGAATAGGGGACACAGAGAATAACCCACATAGATACGGTTATCTCATACTAGACAAAGGTGCCAAAAACATTCACTGGAGAAAAGATAGTCTCTTCAACAAATGGTTCTGGCAAAACTGGAAATTCATATGTAGCAAAATGAAATTAAACCTCTCTCTCTCACCCTGCACAAAAATCAACTCAAAGTAGATCAAAGACTTATGCACTAGAACAGAGACCCTGTGCCTAATAGAAGAAAAAATAGGCCCAAATCTTCACCATGTAGGTGAAGTTAGGATCTAACTTCCTTAACAAGACCCCTAAAACACAAGAAGTAAAATCAAGGATTAATAAATGGGATGGATTCAAACGAAAAAGCTTCTTCTCAGCAAAGCAAACAATCAATAATGTGAGAAGAGGGCCTACAGATTAGGAGAAAATCTTTACCACATGCACCTCTGATAAAGCATTAATCACTAGGATATATAAAGAACCAAAAAAAACTTAACACCAAAAAAATAAATATCCCAATCAATAAATAGGCTAAGGAATTGAACAGACACTTCACAGAAGAAATACAATCAGTTGACAAATATAATAAGAAAAAGGTTCAACATGTCTGGCAATTAGAACAATGTAAATCAAAACTACACTAAAATTTCATCTCAATCCAGTCAGAATGGCAATCATCAAGAATATAGGCAACAATAAATGTTGGCAAGGACATGGGGGAAAAGGCACACTCATACATTGCTGATGGGGCTGCAATTTGGTGCAACCCCTATGGAAAGCAGTATGGAGATTCCTCAGAAAACTTGGAATGGAACCACCATTTGACCCAGCTATTCCATGCCTCGGCTTATACCCAAAGGACTTAAAATGAGCATACTACAGTAATGCATCCACGTCAATGTTTATAGCAGCTCAATTCACAATAGCCAAACATTGGAACCAACCTAGTGTCTTTCAATAGATGAATGGATAAAGAAAATGTGATATATATATTCAGTGGAATATTACTCAGCTTTAGAGGAGAATGGAATTATGGCATTTGCCAGTAAATGGATGGAGTTGGAGACTATCATGCTAAGTGAAATAAGCCAATCCCAAAAAACCAAAGGCCGAATGTTTTCTCCAATATGCAGATGCTAATACACAACAAGGGGGACGGGGCACTAGAGCAGAATAGAGTTACCTTAGATTAGATAGAGGGAAGTTGTTAGAGTCTGTAAACAAGTCAAAATAACACCTGGCATTTTGCCAGGGGAATGTTAGAGTTCATAAACAAGTCTGGATGGTGCCTGGCAAAATGCCAGAGGGAGTGGTTTGAGAAGTAACAAAAGCAAGCCATTAAGTGTGGAGATTCCTTATTGGTTGACTGATGTATCTAGTTTATGCTAATTAGATAAGCTATGTGGAATGTATAAATACTGCTCCTGTCCTGCAATAAATGGCTCCTACTCCTGCTGTATCAATCTACACAAGTTGCTCGTCACCCCCGGGTTAGTTTGCTGCAGCCAGACTGCGGCAGGAAGTGAAGGGAGGGGAGGGGAGAGGATGTGGGGATAGGAAAGGTATTAGAATGAAACAGACATTATTACTGTATGTAATTATGTGACTACATGACCAATGTGATTCCACTACATGTACACTCAGAAAAATGAGAAATTATATCCCATCTATGTATGATATATCAAAGTGCATAAATGCATTCTACTGTCATGTATAACTAATTAAGACAAATTAAAAAAAAAAAAAAAAACACTTATCCTTACTGATAAACTCTGCTTGCAGCAGGCCGGGAACCAGGAAAAAAATCAGTCTGGGCATTGGTGTAGCTCCTCCTCTAAATGTATCCACCTCTGAATCTCAGAATCATCTAACCCTATCAGAGAGCTGTGCAGCCTTGAGTTAGTCACTTAACCTCTCTGAGCTCCTTGCCTCATCAAAGGGATTAATTCCTGCCCCCATAGGATTATAGTAAGGATTAAATCAGGTGTAATGTACATAGAAAACCACTCAAGAAATGGCATGTTGAGGATCAGCTGAAATTTCTCTCAGTGTAACAGAGATCCTGATTAGCAGTGTATGAGAGCTATGATGTAAGCTTCCCAGGCTAGGTGGTCTTCAAGTAGGACTTCCTAATACCTTCAATGGCAGCATATGCTGGGGCTCTTTAGTCAGATACCTGCAGAAAGTGTGTCTGTTCGGGGCGATCAAGAACACAAATCAGTAGGCAGGCTTTGATAAAAGAAAAGATCACTTTCGGTCCACTGAGGTCACCCCCGAGCTGTCCTGAGCGCTGCTCACCTGTTTCCCCACCAGCCCCACCAGGAAAGGCCTGGAGGCATCAGACTATCAGACGACAGCTGGAGCTGGCAGGCACCTCTGAAAAGAATCCAGGTCTTGAGCTGCTGTTTGGCAGCAGCTGGGGGACTTCTACGGAGGAGAGCAGGGGCGGGTAGCCTGGCCAGAAGGCCGATTGAGCTCACCTAGTTCTGATCACAGCATCTGTGTTCAGAAAGCAAGCACGTTACTGTCCTTCAGGGTGACCGGGGAAGGTCTCGTGGGGTAGGTGGAGGGCCATGTTGCTGTTGGAGATTCTGGGCTGAGGGTCGAGTTCCTCCTCTAGGTCATCCTCTGGCCTAGCCTCTGTTCTGTTACCTAACACTACAGGACCCTGGGCAGACCACTTGTCTCTGGCCCTGGTTTCAACTAGTTAAAATAGTCTCTCCCTCTTGAGGTGGTTGCAAAGGTTAAATTAAATGATGCATGTAGAGTACCTGGCACGCAGCAGGTTGCTAATGAAGCAGGGTGACATGGTTGCTGCTCACTGTCAGCGCCAGCATTGGGACAGGTATCACTATTAAGAAACAGACCGAGAGAGAAAACCGAGTCCGGAGCCTCAGGTATCATTCAGCCTGCAGCTGGGTGGAGCGCTTTGCGCATGCGCATCAGAGACACCCCCCCCCAGCCCCGCCCACCCTGAGGTGGGCTCCCGCGGTTTCTTTTGGCAGCTCTGATGTCTTCGGCACGCACCATCCCTACCCCTCCCGGGGCACACTGGCTCTTTTTCAGTTTCCTCTTCTGGCTTGGGCTGCAGCCCCCTCTGGGGGCTGAGAAAGCAGACGGCGACACGGCCACTCAGTTGGTGTCTTTATTTATACTGGTCACCACTTCCCTTGGGGAACTGTTGAAAAGGGAGGCAGAGGGGCGGAGCGGGAAGCCGCGGCTGGGTCGGCCTCCATCCAGTGGAGGCTGCGGGTGGGGAGGGCGTCCTAAATGGAGTGATCGGGCCAGCAGCGCTGGGTGGGCTGGCATGTGTCACTCAGTGACTTCAGACCACCTGAGCCCTTGTGTCCGGGAATGAATGCCATAAGGTGGAAATAAAAAATCACAAGAAAGTGCACACAAAGCAAACTGCTAATGTAGGGAAGGTTCTAAGGCAGCCAGCAGTGAGAAGCCAGGTGTCTAGGGTGGCCACCTGGCCACATCCCTACCCACGGCCCCATGCCAGGCTGTCGGGCCGCCAGTGCCCTCTGGAGACAGTCTCTGTTGGCTCTGAGGCTGCTGGGAGCCACAGACGTTTGTGGGGGGAGAAGAGCCCAAAGCGAGGCAGCACCAGGTCAGCCCAACGCAGGGCTGCATGGACAGTATCAGGGCATCTCTTTGGGGGGGCTCTGAGGGGTGTGAGACTGGGGGGAGGGGTACAATCCAGCACCTTTCTTTGGGCAAGGATGAAGGCTCTCTCTGGACTCTTAAATTACCAGGTGAGGGTGAGAATGCTGATTAGCGACAGAGCCGAGGGCATGGGCACAGGCCCCTGGGGTCCCTCCCCGGTGCTCAGGCCCCATGTGTGGAAGGGACCCACAGGAAGGGCGGTCGGAGTCTGAGCAGCTCAGCAGCCCAGCCAGTCGGATTTGATGCTTCCAACCTTCACGCTCTTCAGACTTTGGTTTTCCAGCTTCAGGTAATAAGCACCCTTGAAGAAATAGCTGTGACCTGGGACAGAGAAGGAAAAGAGACTGTGACCACCCATCCTGAAATTCTGGCACTCCCAGAGGATTCCTGGGAACTGGAAAGTCTGCCTGGCACAGGGAAGAAGGTTTTGAGCCAGAAAAACCCTTCTGGGGCCGAAGGAAGGGAAATGCCCTATGGGAGTAAGGTCTATGATGGGTCAGAGACACCAACCTCTTAGAGCTTGTGATGGATTAAATTAGATAATATGCTGTTAGGAATAGTGAGAGTACTCCCCTTGGCACCATCATCAAACCAAGCATTTTCCTACGCCCGAAGTGGGCAACCAGGAAGCGTCCAGCCCTCCCAGGCCCACAGATGGCTTTTATTTGGCTCACAGGAGCTTCTTTGTTTTTATCTTTCATTCTGAGTAAGTTGCCAACATGTAAACATCTGGAAATGTCACAGGAATATAGATTTCTGGCTTCTTTCTAAAATAACTAGAATATCTAAGAACATGAGATCAAAATCTGTGCAGGCTGATCACTGTCAGAAGCTGCAAAGCAACTGGGTCCTCCTGCACACTCGCTGGTTCACTACAGAACTCACTACTCCCTACTGTCTCTGCCTCCTCGTCTCACCTGTGCTGTGTGGCCCATCCAGGCTTCAGAATCTGTCAACTCCCCCTCGTATATATGATCCTACTTACTTTGTTTCAAACTCTAGCACACAGTAGGTGCTCAACAGATGTTCAGTTGAAGATAATCCTTAGCCTCACACCTGACCGCACACTTAGCCTTGCACCTGATGGTACAGTCCTTCTACTTGCTCACGTAGGACCTCTGGCCGCTGGAGTTCAGAGCTACGTGCTGAGCATATAGTAGGGACTCCAAAGGATCTTTGGTTCTATCTGGCTCAGCAAAGGAACAGACAGAGAGCCTGGCAGAGTTGGCCTTGTCCCCAGTGGAGCGCCCTTCTGCTGATGGGAGGCAATCGAAGGCCTCTTGCAAAACCCCAAAGGGCCTGGACCAAGCCCCAGAATGAATCCAGGGCACCAGGCCATGTTGCTGGCCCCCTAAGGCCTCCCTCCCTGCCCCCACCCTGGCTGGAGGCCCTGCAGCTGTGTGAGGGGCCTTTTTAGGTCTCACTGCCTTGGAGCCTGGCTGGGGGAACAGAGGTCAGGGGTCTGGATGCCTTCCCAGCACTGGGCTGAAGGGGCTGGTTTGTTTCCTGGGGCGAGCATGCCGGCCCTGCACAATGAAGGAGTGTGTGCTGGAGCGGAATGGGGGCCCCCCGGCTGGGGGTGGGGAGTCCTCGAAAGCGGACAGAGGCCTGGGAGCTCACCACCGCCCTGCAGGTCCACAACGGCATCCAGGTTGTCGGAGATGGCATTCCAGGCATCGGCGATGAGCTTGGGAAAGCCGGGATCCATTTTCTTCTTTACCTCATTGTATCTGTCAGGAAAGAGAACGAGACACGGTGGACCAGTAGGCCTCTCGGAAGGCCACCTCCCCGAGATCTGGAAGGGAGAGAGGACCCAGAGGATGGCTCCTGAGGGGGCCTGGGAAACCCTACCTGGCCCTTCCAAGAGGCACCCAGAAAGAGGGCAAGTGCCAGGAGTCGGGCCAGGGTGTGAAGCCCAACACCACCACTCGCTAAGGACATAAAAACAATCTTGTGATCTCTGCCAAACAGGCATGCAAAGTGTCTGCCTGTCCCTGAGCCTAGGACTTGGTAGGTGTCTGGGAAATGTTAGTCCCTTACAAATCCCTGCTGCAGTCTGAGGAGCACTGGCCCGGGGCCCATGGAAGGGGACCCACCCCATAATTCTGTCACTGTGTAGTTTGAACTGTCAGGTGGAGGTGACAACCCACATCCTGGGAGATGACGGTGGCTGGGAGGGTGAGGCTACAATGCAAGGTGGTGGGTGTGAGCCAGGCCTGTTAGTCACAGGGCGGACTGCATGCCACCTCCGTCCCACCTGCGGCTGTCCCCACCTGCGGCGGGCGGCTATCGGGGTGCGTACTTACTCAGGGCCCCGCCTTTAATTCAGGTAAATACCTGGAGCCTTAGCTGGCAGGCTCTTCTCCCTGACTCTGTCTTCTTAAATTTTTTGGAAAACTTTTTAGATGTTGCGGTCATTTTGACTTCTTTGTTTCTCCACCCTCTCTCAATCTGTTTATTACACTCTAAATATTTAACTAGCTCCCACTCTATGCCTGTGGGTATCTCAGTCAACAAGGTCAAGTTGTCCCTCAAGGAGAAAATTTTCTAGACTCCTCTGTGTTTGAGTCCTATCCTGGAGGGAGCCACGCTGTCCTCTGTGGAGCTTCTGAGCCAGTTCCTTTCTTCCCATGGCCAGCTCCCCTGGGGTCCCAACTTCTCCTCTGGCTCCCTAGGACAGGGCCCATCCCCCTCAGCCCACCACCCCAGAACTGCCATCATTCCAGCCACATCATGGACCTTCCCTCTTGCAAAACCTACTTCTTCACGACTTGGGTTACCAAAACCAAGCTCCCTAGCTCAAATCCCAGCACTCCCAGCTGCCACCCCTCCACTGACCCCTCCAGTGACATCGCCAAGGGTTATGATGGCTCTAAGGTGTGTGGCCCATGCTTGAACTTGCCCTCATTTCTCTCATTCTCCCCCAGCAAACGGGAAGAGCAGGAATTAACCCCACTGTATAGATGAGGAAACCGAGGCTGAGAGAAGTGAACCCATTTCTTCTCATCCAGGAAGAACACAGTGGGATGGCATGCCATGTTGGCTTGGAAGGGGACTCTGTGTCTTCTTCCCTTTTCCCCTCTGCGCCCGCCATCTTGAACAGTGCTGCTCATGGGCTGGCACACTGCCTGGAGAAGTTTCACGGGTGGTTCTCCTCTGCAGCGTAGAGCAGGTATGAGGATATTTGTGTTCCAGCTTCCTAACCTGTGTGTCTTCGACCTTCTTGAGCGTCATAAGCATGGGGCTGAAAATAGCGCTTACCTAAAATGAGAAATCCGGGTGCCATGCACAGCTTCAGGCCAGGGTTGGGCACTAGCCCATAAGGACGGACACCATCATTTGCCTCCAGTGTATTCCAGTCACTTTCACTCTGTTGTAAGCTCCGCGAGGACACTGCCTCCTGGCACCTCGCTAAGTGCCTGGCACATAGAAGAGGTTGCATGTATATCTGTGGGAAGCTACTTCTCACCTTCCATCACTCAGGGGCTCTCTTTCTCTCCAGTAAGTTCTGCCTCTGCAGTCTCAAGCTCATCAATGACGTCTTCCGAGAGAGCTGTGTCCTTTGGAAGCCCAGCCCAGGGCCTCTGAGCAGCCCTTCGGCTCCATCCCTTCCACAGAGAACTCAGGGAGCTACCTGGGTAGAGCAGGTGGTCCATCTCGGCCCCTGGCTTTAGGAGGAGGTGGGCTTCATATGGAGAAGGCCTGGGAGGCAGATAACTTTGCCTGGAAACTCAGCCGGGCACTGCCACAGCCTGTGGGTCAGCGTGTGCGCATGCACACTCACGCTCACACGGGAACACATCTGTTATCGTGTGTCTCCACACATACGGTGCATGGGAGGGGTGACTGTGGAAGTCCTTCCAACACTTGCCAGGAAGACTGCAGGGCTTCCCGATTCTAAGATTCCTATTTGTGTGATCCTGTGCCTCTCGCCATCCAGGGTTCTCAGATCTGAGACTCGGAGCACCTGTGCAGCTGAGATGCCACTCGTAGCACGTGGGTGTGGTTGGGAGTGTCCCAGGGCCTGTGGGCGGAAGGCCCACTCTGTGGCTTCCTGGCTGACTGTTTTCCTTTTGAGGCCTGAGATATCAATCAGCTTAGGTCGCTAAGTGTCTTAGCATTCCACCCCGATGCTGGCAGGCTGGGGACATAAGCAGCTTTTAAATCAGGGCAGCTGGGGCAGGAAAGGGGGCCTTGGAGGAAGCAGGATTGTTTGGGGGATGGCAGATAGCATGTCCCTCTGAGGAGCTCCTGGGTAGGACCCAGATGTAGTGAGAGCCACAGAAGAATGGGACACTAGGGGGGACAGGTTGGAAAGTCACCCCATAGCCTTCGTGCACCAGTCTGGCCTTCCTAAATGACCAAATGAACCAGAAGTCACAGCGGAGAAAGCAAGGGGCGGGCAGAGAGGAGAAGCCGCCACCCTGGCTCTGTCCAGCTTATTTCTTTGGGCCTCAGTTGTTAAGTGTCAACAATTGTCATCAAACTCCGAAGACCTGGGCTGCCTCTTGCCAACCAGTCCTGGGCATGGGGCTGTCCAGCCTGATAGTGGCCTTTCAGAACTGGACCCTTCTCTTCAAATGACCTGGAGCAGAGAGAGAGCCACCTGCCTCCAAACTGTTCCCCTGCCAGTCGGCTCCCACAGCCACTGGGCCCGTGGTGGACACTCCAGAGAGTTCCTGCTGCTTCTGCGGGTTCTACTGTGGATCCTGACTCCTGTGAGCAGCGGCTGCCTTGGCATGTCCCTTCTGCCACCCCTGCACTCTTGTGCCCACCTCTTGGGACTCCACTACATCAGGGGCAATGTAGACTAACTAGTATGGTCTCTGGGAGAGCCAGGGTTCGAAGCTTCACCTGTCACCACATGGCAATGGGACTTTAAGCTAGGTGTTTAGCCTTTCTGTAAAATGGGAATACTATCAATCAGTGTCTCCCAGAGCCCCTAGAACAGTGTGGGGCACACAGTGTCGACAGGAGCAGCTGTTATCTTGTCTTCATTTTGATTCCCTCCTTCTTCAGTGAGTCACCCGAAGAGACGGGCTCCAGACTGGACTCGAACCCATATAGAAGGCAGCTACGAAGGCCAGGAGATTCTGACCAGCGTTATGCCGGCCGCGTGCACAGGATGCTTCACTCCTTGGTGACTTCTTAGAAGGGATGCGGCCCTGGCAGGTCAGAGGCCAGAGAGGGGCATTCACGGCCCACTGACCTCTGAACTTGACCCAGGAGGCATCGAGCCACAGTGTCTTCTCGCACGCAGTTGGCTGTGCTGCTCCCCTGCCCACAGCCTCCCTTACCTCCAGAATTTGTCTCCAGCAAAGATGTACGTCTTCTTGTTCTTGCTCCAGTTGAAGGCGGCGTCCACTTTCTGCACATCAGGGGGCAATCCCAGGCTGGTCAGCGGCTTGGGGTAGCCTCGCTCCAGGGTGCTGGCAGAA
Organism: Marmota marmota marmota; assembly: GCF_001458135.2. NCBI lineage: Eukaryota > Metazoa > Chordata > Mammalia > Rodentia > Sciuridae > Marmota > Marmota marmota. Next base: position 22,641,235 of record NW_026000221.1, read on the forward strand.
TAGACCCAGTACTCATTCCCTGGGGTGGAAGAGAGGATGCGTTGGTGGCTGGTGCCAAGTCCCCCAGGCCAGGCTGTCCCTCCCATCATCTGTCTGGCACGGGACCCCACAACAGCCATTTTCAGTGGGGAAGAGCTTCAGCGCTGGAATTGGGCCCCACGCACAGGGTTTTGTAAGTCAATTACAGAATAGAGAAAGTGTCAGGCTGAAAAGGTAAGTGTGAGTCGGTGAGTGAGATGGAACCCACAGAGTGTCATGCCTGCCACAAAAAGGCACATGCCCTGACAGCCAGCAGCTGTTCTGGTCAGGACCCAGGGTTGTCGTGGATGGAGAGGGGAGTTGGCTGGGGGGAGAACAGCTACACACGGTCATGATGAGCCTCCCACACTCTAGAAAGCCTTCGCTGAGCCCCACCTCGGGCCAAAGCAGGGACCCATTTGGTGGCCCCATCAGAGCCCGTACCTTATCTACTCCTAGCAGCCTGGGGATCTGTCTCCCTGAGCAAAAGGGCAGAAGCTGCATTCCCTGAGCCCAGCAAAACCCAGGACATAGTACACGCTCAAATAAATGTTGAAGGAACCAGGCTTCCCACACTTCAGCCGTGTGCACCAGACCTGGAAGATTTTTCTGTTTCCAGAGACTCCCTTGTGCTACTGTTTATTTATAAATTTTTGCTTTCAGTGAATTCCACTGGAAATCTTCAAAAATAAATGTCTTAAAAGAACTTTAGGGAACTGCCTCAATGTCATGTATCAAATAATCTTTTCCTATACTAACTACCTCTGTTCAAAAAAAACAAACAACAACAACAAACAAAAGTGTAAGCTAAAAATGAAAACCAGCAGTTTTTAAATGTTCGATCTCAAGCACCCGCCTGCCAAAGGCTCAAAGAAAGATGTCAGAGACACACGGGCTCTAAAATGAGATTTCTTCCTTCTTGAAAAGGAAGCAGAAAGATGGAAAGATAATTCAAAGGAAAGGAGATGTTTCTATGGGGGTGAAGCTCTTTGGTGTCAGGTGACAGATGAATCCCATGCTCTGGGAAGCGTTGCCGAAACAAGGAGCAGAGGCACACACAGGTGCCCGGGGACTGCGGTCTGGGCAGAGGAGAGGGCCTGGGCCATCCCACACACCTGCAAAGAACACGGCCTTCTCCTCCTGCGGGGCCTCGTACACAGCGTCGATCTTTTCCGGGAGCTCAGGCCAGAATGTGGCCACCAGCAGGGGCCCCATAGGCTTGTCACGTGGATTCACTGTCCGCCAGATGAACCTGAGGACAGGAAGAGGACACATCTTAGGAAACCACACCTCCAGTCACTCAGGAGCAGCTCTGACCACATGTGCCTCCCCAGGCCCACCAGAAGCACCCCGGTAAGGCTCCTATGATGCAGGGGGAGACAAGACCAAAGGCAGGCTGGAGAAGGAGGGAGGGTTTGGCAGAGTCCCTCCGCAAGGTGCTGGGGCTGAGAAGAGCCCCTTTGCTCCCTGCCCCCACTTCCTCCAGGAAGCCTCCTCTGGCTACCTCGGCCGACACCGTGTTCTTCTTTTTCTCAGCTTCTCAGAATCATCGGTTCTAAGAGTATCTTATCTTATCCACGTCGTACCAGACACTTTACGTGCCTTGTAAAATTTAATTCTGAAAAAGAGTCAGTCTAGTTTGCACACTTGATGGTCTACCCGGCATCTGCTATCTATTTCCCCATCATCCTTTCTCTGAAAATTCACATGTATGCCCCACCCCTCTCCACCACCACCAGCAGCCCCCACTGCCTGTGACCCAGGCGTTATTCTAAGAGTAGATGCTGATTCGTCTAAGTCAATGGTCCTCAGAGTGTGGGCCCTGGGCCAGCAGCAGAAGTATCACCTGTGGATTTTTTAGAAATGCAAATTATTAAGTCCCCCTCCCCCCCGCCCCCGAGATCTATAAAGCAGACTCTCTGGACTTGTGGCTGAGAATTTGCATTTCCGTAACCCTTCCAGATGATTTTAATGCACACCAAAGTTTGCAAAGTTCAGGTCCCAGCCAATCACAGCCCACCATTCCCTGGCGATGGTTACTGACTCAGCAGCAACCATGACTCATGTTGGCACAAGATAGAACAGATAACTTGTATCTTATCATCTCACATCTAGATGTGGTGTGTGTGTGTGTGTGTGTATCTCTGCTGGATTTGGGGACCCTTTCACTCCAATTGCACTGGCACTGTTCTCTTAACCAGGGGAAGACCCAGCCTTGGGATAAAAGTCAATGTCAAGAGTGGCACTGCACCAATACCTCGAGTCAACGACCCTCTTCTGCCCCTGGAAGCAGCCTTACCCCTGGACACTGTATCACATAAAAGCAATTTCTCTCCACTGCTTAAGCCCTCATGAGTTCGCAACCGGAGTGGAGGGTAACTCGGTTCCTTGCAGCAAAGCCTCCTGATACAGGAAGGTGTCATGACCCTTATTTGGCCAATGAAGCTCAGAGAGGTTTTGGACTCTGAAAGCCAAGTTGAATCACCCTGCAGTACCATCTTCCTGCCCTCCCAACGTCTAGCACTGATTTCTGCATATGTCCAGTGCTTAAGTATTTACTCATTAATTCAATGAGTCCCATCAAAGTCCTTTTGGAAGAAAGTGTGATGTGGCAGGTTGTGATGGCTCTGGCTGGGCCCCTCTGACCTCTGCACGCTGCTCAGGGCTTCCTGAGCAAGAGCCCCAGGCTAAGGGCACTGCAGGAGGGTACGGTTCCCACTCACCTCTTCCCCATCCCACCAGGGGGCTGCAGGGTGGCCCTGGGGCCTGATGATGCTTGATTCATCATTGCGTTTTGGACCTGGGTTCTCTTTGCCTCTGCCATCTCCCTCCTGGCGAGGCAGGGAGGGAGGGCATCTGCACCCTGGCACCTGGCCCTGTGCCTGGAGCAGAGGAGGCTCTTCACAAGTTCACGCTCCCTGTTCCTCCCTGCGTAAGTCAGGAGCTTTCACATGTCCTTAGAGAGGCTTTGCAATTTTTCCTGTCTCTTGCAATAACCAACCGGTCACCCCATCGCCATCCATCAGAATCCTGCTTCCCCTTAACGCCTGTTCAAAGGCTGGCTCCCCTGTGAAGCTTCCTAGGTTGTCCACAAAAGCAATTTGCCAATGCCTCCGCAGTCTCGTTCCTTTCATTCTGTCGCATATGACTATCAGTTTTTTATGCCTCTATTTCCCAAACCTGACTGGTGAGGCACAGGTTTTAATGTGCATCAGAACTATTGCAGGACTTTGCTACCATGCAGATTCCAGGGGGGCCTGCCTTCAGAGGGTGCAGCCAAAGAGCTGGGGGCAGAAGCCCACCTTTTTAAAAAATAATTCTGTGGATGCATAATGGTCGTTCAATAAATTGCATACATTTAAAGCACAGAATTTGATAAGTTTGGAATTATGTTTACCCTGGGAGGCCATCACCATAATCAGAAGTAGAAATATATTAATCACCTTGTGCCCACTTAGCCTCGCATCTTTCCACAGTTGACCTCTGATCTGCCTTCTGTCACTGTAGGTTAGTTTGCATTTTCTAGAATTCTATATAAATGAGTTATATAGCATGTACTCTTTTTTTTTCAGGGGGGGCAGTTACTGGGGATTGAACTCAGGGGCACTCGACCACTGAGCCACATCCCCAGCCCTATTTTGTATTTGATTTAGAGACAGGGTCTCACTGGGTTGCTTAGCACCTTGCTTTTGCTGAGGCTGGCTTTGAACTCACGATCCTCCTGCCTCGGCCTCCCGAACTGCTGGGATTATAGGTGTGCACCACCGCACCCGACTACAGCATCTACTCTTGCCTAGCTTTTTTTCACTCAGGATAATCATTTTGAGATTCATCCACACTGTAGTGGACATCACCTCTTGTTAATAGATTCTTTCTCATTTCTTTTAATTTCAATTAATTTCTTTTAATTTCTGAGGAGTAATCCACTGTGTGGGTATGGCATGATTTCAGACACCCACACATTTAGCACTCATGCCCCAGGTGACTCTGATACAGGAGGCATATGAACCTCCCTTTAAGAGCACTCATCTAGATATGGAGCAGGGCCTCTGTCCCCAGTGCAGTCCTTCCCCGCCCTCCAGCTACGAAAGCCTCCAAAGTAACTGGCATAACAGATGCCGAGAAAATAGTGGTCAGTAGTAATAGTTAATGTGACTGAATATACTCACTCCATGTCAGGCATTGTTCTAAGCACTAAGCCCACTGAATCCCTATGAGATATGTTGGAATATTATCATCATTTTATAGATGAAGAAACTGAGGCACAAAGAAGGTACTTAATTAAGTTGCTATGATTAGGCAGCCGGCATGTGGCATTAGCCAGAGTTCATCATCACTTCACCCTACGAATGGGTGAACAGATAGAGCCATCCATGGGTGGAAGGAGAGGGGATAAGGAGTAGGTGGTTGGCTGGATGAGTGGGTGAATGCATAGGTGGATGAGTGCAGGTGAGTACGGGTGGGTGGACGGATGATGGAGAGAGAGATGGACTCTCTAGTGAGGACCTAGACACTGCTAGCCATTATCCAGGGGTGGAGGGCATTAGGGCGATGCTCAGACCTTAGTCAGGTGAGGGGGGGCCTTTACACATAGCATGAGGGATCTGGTCCCTCTCTGCCACCCAGAGCAATTAGGCTATTTGGAGATCAAGGCCATTCAAGAAGGCCAATGGTAGCCTGGCTTGATCTCAGTTCTCCCCTCCATTTCACTTTGGGATGACCCCGTACACGGCCATCCATGCAGCTTTGCCACCCATCCTTTAGAACAGACGTTGGGTGTGGCCACGGGATTTGCATCAGTGAAATATTCTCAGACATGATGTAAATGGAAGTTTTCAATGTCCTTGTGTGGTGAGATTTGGCCTCTTGCACCCTGTCATCTGCCACGAGTAGCCACTGACCCCAGAAGAACGAGTGACATACAGAGTCTACCTGACCCCCAACTGCACCTGGAAGCCTAGACACCCAAGACACCCACAGAGCTGAGAGTGCAAAAGAACTGCTCGTGTGGCCAGCTACGGATGTGTGTGTTGTGACACAAGGCGAAGACTGGTCGTCCTGGGGCCCCCAGGGGGGTCCTCAGTAAAGGACGGGGACACAAGAATAAAGGAAAGGGGCAAAGGACAGAGGGCAAGAGGGACTAGACGTAGCTCCTACACTCACCGGTCCTTGAAGAAGAAGATCTCACCACGGATCTGAGCGATGCCATCAAAGACAATGTCCTGTTTGCAGATCTCAGGAGTGACAGGTCCCAGTGTAGGGGTGGGGCCGGTGCCAGTGTCAATGTCAGTGTCAGGGGAGACCCCTAGGGGTGGGAGGGACACCTGAATTTAGATTCTCCCCCGCTCCAAGGGTTGTCCCCAGCAGGCTGGACCCTAAGGCTGCCCACGCATCTGGCTAAGGCTCAGAAAGAAATGTCCTCTGGTCCAGTGTTGGCCCAGGACTGAGAGGGGAGTGGAAAGAAACAAAGCTCACACACTCTGTCAGTGCTCTTCGTTCACGTCACCTGAGTGGCTTCTCGCTGCGTCCCCAGGTGAGGGTCATCACTATTCCCAGTTCACATATGAAGGAACGGGGGCCCAGGAAGGTTGAGACACAGGGGCCAGGATTCAAACCTAAGGCTCAGGTTCTTATGCCGCCAAGAGTCAGGGCAGTCAGGGGGCTGCTTGGGTGTCCAGCAGCAGGGGTGTGGCACTTCCTCAAGGGCAATGCCTTTACTCTCATGATAAGCAGCCACATTGGAGGACACTGAGTCCAGAGAGGTAAAGACTTGCTAGATCTCCTGCAGCTGGTCAAAGACAGAGGCAGCTCTGGACCCTGCACCTCTGGGTCCAGATCTTGGGTTCTTTTCCAATTGGATGTTCCCCAAGCACCACTGCACAATTGTGGCCTGGTCCAAATTTTATATACATATACATACATACCTATATCTCTATATCTATCTATCTATCTACCTATATATATATATATATATATTTTTTTTTCCTCCCCAGTACTGGTGATTAAACTCAGGAGTGCTTATCCACTGAGCCACATCCCCAGCCCCTTTTTATATTTTATTTAGAGACAGGGTCTCACTAAGTTGCTTATCGCCTCACTAAGTTGCTGAGGCTGGCTTTGAATTCAAGATCCTCCTGCCTCAGCCTCCCCAGACGCGGGGATTCCCGGTGTGCACCAAGGACCACTACATTTTTAATTTCTTTTTGTAAAGAAATGCAGTGACTTTTTAAACTCTAGTTAAATTTACTGTGAGCAGATAACAAAAAATGAATCATTGATATCAGGGACTTGTGGTTATACTTCTATTAAATAAAATCATATTAAGAAGACTAGAAACTTCCACTCCTATCTCATGAAGGTCTCTCCACACAACGGGAAACTCCAACTTGTGGCCAACCAACTCTCCTGGATTCTAAACCCCCCTGGGTTGCTTAAACCCGGGGGACCTGGAGCCTGAAAGTTCACCGTTCTCAGGTCACAGTTTACTCACATAGAACATGGAAAGCCCTGGAAATAGGGAGTCCGAGGCGTCACCGGGAAGCACAGCTTTGACCCACGCCAGCACCAGGTCCCCACACTCCTGCCTCCAGCCCTTGTCACCAACAGTCCTGGCCAGATGGGCCTTCCTGCTTCTCACACCCTGGGCCCCCTCCCAGGTCACATGACTCCCCAGGTCCCCAAGCTGAGAGTTACCGTAGAGTTCCTGAATGCCCTTGATGTCGTCCTGCGACAGGCGGAAGTTCTTGGTGTAGGTGTAAATGGGGGCCATCAGGGCCCCAGGGTCCTGTGAGTGCTCCAGCCCCATGGCGTGGCCAAACTCGTGAGCTGCCACTAGGAACAGGCTGTACCCTGAGGGCCAAGGCAAGGGACAAACAAGGAAAGATGAGACTCGAGTGAGACTCGGCCCAGCCAGGGGGACTGGGGCGGACATTCTCAGGGCGGGGCGGAAAGCCCTGGAAGCGGCACTCTGACTTCTCATGTCCTCATGCTTTTTAGTAGGGTCATCCAAAGTCCCCATGGCCTGCTCCAGAGAGGGCTGCAGTGTCATACAGAAGGGAAGCTTGAAGCACCTGCAAATCCCCTTTGTTAAAGTCCAAAGTCCCATGTGTTAAAAATTGTGCTTCCTGTCTCTTTGTGTCTCTTTAAAGAGGAGGAACAAAACCTGCTCCTAAACTAGGGTCTCCAGAGAGGTAGGAGAGGGGGGCTGCTGGGCCAGCCCCGGGCTCTCTGACTCCTGCCCCAGGGAGAGCAGCGAGCGCCATTTCCACCTGGCCAGGCTCAGCAGACACGCCCCAGGGTGGGTTCACTGATGCCCACCCCCCAAAGATATGTTCAGGTCTTAACCCTGGGAACCTGTGAAAGTGACCTTATTTAGAAATGAGGTCTTTGCAAATCAGGTCACACAATATTAAGGTGACCAGACACTGGAGTGGAGTGGCCCTTGATGCAGTCGGGCCCACGCCACGACAAGAAGAGAGGGAGACGGCACGGAGCAGAGGGGAGAAAGCCACGTGATGAGGGAGCAGAGTGCAGAGGGGCAGCCCTGGGGGACATGGCCCTACGGGCACCTGGGTTAGACTTCCAGCCTTCCAGAAGCATGAAAAAATCCACTTATGTGGGTCGAAATGGTATAGCCACTTTGTTGTGGCAGCCCAAGGAAACAAATTCAAAGTCACAGTCCAGGCAACAGAGAAGCCCACCCTCAGGTGCACAGCAGGTGAATCAGGCCAGCCCTCTCACTGGTCATCGTAGGTCCTGCAGCCTAGAGTGGACACAGGGCCCAAGCACACTGTTCCTCGGGGAGGCCGTGGGCTGTTCCTGGTCACTCTCTCACCCCAGCCTGAGGCCTGGAGGGTGGGGTTATCCCAGCTGGCTATGTCCCCAGCACAGACGGGGACCACCATTCACAGGACAGCTGATGGGTCAGGATGGTCTGGCGGCTCAGGGAGGGACTCCTTTTCCCTGCGGTCTGCTGCCTGCCCAGCCCCTTGAGGCTCTCAAGTCAGAGTGGGGATGTGTCCAGGGAGAATCGCCCTCTGGGACTCCACATGCTGTGGTAGCCTCAGCCCTGGAGGTGTGGCCGAGGTGGCAGGCAAGGTCTGGAACCGAGGCCAGCTCAGGGGTGCGAGGGGTCCTGTCTGGAGGCTGCGTCTGCCCACCTGAGGGGCTGGGCAGGGTCTCTGCTCTAGGTGCAGGCCTGGGGTATGTGTCCCTTACGGGGGCAGGTGGGTGTCCGGGGGCAGTGTCGATGCTGGAGGTGTGGAGGGAATGTCCATCTGCCCAGTGAAGGGCCTCCTACCTTGGTCGGGGCAGAAACCCCACTTGCGGTCATCGTCGTAGTTGGCCGAGGTCGCACACCACATCTTTCCGTCACTGCGGCCGGCGCTGGTGCAGCTCTCGTGCTTGTTGCCCAGGAAGGTGAAGGGGAAGACACAAGGGGCCCCTTCGGAATTCCCTCCAACAGTGGACATGGCTGTGGGCAAGGTGCATGGGTCAAGGTCACCAGGGGAGGACAGCATGATGCCGATGTCCACAGACCACGCTGAGACACCCCAGGTGCGGCAGCCAGCGCTCCCCAATCCCTGCGCCAATCACCCTCTCTGCCAATCACCCTCTGCCGGGGGGCCACGTGCTGCCCCCCAGGGGACCCAGGCCCAGAGAAACTGAAACTTGGAGAGATGAAGAGCTTGGCCAGGGCAGGTCCTGTTAGGAAGTGGCACAGGCTCAACCCCGGCTGCCAGATCCCGGAGCCGGCACTAGCTTCCTGGGGCTGTGAACCCAGGGGCAAGACACCAGGAGGCCAGGCAGGGCTCAGGGTCCCAACACACTCAACTAGAGAGCGACCCCACCAGACCCCACCAGCAGGGTCCCACAGGGACTAACCTCCGGGTCAGGGCTGGAGGAGGGCGGGATGGAGAGAGGGACATGGAGACAGAGAGACTGAGGGGAAGCAGGCCAGGAGGGGCCGGGCAGACAGAGGCAGAAAGAAACACCCAACGTGACAGCTGGTGTCACCAATTTGGCGGAACTGTGGTGACATTTGGGTGACACCAATTCTGCTGGACTGCGTGAATGCCTCACGGGGGCTCTGACTTCTGCATCGGAGCCGCCAAGGACCCGGCTGGCACCCACCCTGGGGAGGAGGTTGGGGTGGTCAGGCGGGTTTCTGAGAGACAGCAGGGTGCTGGGCCCTGTGGGCAGGGGAGGAGGGGACACCCACCGGTCTCAGGGCAGAAGCCATACTTCTTGTCGCGGTCGTAGTCCTCGGTGGTGCCACACCAGCGGTAGCCGTCCGTGCGGCCCTCGGTGGTGCAGCTGTTGTAGGAGGTGCCCTGGAAGCGGAAGGGGAACTTGCAGGGCTGTCCATCGGCGTTGCCACCCATGGTGAACAGGGCTGCGAGTGGAGGAGAGAGGGTGACTGAGAGAGAGTCCCCTGCCCGGGCACTCGCCGGCTGGCTGCCGCCTGCCAGGTCACACCAGCGAAGTTGCTGTGTTGTTAAAATTCAAACATCTCCTTTGCTGACGGGTAAGGAGCCGCTTCTCCAAGCTCCTGGAGAGGACCCCTGGACCCCTGGCCCCCCTCGTCCCTGCCCTGGGACCTTGTGGACACCAGCCAGGAAACGCATGTCACTCAGCAGGGCCTCCAGAACCCTTCCCCAGTCCTGAGTCACCATCCATTCTGCCTGGTCAACACCCACTCCAGGTGGATGCTAAACATGCCACCCGTGGTGGGCATGTCCCCATGTGTCTCTCCATCTGACAGACAGGGACACTGAGGCTCAGAGAACACTGGGTTCCAGAAGTGTTCCTGGTCACAGGAATAAGGACACGGATGGAGACTGTAACTGACAACTGCCAGCACGCTCATCTCCACTCCTCTCACACACCATCACATGCATGGGTGACCCTATGTGGCTTCACCTCCTGTCAATCAGAGGCCCTCTCCTGGACAGTCCCTCTGTGGTCCCTGCAGGAGGGAGAGGAGGGTCAGGAGGAGGAGGCTCTGCCCTTGGGAACTTTTCAATACACCCTCCAGGCTCCCGCTCTGGCCTCCCGGGGCAGCCATGATGGAGAGCTGGGGAAGAGGGTGGGATCCAGGATGTGGCCTCTCCCTCTCTCTCTCTCTCTTAGGTTCTTCTCCTGCTCCCCCGTCCCCTCCTCTGTCCCAAAGCTACAAAATGGTGTGTCTCTGGAATTGCCAACTAGCAAAACCACAAGTGCGTAACAAGGACCATCTGTGCACAACGGCGCCAGCGGTGACCTCACCAGTCCCAGTTAACTCCAGCATGGCCAGGAAGGAGCCTAGCCCTCCTCCCACCACGGAACCCAGGACCCTCTCCCCACTGTTCCACTCTCCCTGAACAGGAGACACTGTCCCATCATGCCAGAAACCATGGCACCTCAGGAAGAGAAACACACAGAGTCCAGAAACTGGTGGCCTCAGATGGGGGGAAAGGTGAAGTGTTAATTCAACTAGGTCCAGCCCCAGGCCTCTGCCACCCAGAAAGCCCTTGTCTCTGCTCAGATCCTCCCTCCTGGGTCCAGTCCCCAGGGAGGGGGGCGGGAAGCAGACCCTGAGTCAGCAGTCAGGAGGGTCTGAGTAACAGGAACCCCAAACAGGCACGTGGTGCAGGCCCACACCTGGCCACAGACCAAGTCGACCGCTCGTGTCCAAGGCAGGGAAAACCCTCCCAAAATTATGAAATACAGCGGCTTTGCCTCCTCTTCTTGGGGACCCCCTGTTCCAATTAGAACAGCTGACTCAGGGAAGGTTAGTGTCACCTGCATGTCCCCCCAGGAAATACAAGATACAGAAAATGTCTTCTTTAACAATTTCTGGCTTGTCATGGTCGATGGCTTGAACACTTTCTTAACGCAGAGTTTAGCTTTGGTAATAAAGTGTAAACAGGAAGACAATTCGCAAGCTGTTTGCTTCTTCTGTCAAGATGGATGCTGTCCAGTGCAAGTCACAATGGGGACAGAGACACTCCTGGACATGTACAATTATAGCCCCAAATGATGAAGACACTTTATAGGAACTGAAGATACTTTATCAGATGGAGAAGGAGATAGCATTTAGACCCCCACTTTCAGATTTTTCTACCATTTTCCCCAAATCTTCCGGGCTTTTGATCACAAGAATCATGGAGCATGCTGACTCGATCCAATATGGAAGACCGTAGACTTTTTTTTTTTAAAATTTATGAGTTTAAGGTGTGTCAAGGATGGTTTTAGAAAGGATTGAGTCAATATCGTTACCCTTTTTTTGATCCCGTTCCTTGTCGATGGCTTCAAAGATCTCTGAAAATGTTATTTCAAATGCTGACAAAAACACACCCAAAAATATCAAGTCAAGCTTGATGTCTTCGTCAAAACAGAGATATAAGCTGGACCATCCGGATGAACAGAAGGACAGAGTCCACAAGAGCCGGACAGCGGGACTGCTAGCCTGCATGCGCGAGCGCGCGCCCACACACACACACACACACACACACACACACCCTGCAGCTCTGTCAGCGGGACCTGTGCAGGAACAGTGGCCAACAGTCTCAGGGTTGCAGTCCCCAGCCACGTCAGGTTCCAGCTTGGTCTGAGACGTGCCTCCCATCCTTCAGCTGGACTCTCTACCCCACCCCAAGCCTCTTTCCACCCTTGGAGCCCTCAGTCCTGACTGGAGTGTAGAAATGGTCCCACAGAGAACCACTGGCCATGTTAGTAGTTCTAACTTGATTCTCACATATGTTAGAAAGAATAATCAACACACTAAACCAGCCACTTCACAAACAATGATGCCAACCGTGGCCTTGAAACACGTGCACTGATTGAACCAAACTGGGACGTAAACACGGTTTCTCAGCCAACCCCAGATCCCATATACAACAGTGGTCCATGGGGCCACAGCTCCTAGTGACATCGTCACCATCTCAGCACGGGTAGGTACAGCTTCCAATTTCACACAAAGTGGAATCGCCCAACAATGCACCTCTTAGAGTGTGTCCCCATCATCATGGGACACCAGGCTATGATGACACAGGTGAGAGAGACACAGCAATGGCTCAAGTCGGGACGGCCTGGGCTGGGGTCCTGGGGGGACCCTGGTTGACGGGCCTGTGGGGTCTGGAGATGGGGCCATAGCAGGGAGCCCCCAAGGTTGGGGCCTGCAGTGGAGAGCGGGCTGCTCACCTTCGTGGGGGCAGAAGCCGTACTTGCCGTCCTTCTCGAAGTTGTAGGTGGTGGAGCACCAGAGAAAGCCGTCGCTGCGGCCCGCGTCCGTGCAGCTGGTATACTCACGGCCATTGAAAAGGAAGGGGAACTTGCAGTACTCGCCGTCGGCGTTCCCGTACTTGACGCGGACCACTGGGGAGACACGGGGCAGGGTGGGGGGGTTCAACCTCCTGGCTTTCTTTGGACACCAGGCTTCCGAGTCCCCAGGGCTGTGACTTCCCTTCCCTTCCATCCACAGGTCCCTCGGAAGCAGAGGGGAAGACCCAGGTTGCTAGGGAAGCCATGGTCCTGTTGCCAGGTAACAGGAAGCTGCGGGGGGTGGGGGGGGACGGGCAAGGAGGCCTGGGGCAGGCCGAGGGCCACCATCTTACCTTGCCCTTCTCCCAGGGTCCACAGCTCGTCGTCGTCAAAGTGGGAGTCTCCCCCGACCCCCGTGCCCGGGGCGAAGGCATGAGCCAGGAGCCCGTCCTTGCCGTCGAAGGGGTAGCCGTCGCCATGCTCTGGAACACAGGGGCCTCAGCTTCTGCTTACCCCGTGGACCTGGGCGGCCTGTCCCTACCCACGTCTGCACCCCTGCACCATCTGCCATCTGTCCCCAGCCCCTGACCCACTGGGGTGACCCAAGGATGGTGAACACAGGGCATGAACGGAGAGTCTGTGGCCTGACTCTCACCATCGTCTGGTCCACACGACCCCCTTCCGGGCACCACCTGCCTTCGCTGATTGTGCTAACCCAGGGATGCTGCACCCCCCCACAGGCCTACAAAGCCACACCCATGTCCTCGCCACTGACTCTCACTGTCCCTAGGGTCTACCCTCCTGCCCACACTGCCCTCTTCATAGTGTCCCTTCCTTCATGTCACATTGTCACCCACATTCACCGCACTCACCCCGGGGCCTGCTTTGCTACTGAGGTCTAGCCCTCCTAGCACGTCTACACTGATTTTGTGCCTGTCCCCTGGACCCATTGCCACACCACCCACCTTCACGTCTATGTACCGCCAGTGCCCGCACCACCAGCCCAGCGGTGGCCTTGACCCCAGCTTCCAGCTGCTAACTCCCATGTCTACACTGCTCCAGTGTCTGACCTTCTAACTACAGCTTCTTACAGGGCCATCCGCCAGGATAGCCACTAGCTTCATGGGGACCTTGAACACTTGAAATGGGACCTGTGTGGCCAAGAAACTGAATTTTCATTTTAAAAAGTCTTTAGTCATTTCAATTTAAATAGCCACGCGCACTCAGAGCTGCCCTTTGCACAACAGAGTAGCCACTCAGGGCTTCCCCGGCTCCAGGTTCACACAGCAGCGCGTCCATCCCCTGTGCTCCCAGCCACGGGGCTCTGATGTCTGCCTGTGCTGTGCTGCCCCCGCTAGACGACCCCCGTGTCTACACCGGCTACTGCGCACCTGAGTTGCCCAGGATCTCAGGTCTCTCTGACGTCCATGCAGCCCCCTCATTGCTACCCACCCTCCAGCCCCCGCCAGCCCCTCTTCTGCCTACCCCAGCGGCCAAAGTTGATCATGATGTCAGCCTCTCCGTCATGGATGCGAGAAAACCGGAGCGGGGTCACGGAACTCCAGACCTGGAAGGCGCGTGCGAAGGCATCGTCCACCGTCTCCGGGTCCAGATCAGGAGTGTAGCCAATGATCCTGGAGGGGTGGACGGGCAGGTGAGCACGCAGGCGTGTGTGCGAGGGTGTGCAGGTGTGAAGTGTGCTTGTGTGCGAGGGTGTGCGTATGTGAAGTGTGCTCGTGGGCAGGTGTGTGTGTCCGTGAGCATGCAAGTGCATGCATGAGCACAGAGGCTTCCCTCTGAGCTGTGTGATCTTAGGCAAGTTTTCTAACTTCTCTGTGCTTTATTCCTTTCCTTTGTGATGAAGCGATCTGGCACCAGAGCCCACACTAGAACACAGCCTTCCTACCCCAGGGCCCCTCCAATAAGAGTAACAACTAATACTTATTAAACTCTTGCCACAAGTCAGACTCTGGAAGACTTTTATTTATACTCCATCTAGCTTAGTCCCACAATTAACCCTATGAGGAAGAGTTTTTAATGGCCCATTTTATGGAGTAGAAAAACAACATTTGGGGCCCCCAAAATTAAGAAGCCCAGCCTGGCGCAGTGGTGCACGCCTGTAATCCCAGCGGCTTGGGAGGCTGAGGCAGGAGGATGGTGAGTTCAAAGCCAGCCTCAGCAAAAGCAAGGCACTAAGCAACGCAGGGAGACCCTGTCTCTAAATACAATACAAAATAGGGCTGGGGATGGGGCTCAGTGGTCGAGTGCCCCTGAGTTCAATCCCTGGTATCCCCCCCCACAAAAAGCCCAACACCCCCTGGTTAGTGAGTGTGTGATCTGAGTCCAGGTCTGTCTGACTCCATTTACCAAGAGCCTTGCATGCAATCCGCCTGAGATGGTCAGTCCTGACTAAAGAGACCTCGTGGGTCCCCTGAGCGGAGAAAGCCAGGCCCAAGGACACCCTGTGTCCCTCAGCCCGATGGCCCTGCCTCCCCCAGCCCTGCCCTGGCACCTGTAGGTGATCTGGTTCTTGTCCCACTTGGGCTTTCGGGGGAAGAAGTTGTAGTTGGCCACGTCGGGGTTGCCACACCGCGGCTTCCGCATGGTCTCGATGGTACTCTGGTCCAGCTCGCCTGTCTGGGGCAGCCCGAAGAACTTCTGCATCTTCTTCAGGGTGTCTTTCAGCACAAACAGGTTGCAACTCTCCTTAGGGCAGCCGTAGAAGGTGTTCAGGTATTGCTGGAGGAAATGAAGAGTCGGGGAAGAAGAAGCCACAGTCAGGTAGGTATCACTGACCAAATCACGCTCCAGGGACCCACCTCCAGCGCCGAACCGGAGCTGTCACTCACTTGCTGAGTGACATAACAGCTGTAGAAAGCACAGCCCCACTACTGTGCAGGGAGCTTTCTATGTGCTCTAGCATTGAAGTCATTAAACATCGACACATTCAATGCTCACAGGAATTGCAGATATTATTATCCTCAGCATAAAGACAGGAAAAAAATAAAGCACGGAGAAGAAAGTTGCCTACAATCACACAGCTCAAAAATGGCAGATCTGGATTCAGGACCAAGCCATCTGACTCCAGAGCTCACAGTGGAACAAAACCTTCCAGCACCTGTCCTTTACCCCTGTCATCTCAGCTAGTCACCTACAGCTGGTGACTTAGGGATTGTTCTCCTCCCTTTTCTTCACCAAGAGCTTCAAGGGTTATGAGTTTGAGCTCCAGCAGCAGACAGAACCTGGGTTCAAATCCTGGATCTGACATTTTCAAAAACAAAGTGGTCCTCTTCTTCAGTGGCTCTTGCCAAAGGAAACCCCAAACCAAACAAGCCCCTGTAGAGGTTCAGGGACCAGCCGATTCATTTATCAAATGAATGCATGAGGGTGTCTATCATTTGTCACTCCTCAACTACTGCTGGGGACAAGCCGATAAACAAGACAGGCATTTCCGGTCTCGAAAGTTCAAATCCCAGTGCAAGGTAGGGGAGGGGGTCTGATGGATCACACACAAATAAACGTGAAATTGAGTAAGTGCTAAGGTCCATGTTGGAGAGGTGAAAGGAGCCAGGAGATCTAACAACATGGCCCTAACCTCATTGTGGGTAGTCAGGAAAGGGGTAAAGAGAGTCTAACAACAATCACCGTAGGAGAGCAGCAAGGGCTACTGCTTACTGAGTGTTCACCAAGTGCCAGGTACCTACACTAAGTGTCTACACCATGACTTCTCCTTTCACCCCAAGATGGGTACCATTATTACCCTTGGTTTGCAGGTGAAGAAACTGAGACTCTAGAAGTTAAATCAGCTGCTGGAGATTATCAGGCCACCTTGGCCCAGAGGTGCATGCCTGTAATCCCAGCCGCTGGGCAGGCTGAGGCAGGAGGATCTCCAGTTCAAAGCCAGCCTCAGCAAAAGGGAAGCACTAAGCAACTCAGTGAAACCCTGTCTCTAAATAAAACACAAAACAGGGCTGGGGATGGGGCTCAGTGGTCGAGTGCCCCTGAGTTCAATTCCCAGTACCCCCCCACCCACCAAAAAAAAGAAAAAATGATTACCCAGGGCAGTTGGTTAATGTACTCCTTGACTTGAGGCCAGGGAGTCTAAGCCCAGAGCCCCTCTTCTTAAGCACTGCTCTGGGCAATCCAGATGTGTACTTGACGTCAAAGGTGTGAACTCAGAGACCACTGTCATGGTCCACAGTCCCACTCAGGCTAACCAAAGGGCACATCACTATGCCAACCTGAAAAAAGTAGACCTCTAAACATTTAAGATTTCCCACTGCACCCATCCAGGGGACAGACGGTGTGTGTGTATGGAGCGGGGGGGGGGGGGGGGGCCTGTCAGGGGTGGAGTCACATCCTAAAGGTGCTTGGAGTGGGCAGAGGGCATTGGATTCCTGTTCTGCACAGAATGGGGCAGAGGCTGGCTGGAGGGTAAGGGATTTCGAGGGTGACAGAAGCAACGGGGAGACAGATGTCCGGTGGTCCCTGAGTGGGCCACGGCCCTCGGTGCTTTCAGAGCGAGGGGAGATGCTTTTCTGCCGCCTGGCCCACGGCTTATGCAACGCTGAGGCCAGGATGCTCAGCGAGCCAAGAGCGCGCGCTCGCAAAACAACATCTGAGCCGCAGCTCGGGATCTCCTCCAGGAGGGAGGCTCCTGGCCGCTCTCCGACCCCGCAGGGCTCAGTCCGCCCCGCCCCACGCGCCGGGCTCACCCGCGCCTGCCACTCCCTCCCCCATCCGCCCGCCCGGGCCACCGGGTCCTCGCCTGGTCCTCGCCATCGGTCTCCTGACCCTTGGAGAAGTTCGAGGAAACTTTCCGTGGCTCACCCCTTGACCTTTCTTGCCAACTTGCCCAGTAAACCAGGCGAAAAAAGATGTGCCCGGTTTCCCTCCTGCCCCAATTATGTGCCTAGGGGTCCCCTGGAGCCGAGCGAGGACCAAAGATCCCTCTCCAGAAGTGTGCCCAAGTTCCCAAGAGTTTGCGAAGCCCCACTCTGGTCATCCTCCTGCGTGCAAAAGTTCATGCAAATGATCCGCCAAAGCACCACCTTTCCAAAGTCCCCCGTTTGCAAAAGGGACCTCGTAGGCTGTTTGCCAAAGGCCTATCAAGATGCCTGCCAAGGTTCTGATGCCGGCTCCCCAGAAGTGTCCAAGGGAGGTGTAGGAGGCCTGCCCCTACCCACCCCCCAGACACCCAAGCACTCCTTATTTGCAAAAAGAGCCCTTTCCAAACCTTTGTCAAAGCACCCACCCGTCTCCCCCTGTCCCTCCGCCTGGATGTTGTCCTTACTGCCCCCCCCCACGCCCCCATGTGTCCTGAAGATTGCCAAGTTGCCTCTCGGAGCTGTGTCCACTCACAAAGCTCTGCACTGTTTACAAACCCAGCCCTCCCTCAGCTCGCCGAGGACCCCCAAGCTGCTTCTGGGACCCTCCCCCGCGCCCTTGACCCCCGCGGGGGACCCCCATTCTTTGCTTCCGAAGTTTGTTTAAACTTGGCTCCTGAGGCCAGCGCAGCAACTCACCACCGCCAACTCTTTGTCCGTCTTGGGGGCGACATCGCCCGGGAACTTGATGATGGGGGACGGCGCGGCGGCGGCGCGGCCCAGCAGGCAGCCCAGGAAGCAGAGCGCCCGCAGCGGCCGGGCGAGCGCGACCCAGGCCCCTCGCGCCGGCATCGTTCTGCTCCCGGGCCCCACGCGTCGCCCGGGGGTCGCTGGCTCGGTGCGTGTGGCCGCGTCGCCGCGGGGCTGGAGCTCGCAGCTGCAGCGCAGTCCCGCGTGCAGGGGGCTCGCTGGCTGGGTCGCCTGGGCGTCGCGTGGCTCAGCCTCTCATGATCCGGTCCCCGCGCCCTCAGCCCGCGCCGCGGCCCCTGGTCTCGCAGGTCCCGGCGGCCTCCCTTTTGTATGTTTAAAGTCCCCAGAGGCTCGGCCTCCAGCCGCCGCCGGAGGGAAGTCTGGGATTGCAGCGGAAACAAGGGAGGGCAGCGGCCAGATGTGGCCGGCTGGGCTGGGAGGGCTCTGGCGGCGCGGCTGGGGAGGGGCGCGCCGGGCCCGCCCCTCCGCCCCGCCCCCACTCCCTGGGCTTTTCTCTTGTTTCCAACCTCCAGTTACCCCAGGTCTAGGACTTGGCTACCAGGGCGACCTCCCCACCTTACAGCTCCAGAGCACAGCTGAGGACCCCCTGCCCACAAACATCTGGCGGGATGGCTCTGGGCCCTCTGTGTCCTGAGGTTGACTGGAGGGATGCCCCGGGGTCAGGACACCCTGCAGGCCCCAGGGATGGGATGGAGCAGTCAGATGACCAGGGGCATTGAATGATGAGCAGATGTTTAGAGATTTCAGATGTTTAGAGAGGGAGGCAGAGGTGAGAGGGAAAGAGAGGGGATTCAGGTGGGAAGTCCCAGCTAGCCTCCTTCTCTCTCTCCCTCCCTGCCTCCCCCCCACACACACACTTTTCATCCCCCCAACAGGTAAGTGCTGGCTTGGCCTCAATCCTAGGGTAGAGGCTACATAGACCTAGAGGAGCCAACACCCAGAGTCTCCCAACATATGTCCTCTCCCTCTCTCAGGGAAAGACAATTCAGTAGGTGACAACTGTGTGGGACCTCAGCAGGCTGGGGGGTGCCTGACCTCAGCCCCTAAACTAGTCAAGACAGTCAGGGAAGGCTTCCTGGAGGAAGCAGCCCCTGAGCTGGCACCTGAATTGCTAAGGGGGGGGGTTGCTGCGTGGGACTGGGGGAGGTGTCCTCAGCAAGAGGTACAGAGAAGGACCTTCCCCTATCTGAAGGGAGAGGAGATCTGGCTGGAACCCTTAATCAAGGACCAGACTGGGAAGAAGGGGGTGGCACTGGGGTCAGCAGCAGGGACGAGTTGGAGGTCACCGGACGGA
Source organism: Marmota marmota marmota (assembly GCF_001458135.2). Taxonomy (NCBI): domain Eukaryota; kingdom Metazoa; phylum Chordata; class Mammalia; order Rodentia; family Sciuridae; genus Marmota; species Marmota marmota. Next base: position 22,660,387 of record NW_026000221.1, read on the forward strand.
AGGGTTAGGGGGCTCTGCCTATGAAGAGGGTGTTCTGGGACAGCCTCTGCAGCTTGGGTCTCAGTGGGCTTCCGACAAGCACAGGCTTGCCCGGCAGGCAGGGCTGCTGGCTGGCCAGAGTCCGCCTTCAAGGAGCCTCTGGGGAGGGACCTGGCCCCAAAGGAGGAAGCAGCCAGTGAGCAGCCTGGGTTGTGGGGGACAGCAAGTCTGAGGTCAGCTGGGGAGGGGGACTGCTTCCAGCTCAGCCCCATTTGGCTTGCGTCCATGTCCTGCGGATAGTCGGAGAGCCAAGCGGGAGAGCCTGGCTCAGGCAGGGAAAATGGAAAAAGTTGTCTCACGAACCCAGGGGTTGCAGACTCGCGGCCTGTGCGCTCAGCCCGAGCTGCATCTGGTTCTCTTTTTCCCCCCCAAAAGACTGGGGATTAAACCCAGGGCTTGGCACATGCCCTCTGCCACTGACCCGCATCCTCAGCCTCCAAATAGTATTTTGAAATTTGGAAGACTTTATGTTAAAAAAAATCAGGATTCCCGTTTTTCTTTTCAAAATGCCCCCCAATCTGGCAATACGGGGAGCCAGTTTCCACAGGGGAGTCGTCAGCGGCAGCAGAGCAGTGGCCCCCTCTTACGACAAGGTGGGGGTCGGGTCTGCCGCAGTCCACACCACTCTCTGTTGCTCTGCGCGTGACCCACTTCTCAAGTTTTGCTCATTACATTACTCCTGGGTGTGAGGTTCTGAATGGTCTCTGGACGTCCTGGAGCCTGTGCTTGGGGGCGCCTCTGGCAGGGACCGCTGACTTTGTATCGATTCCCAGCCTTGCTGGTTTGGGCATTCCAAGGGCACTGGTGTCCACTGAAGGTGCTTGGTGCCCATTTAGTGCTGCCAGAAGTACAGAAGCCGCTCACTTGGAGAGAGGCCTTGGTGCCCAGCAGAGCAGCGACAGAGCCCAGTGGCTTGGGAGAGCAGGGGCAGGATCAAGCGGTAATGCACGTGGTGTTGGACGTGGTGCCCACTCCCTGTGGCCCCCTGGGAGTCTCTTCCCATGCCTGGTAACCCTGCGAGCCCCAAGTGGATGCGGCAGGGTCACAAAACGAGAGCAGCCAGATCCACTGCTGAGTTAACATACAAAAAACAAATCTTACCTGATAAACCTCTGAGCTTGAGGGGTACGTTTCCTACAGCTGCATCTTCCAGCCAATCCTAGTATAGATGTCAAAGGGGCTGTGTGGCAGGTAGAATTGTATCCCAAAGAAAGATAACGTTCAAGTCCCGGCCAGTGGTGCACACCTGTAATCCCAGTGATTTAGGAGGCTGAGGCAGGAGGATGGCAAGTTGGAAGCCCGCCTCAGTAACTTAGCAAGGCCCAGAATAACTTAGCAAGACTCTGTCTCATAATAAAAATAAAAAGGGCTTGGGATATAGCTCTAGTAAAGGGCCCCTGGGTTCAGTATATATGTATGCAGTGTGTATATATATGTATTCAAGTCTTAATGCCCACAAGTGTGTGTCCTCCTAGGAAATAGGATCTTTGTAGATCTAATCACGTTGAGACCATACTGGATGCTGGGTGGCATTACTGCAGTAACTGGTGTCCTTATAAGAGGGTGGAATTCCAGGCACAGAGACGCACAGGGAGAACCCCGTGTGACCCTGGAGATCCGAGCAGTTCTCCTGAAAGACAAAGAATGCCGAGGACCTCCAGAGGCTGGGAGAGGGGAGGGAGGGTCTTCCTAGAGACTTCCGGGGTCGTGTGGCCCTGCAGACTTCCAGACTGCAGAACCATCAGAAAATAAAGGCAGTTGTTCTAAGCCACCTGTGACTCAGTGCTTTGTCACAGCCGTCCTAGTCTCCAGTGAGGTTAGGACAGGATGTAGGGATTTCTCAGGCTACGGCAGGACTCTCCCTCACTGTCCTTCATCCATCCATCTGGGAATTCCTTAAACAGCAGGTTCAACAGCATTAGGATGACGTTGGGGTTTTTTGGGTGCAGAGGGGGTATCGGGATTGAACTCAGGGGCACTCGACCACTGAGCCACACCCCCAGCCCTGTTTGGTCTTTTATTTAGAGACAGGGTCTCACTGAGTGGTTTAGCGCTTTTGTTGAGGCTGGCTTTGAACTTGCGATCCTCCTGCCTCAGCCTCCCGAGCTGCGGGGATCCTCCTGCCTCAGCCTCCCGAGCTGCTGGGATCCCAGACGGGCGACCGCGCCCGGCCTAGGATGGAGTTTTGCTGCAGAGACAGAAACAGCCCTGCAGGACACTCGCTCAGGGCGACAGGGCTCTGGGGGAGCAAGTGGCCATCAGCTTTCCATAGCTGCCCCTTAATTTTCCTTCGGGGGACTTCCTCCCCCCCAACTCCAGGTCTGTGGGGGTCTAGCTTCTCTCCTCCTGTCCCCACAGTGCTGTGCCGCCCAGGCCTGGGTAACCGTGGCCAACCCCCTGCAGCGGTGATGATCCCGAGCTGGGCTGTGGGTTCACTGGAGCCAGAGGACATGGGTTCCGGGGCCCTGGCTGAGGTTTGTGGGGGGCCCCTGCACGAGCAGGCTTGAGGCTTCCTGAGGTCAGAGTCACATGCAAGAGGGCAGAGCCAGGTAGTGGAGAGAGAGAGATAGACAGACAGACAGACATGCTCCCCGGCTCCTGCCTGCCCACAGCCAGGAGCAGACAAGCTTGTCACTGTGTGATCCAGTGAGTCCCCTCCTTACAACTTTGGGTTTTGTTGTGATTTTGCTTAAGCTGCTTGGATCGAGTTTCTGTCACTTGACTGACGTCATGAGAAACGGTAGCTGCGGAGCCAGGGCGCTGCCCGCCGGGTTCTGCCTCCGCGGTGGGCCCCAGGCCCCTGGGTGGACCAGGACACGAGGCCCGCAGGAGGGGAGGCCCTCCTGGGACCACTGGGAGCCCCCGCTCCCCGCCCCTGGCCTGGGCCCTGGACTCCAGCCACTAGAAGCACCAAAGGTCAAGGCTCAGAGCCTTTCACCCGCTTCGACTTCCTCAGAATAAAACTGGAATTGTCCCCAGGAGCAGCAAGACGTCCACCACCTGCGGGGACCTGTGGTAGCCACCAGGAGGCAGGAGATGGCCACCAGATAACGTGTAGGGACCTTGGTGACAGAAGGACGTACTTCAACACCCAAGGTGACAGACAGGGATGATGCAAGAACAGGACCAGCAGCACAAGACTGTCACCACCCCAGGCCTGGAGGGGACAGTCACTGGAACCAGGAAGGAGGGAGAGGAGCACGGAGCAGGGACCCTGGGGGAGGTGGCTGGAAAGATGTCCCCCTCCTCTCCCCTCACCTCTTGCTGGTCCCCAGTGGCCGGACCCATGGACGGCCTGGGCATGTTGTCCAGGGCCAGGGCAGGTGGCAACCCCCTGGGGACAGACAGAAGTGCCCTGCGGGGAGGACCCCAGCCGCCTCTCCTGCACACCCGCCCTGCTCCCCTGAGCCTGGCCACGCAGCCTCACTCTGTTCTGAAGGACGGTGGCCCTGGTGACCGCCGTGGTGGCAGCTTCTGGGCTGCTCTTTCAATAGTGGCAGGACCTTCGGGTCAGCCTCTGGCTTGGAGCCCTGGACATTCTACTTCCCGTCAGGCTGCAGCCCGTAGCCAAGTGCAGCAGGACAGAGAGCTGCCCGGCCGCCCCCCCCCCAGGTCCCCTCCACCTCTGTGTCCACCCACCCAGCGCCCAGTGCTTCCTGGGCCGGCAGAGCTGGCCTTGGGGGTCTCGGCTCACACGCACCTCCCCAGGGAAGCCCTCCAGACTCATCTCTTGCCTTCGGGATTCACGTCTTATTTCCTTTCTGGCGGTGACAATTGTCTTACAACAATCTTGCCACTTTCTTACTTCCTTATTGATTTCTTTGTTGATTGTCCTGGCTGGAAAGTCAGCCGTGTCCCCAGTACCTAAAACAGTCTCCCATACAGTAGGTGCTCAATAAATATCTGTGGGTTCAATAAATGGTGGAATAAGTGAATGATTCTTCTCTAAAAATGGGGAGGTGGGAGGCAGGCCCAGTAACCGCAGGTGGACATGGTGGGGTAGTTCCCAGGGTAGAAGGAAAGGGCGGAAGACGCCCTGCAGGCTCTGGCTGGGCTGCCCAGGAGTCGTTTGGGCCAACACAAAACTCTGGGGCTTCTTTTGTGAAGGTACAGACTCCATCCCAGTCTGCTCCTTCTGTCACGGGGAGGTCAGGTGAGGACAGACAGCATTAGACTTTGGGGAATCCGAGAGTAGAGTTATTCATTTGTGATCAACAGCAGGAGAAATCCCAGGTGGGACTTCCCAACAGTGAAGAGAAGGAGTGAGGAGTGAGGTCTATAAGGCCAGCTGAGCCATCTGCTTCCCTAGAGGACCTCAGGGAGACAGAGGACAAGCAAGTCTCCCTTTGATCTAGATTGGGGTGGATGGACTCAGAGACAGCTTGAAGATCCTGGCCAGGTGGGGAGGGACAGGCAGGCCCAGGCCGCAGGCAGAGGTGGGTCCTGGCACGTCAGGGAAGGCCTAGCCAGTATGGGGACCCCAGGGACCACAAGAGACGGTGTCACTCAAGTCCTTGTTGAGTGGCTGCCAGCACCGAGAGAGGCAGAGCCTATAGCCCTGCCCGGGTCCCCAGTGCCTTCGAAATGGGAGTCCTGCAGCCAAGCATCCCCTGCCCTCACTGCCCTCCACTCAGGGGCTTCCTGTGGCCTGTGTCCATGTTCCCCAGATGTCCCCTTGACCAACCCACGACTCTACCCTGAGATTGGCTCAGACTCACCTGCAGGGAGCCTTCTCCATCCCCAGCCCTTAGCTGCAGGCATGTTCGAGTGCCACCACGGCTTGCCGCTGTGACTTCACCTCATGGAGCCCCAGTGCTGCTGTTGGGTCAGCCCCGGGAGGCCGGGTCCTGAGAGGAGGTGGCCCTGGTGACTTCACCTCACGGAACTTTGCTTTTTTATTTGTCCAAACTCCTAATAGCCGTGCCCCGGGGCTGTACTGGGGATCCGTTACTGTTCACTGAGCTGTTAACACTGTTCCTAGTGTGCATGCAGTAGGTACTTAATAAGAGTTCACCAAGGTCCCTATGGTAGTGTGTCCCCTGCCCGGTTCATCCAGGAGGCAGGTGTGTGCTGATCCTCTACCACGTGGCGCGCCTCTCTCTGGGACTCAGTACCAGGACCCCTGTGGGCTGAGCTCTGGCGGGTCTGGGCTGGACGCCCGTCACCCTGAAATAGGACTGGGCCTCCCAGTGTCCCGGGCTCCTTCCTCCCTGGGGCAAGGGACTCCGGGTCAGGGAAGGGGCGTGTCCTTCAGAGCTCTGGGCTCTAAGGCTGGCTCCGCGTAGGCAGACCGCGCCACCTGGCGGTCACTATTGGACAGGCAGCCTCACGGCTCAGCGCCTCCTGGGTCAGACCGTTCTCTGGGGTTGTGACTCCATCTAGTGGCGATAATGCACAATGACACTCCTATCCGCTTCAGCCTGGCAACACCTGAGCAGGTTTTAAAAACTCCAGGCAGGACCCCTCCTCAGGGCTACAGAATCAGAACTGGGGGCGTGGGGGGGAAGTGCAGCCACAGAACTTACATAGTAAATAGGATTCCCATTTGACTTTGATTCTGGGAAACTTTAAGAAGCACGACCTCAAAGGGGCTTCTGCTGGGTAGTCATTCCTGCTCCCCGTGCGCAGTGACAGCATCTGCACCCGTTCCCCGTCTCACGAAGCTCATCACTACCTGTTGCACCGTTGATCACCTTAACGGGGGGAATGGCGGGCTGGGGCTCGCATTCCAATTTAAAATAAAGGAATCTGAGCTATCATTGGGGGGACGTCTTGGCCCCAGGTCATATGAAGCTCTTGTTTGTCACCTGTTTACTGCTGTAGCTACCTTGTTTGCCTGTCCTTCATCCTGGTTGGAGTGAGGGTGAGGTTGGGCACCATCCTCCATCTGAGATGAGGACATAGACCCCTTATAATAACAAGAGCTGAATTTGTTCCGTGTGTCGCGATCCTGGCCTGTTCAAGGCACTTTACATGACCTGCTTCATCGGAGCCTCCAAACAGACCCCTTGAACATATTATGGAGGTGATTATCCCTTTAATCATGAGGAAACCGAGGCACAGAGAGGTTAAGAAACTCACTGAAGGTTACACAGCGAGCATCGACCTAGGAAACCTTCCCCAGAGCCCATGGTCTTGGGCCTCTGTCACCCAGTGACCTAGGAACAGACAAGGTTAAGCTCTTGCACCTTGGACGACATCATGGTGGTCCCTCTGGACATCCTTGGCCCTTGGGGTCTCTTGGTTCCTGTTTGTTTGTTTGCCTGACAAATGTGTCTGAAGCCCCATCCCGGGGACTGCAAACACGGCCGAGGTCAGCTGTCATCGATGCTTTCCTGACACTTACTCAGTAGGAGATGAACTGCACAGCTAGGAAACGAGGTGATTTTAGGCCATTGGATTTTAGACCTGTGAAGGAGGGGATCTGGATCATCTGACGGGGCAACGCGGGGGTGGGCAGTCAGGGGAGCCTCTTGGGAGAGATGACGTTATATCTGAGTCCAAAAGATGGAAAGAGACCAGGGTGGTGTGATCAGGGAAGAGTGATTCAGGGATGAGGAAATGGCAGGTGCAAAGGCCCCGGGGCGGGCACAGGCTGATTGTGTTGGAGGAACAGCAGGTAGACCAGGTGGCTGGAGAGAGTGAGTGAAGCCACAATGGGCATCTGTGGGTCAGGTCACCACGCGTCTGCCCCGCCTCCTCTGGGGTCTGCCGCCTTCCCACTGAGGATGTGTGGCTGGGAAGGCAGACCTGGGGACCTGCACACCCTCTTCATGGGCCAAGTGGGTCCTCCAAGTCTTCTTAGCCTTCCTTCCCCTGTGGCCCTGAAGGGACGGGTTCACACTTGTCCCTCGTGGGATTCTGACATGTAATACAGAGGGAGCTGGCCGCCAGGGCTCGCTGTGGGCCTGGTGACCCCGGTGCCCGCCCAGGCTGGCTGACTCTGCCTCCCCCAGCCCCACCCATGAAGCCCCCTCGGAGGCAGGGAGGGAGTAGAGGAGCGGAGGCTGTGAGGCCCGGGAGCCAGACCAGGCTGGCCGGCCAGCAGGGACAGTGGGGTCCTCACCCTGCTCCTGTCTGTCGAGATGGCATGCCGCCTGTGGGGAGGGGCCTAACCCGCAGTCCCTGGCCTGATGTCGCCTGCCCAGGCCACCACCGGCAGAGGACAGGATGGTGGATTTGGGCTTGGAGCTCACTGTCTGCTTCCAGAGCACAACCCGCCCCCCGTGGGGCCTCTACCTGGCTCAGGTGGACAGTGCCCAGACTCTGTCCCCACTGTGCGCTGCACCTGAGAAGAGTCCAGTCAGAGGCAGCGGCGGGAGGCCACCAGGACACCTGCGGGCCACTGGCCAGGAGCTGAGGGTGGGGCTGGGGGCCAAGTTTGGGGGTGCAGAGAGCTTCCTGCCCTTGGATTCCGGAGCATCAGGGCCGGTCCTGTGCGCAGCAGCCAGCTGGTGACCCTAATCCTCTCCAGCAACGAGCCTGGCCCTGGTTTTTCTAAGAATCCACTCAATCCCCTTTCCTGTAATTCCAGCCGGTCCTTCCCCCGGCCAGGCGGTGGCCACAGCCGCCCTCCTCCCTGTTGCCACCCGGGACCTCGGCTCCTCCTCTTTAGTGACCCTGCTTGACTTCTGTCCAGTGCCCTCCCGGCCACAGCCCTGACCTCACGACCTTCCACGGTGCTGGGGCCGCACTCTCCAAGTCTGGCCTCTCTGTGTGGCCCATTCCGTTCTCGTCCAATCAGCTGCCTTCCCTGCTGGGTGACCGTCACAAAGGGGTTGTCAGAGGCCACAAACTCCATCAGCCTGGGAATCAGCACCCCCACTGCAGAACCAAGAGGGGCTCCTGGGGAATTGTAGGCAGGTGCAAAAGGGTCAGGGGCCTGGAGAAGGGCTGGGTTCAGAGTGCCCCTTAGGGGACCCCCTGGGCATGTTCTCCGGTAGGCCAGCTGGAGGGAGGGAGGCCAGCCTCCCCGCTGGGCCTCCAGGAGCCCAGGAGGCCCACCCAGGGCTGGTCATTGGCCTCTCTGTGGTTGGGTGGGGTGTGATGGGGGCAGAGGGGCAGTTCTCCCCAGGCCCCTGCAGCCTGGGCCACAGGCCACAGGTGAGTGCCCAGCCCGGCCCCTGAAGGAGCCTGCAGTCAGCTGGGGATGATTGACAGGTGTCAAGACCCCAAGATGAGCCTGAAGCTGAGGGGAGCCTTCCTCATCAACTTCGGGCAGAGTGAGTACTGAGTCAAGGAGGGGTCAGGAGGGCCACCCAGGGGTAGCACAAGTAGGAGTCCCCGAAGGCCAAGCAGGGGAGGGTGCCCCAAGATGGCGGCTGGCCTGGTCTGGCCAGTGTGGAAATAGGTCCCCTTAGACGTGGGAAAGGGCCCTGCTGGAGGGGCCGGAGCTCATGTCCTGCTGGGACAGGTCCTCCTCCGACGTGTGCTCTGTCCCCCATGTCTGCCTGCAGGGGGCCATTCCTAAGTCACACTGTGGCCCTGTTGGGCAAGCGGCAAGGCCATGGTGACAGTGAGAGTCACTGTCCCCAAGCCACAGATACAGGCCCTGGAGTGAGACACACGGGGCCAGGGCCCGGCCACAGCTGCAGACTCACTCTCCAAGGCCACAGAATGGCCAAGCCCCACGTGTCTAAAGGGCGAGGTTCCAAGTGAAACGCGAGTTTCCTGCCTGCTCTTTGGCAACCCTGGCGTGTTGGACGCAGGTGGCCGGAAGGCCTGGTGGCCTCGGTTGGCGGGAGCTAAGCAGAGGTGGCCCCTGTTCACTTCCAGTTCACCCCGGGGCTGCCCACTCCCTGCCTCTCACACCCAGCTCACTTCACACCCTGAGCTCACCTCGCTTGGGCCGTGGGGAGCCACAGCAGGTGTTTGAGTGGGTGGGGATTGGGCCCGATTTCTGTGTGAGCCACTTCTCCCCAGAACAGCTGCAAGATGAGCCGGGAAGAGTCCAGAGGGAGGCTGGGGTCTCCGGCCGAAGGGCAGGACACGCTGGTTTCCAGTAGTGGGGTTCGGGCCAGGCTCTTTGGTGGGAGGTTAGAAAGAGCCATCACTGGTTGCTGTGGCTAGAAACTATGATGTTCCCGCTGCCGGCTGCCTCGGAGGCACATTGATCACAGCGGACTTTTAACCAGGGCTTTTTGGAAGTGTTCACTCATCCCTTCAGACGACATCTGCTGAGCCAGGTGAAATTAGGGTCCTTATTTCGCAGACGAGGAAACCGAGGTACACAGGAGTAAAATAGCCTGGAGACATCCAGCAACTAGCAAGTGACCCCTGGTGGTACCAGGGGCGAAACATCATCAGGATTCCCCTCCTCTGTCCCACCCCCGCAAGTTGGCACTGAGCAATTTTTGTTGGACCAGAAATCGTGTTTACCAGGTCTCTGATTCCTCTCTATTTTTGTGGGGTAGTAAAGGGAAATCAGCTTGAAGTTTGTTTTTTGTTTTGTTTTTTAAAGCATGAATCGGTGAGTATATCAGTTAGCTATTGCTGCCTAACAAGTAGCCCCAAGACACCGAGGCTTTAAACAGCAAGCATTGATTTCTCACTAGTTCGCAGGCTGGCTGGCTGGGCCTGCTGATGCGGGCTGGTCTTGGCTGATAGGGCTGGGCTCTCTTTTTTCTGCAGAACTGCTGGGTCAGCTGGGAGGGGCTGAGCAAGGCGGGTCCTGCTGGGATGATGGGGCTGTGCTCCACGTGGGCTCTGCTCCAGCAGCAGGCCAGTGCGGGCTGGTCTTCATGGTGGAGGCGGCCTTCCAAGGGAGAGGGCTGAAGTCCCCTGAGGCTTGCTCAGGACACAAGGCACGTGTTCACTTCTGACCTTCAACAGGTCACATCAGATTCCGCGGGGGAGGGGCACGGACTGCACTGCTAAATGGGTGGGAATTTAAGTCACATAATAAAGGTTATGGATGAAGAAAGGGGTGGGGTTGGGGCTATATATATATATATATATATATATATAATCCATCATTTCCATTATTCTCAGTGGACTGAAGCCAGATACCAGGCACCTCTGTCTGGTTCCACAGCCTCACCAGGTCTCTGTCTCTCATATCTGTTAACCACTGGCTCCTGCTGGTGAGTTGGCCACCTCTTTCCGCAGTTCCCCCGACTCACGCTCATTCGCCTTCTATGGCTCCCTATTGCCTACAGGAGAAATCCAAGCTCCTTAGCTGGGCACCAAAAGCTCTTTCCCATCTATATTCCGGGCTCACCTCCTGCCTCTGCCTCATATCCTTCCCTCCTGCTCCCACTCACACCCCCAAAGCCCTGTCACATGGTCTTAGACACAGACTCATTCCTAATGCTCCTTAGAGCTGCCTACTTCACAGGCTGCTCCTCCCGAGGGACCCTGCTCCTGCCTGGGGAAGGCTCCTCTGTCTGGACTCAGCTCGACATCAGGGCTGCAAAGCCTCACTTGACCCTTTTGGGCCTCCTCTGACTCAATACGATGAACCCTCTCTTGCCCTCTGTGTCTTTAAGGGAGCTGTGGACACGGCCCTGTCACCCCAAGCAATGCCCCTGTGGACACACCCGCTGCCCATCACTCCCTCTCTCACCAGAGAACCTGCAAGTCCCCGGCGAGTGAGGTCCCCGGACTTCCCTGCAGGGGCTGCCTCCACCCCTCACGACCTCAGGTTCACAGGGCAAGCTGCTGGACGACCTCTCTGAGCCTCAGTTCCCTGTGCTATGAAGAAGCTTGCCACCTGTCTCTCTATCTGAGAATGCACTTCACCCAGAATACAGTAGGTGCTTAATAAACAGTCGAGGAATGAACACATTTATCCCAGTCCCAGGTCTTTTGCAGCCTCAGTGCCTCCCAGTCCCCTGTTGGTGACACTATTTCTGTCCTTCAGCCCCTGTCCACATCCTGCTCACTTGCAGAGATGGGGATGAGGGGAGGAACGCCTACTACCCACAAAGTACTTGAAGTTATTGCTCTTGGGGGATCAGAAACCAGAGATTAGCTGCCTGTCTCTGTCTCACAAACAAAATCATGCGGTGGCAGCTTTGGGTGCAAAAATACGACTCTTGTCAAAAGGATTATGCGTACTAAATCCAGCTAGAATATGCTGTGATCCTCTGTGCGTGTGCGCGCGCGTGCGCGTGGGTCTGTTTAAAGCAAAGCCTCAATAATCATACGTTTACAACTAATAAATTGGGTCCTTTAATTCCACTGCCATAAGCCTTTGAAATATAATCTCTCCTTTCAGACTTAGGGAACATGACTTTTTATAATTATAATTCTCCAGCGCACGTTACCACTTATAATTAAATTCACTTTTAAGAAATCTGAGGCTTTTTCTTTCTTTTTTTTTTTTTTTTTTGGTGGATTATCTGTTCATACGATGTCACGACGGCGAAATGAATGTATAATCTGTTGAATACACGGGGTTCGTTTTTTTGGGGTAAGAAACATACATTCCGCTGTTGATCAAAAGCGACGACTTCAGATAAGATGAACGATGACCGCGGTTTCTCAGCAACAGGCTCCGGCAAAGACCGGGCAAAGCCAAACGTGTCTCTCCCATCCCCACCTCCCCGAGAGGGCAGCCAGCCCCCGGGACGGAGGAATGCATCTGTGACTTGAAAAGACACGAAAGTTAACTTATGGCCAAATTATCTGCTGGAGATGACGCAGGGTTGTAAATTTTGCAAAAGCAATTGACTGAAGGCCCCCGGCTGGATGATCCGAAAACAGACCCTAAAAAAAGGCTCCAAGTCGGCTCACATGTGCAGAAGGCATGTGCAGATGTGAAGCCAAAGACAGGGAGAGATAAGCAGATAAGGAGATGGGAACCCTGCGTGCAGAGAGGCAGGAGGAAGCGGGCTCTGTGGTCTCACGGTTCCGCCTGCGTCTCGGGTGTGCATCCCGTGTGTCGATGCCAATGAGCTAGTGTTGGGTCATTCAGTCCAAGGTCAAGGCTACGTGCTCCTGAGCGGGCATGTTCCCTGCGTGGCCTCGGCAGAAGGAGGTGCTTCCTTAATAGCGATGGGGGATTTCTCCACCGGCAGCAAAGCCTTCCAGGGTTATATCCTGGCTCGTGGCCCAGAAAATCTCAGCTTAAATGACATTTTTTTCCCCCTCTAAGAAGGGCAACTTGAATAACGTAAGGATGTAGCATGAACTGGAGGGTCTGGGTGGGTTTGGGCAGAGGCATGAGAAAGAGGGTACTTCCCGCTCTTAGGACAATGAGCAGGAGTCAGAGGCCCCCGGGCCTCATGGCTGTGTTAGTGGTTTCCAGGAGCCCAAGGTCAGGAGGGCTCATGTGTGTGTCTCTGGGTGTCTGTGTGAGCGTGTGACCTCGAGCAAGGGTCTGAGTGTGTGTTTGTGCCTCTGTGTCTGTGCTTGTGTCTGTGTGAGGTGTATGTGTGTCAGAGGGTGTGTGCATGTGCCTGTGTGTTTGTCTGTCCATATGCGTGCGTCTTAGTCCAGTCAAGCTGCTCTAACAAAACAACGTCCACCACCAGATTGCTTACAGCAGAGACTGATTTCTCACGGTTCTGGAGGCTGGAGAATCCGAGACCAAGGTGGGTGCAGATGTGGCGTCCAGCGAGGGCTGCTTTCTGGTTCATACCCTATGGCCTCTTGCTGTGTCTATATGTGGCCGAGGGGCCACGAGGTCTCCCTCCAGCCTCTTTTCTCATCCACCTCCCAGAGGCCCTGCATCTGGATCCCCTCCCCTCGGGAGCTGAGGTTTCAACATATGAATCTGGGGAAGACACAAACCCTCAGACCATCGCAGTCTGTGTGTGTGTGTGTGTGTGTGTGTGTATATGTATGTCTATCCGTATATCTGTGTGTCTGTGTGTGTCTGGTGTCTGAGGGTGTATGAGTGGGTCTTTGTATCAGTGCCCATGTTTCTCAGAATATGCCGGATGTAGCGTGTCTGGAGTCACGTGTGCCTGTGTATGAATAAAGACTGGAGGGGTAGGGGAAGAGGACAGGAAGTCCGTCTCTTCCCTGGTCTTCAATTCCCCATCAGTGAATGATGGTTTCCAGGTGCACCAGACAATCTACTAAGGTTGCACCTACTGTGTGCAGTCTCTGGCCAGGCACTGGCCTGGGGCTGCAGAATTGAGAAGTACCCTCGTCCATGGGGTATAAGGGGCATCAGGTGGGGGATAGAGAAGGCTGCATCTTCTCAGGGTTCTCCATCAAGAGCAAGGGGGCAGCCCAGGCAGCCACTTCTCTCCGAGAAGACAAGGAATATCACTTTCCTATGTTCTTCTTTGACTAAAGACACAAAATGTGGCAATTTTAGCAGTGACGGAGGCCCTTGGTGTAGTCAGGGCACAGAGAGGAATTCAAGGGAGCAGATTCAAGCAGGTGAGCCTAGGAACAGCAGTCAGCCAATCAGAGGTGTGCGGCACAATTACCCTTGGACTAGAGCCTGACATGGAGTCAAGAACTAGGGCAGAAATGATCACTATGAAGACTCACAGTCTCACAAAGATTTTCCAGCTTGTGCAATGGGAGAAGCCTGAGGAAGGGAAGGCACTAGCTCAAGTTCACGTGCAATGTAGAGGCTGAGACAGGTTAAAGACCTTGACTTCTGCTCCCTGTCCTCTACTTAAAAAGCACACACATAGTATTATTTGGAACTCTGCCTGGCTGCCTCCCTCTCTAAAGTCAAGAATAGGAACAGAGTGGGGCTGAGGAGGAGATGGGAGGTGGTGTTAGGCTCATTCCTGCCTCTATGGTGTAACCTGGTACCTGGAGTCACTAATGGATATTCAATGGGTGGATGGTGCACAGGTGGGCATATGGGACAGATGAATAAGTGGATGAGTAAACAGGATGGGTGAGTGGATGAATAGGCAGATAGATAGATGATGGATGGATGGATGGATGGATGATGGATGAATAAATGGATGGATGGAAGAATGAATAGGTGCATGGATAATTAGATGGCTGGCTGGATGGATGGATGGAAGGATGAGTAGGTGGATGGATGAATAGGTGGATGGATGGATGATGGGTGGATAGATGGATGGATGGAAGAATGAATAGGTGGATAGATTGCTGGATGGCTGGAGGGATAAGTATGTAGATGGATGGATGGTGGCTGGTGGATGGATGGTAGATGGATGGATGGTGGATGGTGGATGGATGGATGGATGGATGGATGATGGATGGATGGATGGTGGATGGGTGGATGGTGGGTGGATGGATGGTGGATGGATGGATGGTGGATGGTAGATGGTGGATGGATGGATGGATGGTGGATGGTGGATGGGTGGATGGATGATGGATGGATAGATGGTGGATGGGTGGATGGTGGGTGGATGGATGGTGGATGGATGGATGGATGGGTGGATGGTGGATGGATGGATGGATGGATGGTGGGTGGATGGATGGGTGGTGGATGGATGGATGGATGGTGGATGGATGGATGGATTGCAGTCAAGAGAAGAGACAAGGCTGAGAGCTAACAGTGCTCTCCAGGACTGAAGGCCAGTGTTCATCTCTGTATTTATTTTATTTTTGCCCTAGGGCTCCCACTCAGTAAGTCACCTGGAAGAAACTAGATTTCACGTCTTAAACCTGCAAAAACCCAGAAGATCCATGACAGCAGGTTTGCATCCCACATGTAGACCGCCTTGAAGTGGAATAAGAGCAGCCTCTCTTGAAGGGAGGATTTCTAGTTCCCCGCAGTCCCCACCACTCCCTATTGCCTTCACCTGCCTCCCATTCTCAATTTTGTTCCTGGTCTAGCCCTCACCCCAGGTCTTGGTGTTCTCAGTTTCTGAATTAAAGGAAATCGTGTGTTGCTGGCTTTACTCTAAGTTCACTGGCCTGTGCCCAGCTGCTGTTTTCTCTTCTTCTTCCCTTACCCTTCCGGTCTACCCTTGGGTGGTTCTGGGCTGTGCACCAGGGGATGCTAACCGGAGCCTCAGCACCACCTAAGAGAAGCCTCCAGCAGGCCTCTGCAGCCCGCCTCCCTCCGGATCCCCCAGGGATGGCCCATGGTCTAGCCAAGGGCTCCCTCCTGGCAGGCAGGAGGGTTGGGTGCTCAGAAGACCAGCAGGCAGGCTTGAGGGAAGCGGCAGCCAGCCTTCCGGAAGTTAAAAGGGAATGATTTCTGAAAATGTCCCTTATGCACTTTTGTATTTCATTGACATTTTAATTAAGACTGGAGCACTCTTTGGGGAGCTCGGCTCTGAAGTTGAAATCACTTTAATATGCTGCCCGAGTACAAAGCTGGAGATGAGTGGAAGCCTGGGGTTCTCATAGGGTCCCTGGTACTTAGCGACTCTTTTTCCACAAGGCATTATGATGTTAAGACGGTTTATGAGTTTCTATTGGCTAAGTGCAGCCATATCAAATTAGAATTGGGCTCAGTGGATTTTGCTCTAAGAAGATTAAAGAGCACCCAGGCCCTCCCTGGAGGGAAGCAGGTTCTGGGATCACCTCGAGCTTTAGGCAGCCCCTTGGGGTTACCAGGGTTGTTGCACAGGGCGGCAGTGATTCTCTGATGGAGAGGCCCCGTGAGTGGTCACGTGGTAGAGGTCACGATAAGAGCGTGTCCTCCTGGCCGTCTTAGCTGGGGCGAGTCCACGTGGACCAGGACCCGCACCTCCCTTGGAAACCTCGCCAACTCTCACCTTGCACGTTTTTGCTTACAGAGCCCTGCCTCTGTTTCGGTATTCAAATCTATTTTCTCTGGGTGTCTGGAACCTGAAGGTGATCAAGGGTGCACGGTGTGAGGCATTCCCAGCCTGCTTTCATTCGGAGCATCGGTTTGATGTCGCTCAATGGTTGGTGTCGGCTGAGGCCCTTGTTCTCTATCAAAACAGTTTTTTCCCATATCATCTAAGTTTTATGCCAAATGTCTCCCACAAGTATTGTGACTGATATTATCAGTCTGAAATCCTTATTTATCCTCCAAACTGTGAAATAAATGAAGACCGCTGACGTAGAAGTTGTTACCAAGGTTTGGGTACTTCGTGTAAGTGGGAGAAAAGAAGAGTGATTTAATAAACATTAGTGGGAAAATGGTTACACAGCCGGGAAACATACGTATAAGATGGGATCCCCACCTCACAATTAACCCCCCAAATAAATTCCACATGAAATGCTTTTATACCTACAATAAAACATAAAAGAATTAGAGAAAATATGAAAGAAATTTGATATAATCTCAGAATGGTTAAGAGTTTTCCAAATATGACTGAAACAGCAGAATTCATTAAAAAACATTGGTTAATTTTTCTACAATGAAAACTTTATAAGTCTGTGAAACAAAACATAAACCTTAAAAGTATATGTGGAAAAATATTTGCAGTTCATATTCTCCAATGGTGGATTTGCTGCATATATAAAGAGTCCCTACAAACCAATAAGAAAATATCCAACAATGGAACAGAAAAATGTGTTGAGAAAATCAATGGGATATTCAAGAACTATTTGTCACTGATCAGATTGGCAATTACCACAAATCTGGATAACGTATTTAGGAGGTTCTGAAGAAATAAGCAGTTTTATTGGCACATGTTTTACCTTCTCTGGATGGATTCATGAGAAAGAAATGATTATCTCTAAGGGGAGGAACAGGGTGATATATGTGAGAGAGACTTTTATAACCTTAGAATTATCTTAACATATGCATGTATTACATACTAAAATAAATAAATACTATATCTGCATTTGCAGACATAATGTATATATATTTGCTGATATAAGTATATATCTACAATATAGATATGAGTTAGATTGTAATATAAATATAGTTGGAGAGGTACGTATATTGAACTAATGGCTTGATTCTTTTTTTTTTTTAATATTTTTTATTTTTTAGTTTTTGGCGGACACAACATCTTTGTTTGTATGTGGTGCTGAGGATCGAACCCGGGCCGCACGCATGCCAGGCGAGCGCGCTACCGCTTGAGCCACATCCCCAGCCCAATGGCTTGATTCTTGAACTTATTTTTCCATTAATAGTTGCCAATATAAGCTCTAGCCCGGCAGGAAACACCTTTGGAATCCATTATATTTTAATTAAAGAGAACCATTCTCCTTTTTCCTTCCTCCTTTGCCTTCCAAACCCTTCACAGCCTCAGGTCCAAGAGAACAAAGGTGAAGTAGAAGCTCAGCAAATGCTACCAAGGGACTGAAGACACCTGAGCCCACTGAAGTGAGCCAGGAGGCCCCTCCCCTGCCGTCCCCCTGGTTTCACGGGGAGGACCTGAACACCTGGTCATCCTGGTTTCAAAAAGAGGGAAATTGGAGAGAATCAAATGACAGGCCACCGGGGCCATTGGGTGACAGAAGGAAATGGTTGGGTCAGGCCACGGGATGGCGGGAAACATCTCAAGTCTTCGTTTCCTGGTTAGTAAAATGGAGATGATAATAACTACTTCTAGGAGATTGGTCAATGCTGATTGAATTGAATAGTGTTTTTATTCGTAAAGGGAAGAGAAGCATCTTGGTCTCAATTGAGATAAGTGAAAGTGGGAGACAGAAGAAAGGGTCAATCCGTGGTGGTGGCCTTGGGGTTGGTGATGAAGGAAGGGCAGAGAGTGGGAATATTTGGGCTGTATTAGTCCATTTTCAGCGGCTATAACAAAATACCTGAGGCTGGGTACTTATTGCGAAAAGATCTTTACTTAGCTCACCATTTTGGAGATTGAAAGTCCGGGTAGAAGTGCCTCCCATTGGTGAGGACCCCCGAGCTGCATCCATTACCCCAGGGTGGACGGCATCGTGGCAGGAACGTGCACAAGAGGAGAGGTCCTACGGTGAGACAGGTAGCCCAGGAGATCCTGGGACCAGGCTTTTTATAGCAACCAACTCTGAAGGAAAACAACTCACTCACTGAGACCAAGGTAATCCCTTCAGAGGGCAGCACCTTCGATGACCTAACCTCCTCCCCTTAAGCCCCGCCTCTTGGAGTCCCGTCACCTCTTAACATCTCCACACTGAGCACCCAGCCGACAGCTGACAGTAATCCTGGGGGGGAATCCTATCCCACCCATAGTCGGCGGGTAGGAAATGGGGCTTAGAGTTGTGGCCCAGCGAGCTTAGGATCTGTGTGTGCAAGGTTGAATTGGGGTGGGGGGACGCAAGGCCCCTGAGGTTTTGCCTTATATCCACCGGCTTATCTCGACCTCTGAATTCCTGATTTCTGACAGCACACACGGACCTGTGGGTAGGAAAACTTCTCAATGATCTTAGTCCCAATTCTACGAACGTCCATCAAGACCCCTTTGGTGGAGGGGGGGAGTCTGGAGTTTCTCCTCTGTAAAGGAAACGGTTTTCCCTCCTGAGTCGTTTTATGTTTTTGTTTTTAAAGACTCCGATGGGGAGAGGCACGAGGAAGGGGTGTCAATGGGAAGGAGCCCCCACATGGATAACGATCAGACCTCTCGTACTTGTTGCCGGTTCACCTTGGCTCCTGGGCAGAGGGCCTGCTCTCTTGGGGCTGCTGCCCGGCCATCCGTGCCCCCCGTGCCCCCCCTCATTTGTGATCTCAGGGCAAGGTCATCGCCCGGCCAAGGAGCCATGGGGGGTGGTAAATCACAGCATTAAAATAAAAACATGAGGATGACGGAGGTGATGGAAATGACATGTCTTGAGGCCACCTCTGTGCTGGGGTCAGGAGAGGCTCTCTGCAGAGGTGGGTGGCACAGGGGACGAGAGACGAACAGGATGGGCAGCCGACAGGGGGCTCTGCTCCTTGCTCATGGGGGACGTGGCCTGTGGGGTCCCTTCAAGCTCTCCTCTCTCCTCCCCTTCAGCACCGAGATGGGGGAGGGGAGAGTGGGGGATGGCTTCAGGGTGGCTCTGCTGAGCCGCTGGGTGGCCACGCCCCATGTGGTCCCACCTCTACCCCCCAGCGGCTCACATGGCGTGGTGAAGGTCGTAGCCTTGACCTTGCAGGGATCGTTTCCCCTCTCAATTTCCTATCTGCTCTGTTGAAATCAGAGGGTTCCGCTGAATCACCATGGCAACAGGCATGGGAGACTGCCCTCCCACCCCAGCCTCCTTGCCCTTCCCCCTGCTCTCACGTCTGAAAGAAGTGGGCCAAGAGAAGCCCACACTCAGTCCCAGGTGGGCATGGAATCTTGACCACCGTGATTGTCCCCAGGATGGGCAAGTGACCCCAGCAGAGTCATCGAAACGCCCAGGGGTGTTGGTTGAGGGCTGTGGGCCAGAACAGACCATGTTTCCTCTGGGACTCAATCTTTAAAAACATGGGGTGTCTGGAGCTTCTGGCAGCCTTTTTGCATCCATGAGGTAAGCTTGAGCTTGGAACCAACCTGGCCAAAGGTGAAGTAGAGGACAGACAGAAACTGAATCCTGGGGACATTGTCAGAGAACCTGATCCAGGACCCTGACCAGAATTTTCTGTGGATTCTGTTATTTGAACTAATGGGTTTCTGTCACTTAGAGCTGGGTTCGACCATCTAATGCAGTGATTCTGTGATTCACACAGGGACCGTCGGGGTCTTCCCAGTTTGGGACTCTCCAAGCTTCGTGGAGCCTGTGAGCTTCTCCGGAGGGAGACGACCACCGGGTCGGCCAGCCCAGCGTGGCGGGGCTTTCGTGGTGGGGCTTTCCCGGTGCCCCGCGGGGAGAAGGAAGCAAGTATGGCTATGCCGATGCAGAAATCTTAAGGGGCTTGACTGTGACACGTGGCCCCAGGCCCCAGTCGAGATGTCAGGTAATAAACAGAAGTTGCATTAGATCGTTTTACTAAATCTGAACATTTCCCAGTACCGAAAAGCACCTGAGCCCAGTGATTTCAAATCAGGGTTTGCAGACTTGGAGTGTCCTCAGCTCAAAACCCAAAGCCTTCACATGCAATCGCGCACTCCTGGTTTCCCGAAAGAGGCTGAAGGTCTGTCATTGCCTCACGGGGCCATCGGCAGCACCCCTGGGAGTAATTATCTGCCACGGGGCTGCCTCTTCTCCTTGCATGGAGTCTGTTCTCTGCAGCCCAGTCCTGTCCCCACTGTTGTGCACAAAACAACCCCACAGCAGCCAAGAGGAGAGAAGGCTCGACAGCCCTCTTTACATGGCGGGGGACCATGGCAGGCTGGGAGCATCCTAAAGTGCTCTCATTCCTAGATATCTCTGTCTCCTCTCCCCAGGCGGTGAAAACTGTCTCCCTTCATATCTTCTGGGAGGATTGCTTCCAGGGCGCCCTCTGACACTGTGATCTTTAGATGCTCCTGTTCCTTATATAAAATGGCCTAGCATCTGCATAAAGCCTGTACGCATGCTCCCATAGAGATCACCCTAGATGAGTTAAAGGGCCTAGTGCAACGACACTGTTATGCAAACAGTTCTACTACCTCATTTAGGGAATAATGCAAAGGAAAAAGATAAGCCTGACATGATCAGTAAAAGATGCGACCCTTTTCCTAATATTTCCAGTGCCCTGTTGGTTGGATCGTGGGTGGGGAGCCCCCAGAGGCAGAGGGCCCGCCGTACCCCGAGCTGCTGTGCGCTGTGCCTCGGCCCTGCCATTCTCACGACCGCCCTGGTCAGGCCTCTTTTCCGATGAAGAGTCAGAGGGCCCAACAGGCTGGGTGTTTTGCCCAAGGCCACGGTAGGAAGCGCTGGGGCCAGACAAAACCTCCTGCCAGCTTCTCCTGAGCGTCATCTCTGGGTCCATGTCCAGAGGCGACTGCTTCACGGAAGCCCTGACCAGGCCAGGTGTGGGGGGAGGGACTCAGAGAGGAGCAGAGAAAGACAGGGGTGAAGTGTCAGGAAGCCCCACACTGAGAGGAGACCGAGTCTGCCGCCGTGAGGAGCTTTCACAACATCTGGGCCAGCGCCCGTGTCCCCCATGGAGAAAACCAGAAGGCGACAGGTGTGAAGAGCTCACGGGCTTGGAAGAGAGCAGAGGCATGGTTTTGGGGTCCCCTGCAAACCTGATGGACTTGCTTCACCAGATTGGTGGGGGACTCCTGCCAGGTGCCAGGGGACCCGGGGACTCTCCTCCCTCCCCTAGAGCGACATCCCCTGGACAGTCTTCCCAGTTCTCTTTCCCCCTTTGGACTTGGAGAAGAAAGCCCTCAGCCCCCACCCGAGTGCGTGGCCCTTGTGCCCGGAGGAGGGCACCAAGTGTGACAGAAGTCTCCATGAAGAAATGGGATTTGAGGCAGGAGGTGAAAATGAGATAAACAGGCAAGACCCAAAGTGTCCCGCCAAACAGAGCATTTGGCCTCGGGCACACACATCCGCAGGAGACGGCTCAGCTTCTCCATAAAGCGGTGAGTTTTGTGTGAGCAGATGCGTTCTCCTCTCCTATGAGGAATCGATGATTAAATTATCAGAGACCGAGCTCGAAAGCAGGCTGCCTGCGTGTCCCCCGACGGTCCCCAGAGGCTCCCGGCACCTCCTGCTTATGAGGTGCCAGCTCTATCTCTGCAGCTTTAGCCGAAACGTCCAACACATCTTATTAATGAAAGTAAGAAGCTGTTGTTTATTATATGTCATAATGGGGACTATGACTATTTAATATAAATCTGACATTTAAATTCCACTTAGTTCTGAGATGTGGACGATATTCAGCGCAGAACGCTTTACCCTGGAGTGCGGACTCCCTGGGTCTGCATTTCATAGCATTGAAGTTTTCAAAGTAATCAGGTTCTTTTTTTTTTTCTAGAGGAACCAAATTGTGAAGACATCTGTTCTGTTATTAATTTCACATAAATCTTAAGCTCCTCAAGGCCAGAAATGAGGCTTCATTCACGTCGAATTAATGAAACATGATTGTAAGTCCCTTGCATGGAAATGCTGTCACACGGTTTTGAGCTGCTTATAAGCACTGAGTAATCTCGGGGACTGCCCGGGGGACAGCCACTTGAAATCCGCCCTCCCTGCCCCCCGCCACCCAAAAACAATATCTGAAAATATCACAACACTAACCATATCCTGAAAGATTAAGATCAGATAAAAATTTCTGGGAAATGAATCAGACTTTCTCGGTAAAGGATACAAAGATCTTAGGCAAAAGCAGATTGCACAATTGAAGAGCTTTTGGGATACAGTTTAATAACTGCCTCGGGCAGTCCTGGGATACACCCACGGGAGGGGGGTCCTGGAATTTATTGCAGAGATCACTTTGGGATGGGGGGGATGTTGGGAGGGATATGCCGCACTTGACGCGGATTTGAAACCGGAAACCTTGACTGGCCAAAGCTCGGTGCCTATGTTGGGGATGTCGCAGGTTGTGTGAGGGTGTGTGAGCACACGTCGGTGCAAATGTGTGCATGCATGTGGACGTGTGTGGGTAAGAGTATGATCTTGCACACTATGAGTTGTGTTGCCAGTTTGTGTTTATGAGTGTGCACACAAGTGTGTGCATGTGTTTGGGTGAACATGCAGAGCGTGTGTGCAGTGAGTGTACACACAGATACACGAAGAAGGCCTCTCAGAATGACTTGAACCTGTCCACTGGGGTCAGCTCTTACGCAGCAGCGTAGCACAATCCTATGTCCATCTAGACCCTTCTTGAAAAAGAACTTACTCCTGAGATTTGGGGTGTTGGTGGAGGAGGGGGGCATGATTTTTTTTTCCTTTCCTTTTTTTTTTTTTTTGCCAAATAACTGAAAATACCAGCAGAAAGCTTGTCTGGAGGGAGGCTTGGGAGGGGGAGCCTGAGATTTCTTAATCAAACTTCCAAGTGTTATTTTTGGTCTTCCGCTGAGCTGGGACCCAAAAAAGAATCTGCATATGATATTTACATCTCAAATCTTCAGAGCCTCATTAGCTTTGATAGTTATTTATTTATTATTTGCAAAAAAAAAGGGGGAATTTAAATCAAACAGAGAGGCACAAAAGCAAAACCTTTGAATGTGGTGCAAAATTAATTAAAGCAGGCAGCTGATGGGTAGAGTGGAATACAATGGATTTCAGAGAAAAGACAATAAAACTAATTAGACTCTGATGGGAAAAAACCCTTCCTCGTTTAGTGATCATCCATTGGTAATTAATAAGTTACAGTTATTGATATTGGAAGAAAATGCCAGGATTTTAACTCCTCTGTCTTTCTAGAAACTTCTGTCTTCATTTTCTTACGATTCTGATGTTGCCAAGTGACCCAGTCAAATTCTTGGGTGTTGTGTTTCATCATGGTTTGGGGACCACCAGTTATCAGCAGCTGCTTGGGTCTCACCAATGGCCTCAAAATGACACGCAGGTGGCCTGAATTCAAGTGTCAGCAGAGAGAGGCACATTTAGACGCGAGGGGCACAGAACCCCAGCAGTTAGCACTAAGCCAAGTGGTAGAACCAATTTGTGCATAGGAAGAGGAGAGACGCCATCCCAGCTATAACTCTGCCCCTGGATATTTTCGGGCTTTGTTTTACGACCCACGCTTTGTAGATCTGTGAAAAACTTTTCCATCCATTCAGTTGAAAAAATAATAATAATAATAAAAAAAGTCTTGACCATCAATATAAGAAAGACTTTGAGCTTTGCTTAGCAAAAGATGGCATCCAGGGGTCTGGCTTTCTTGTGGGAAGCTCTTTTGAATGAAATGATCCATTAATATTGATGCTTTTTGTCCTCTGTATTATGCCACAGAACCAAGGTTTAACTGGCTCGATGGGACAATTGAATGCAAGGCCATGCTGTCCCCAATTTTTCCAGTTGGCCACATATGTCTTTGGCAAGTCCCAGGTCACCTTCCAGATTCTTTGAGAGCCTCCTTACTACCACCACCCTGGCCCCGTGTTTCAGGTTCTCAGGATGACCCGGGTCATGGCCAGCTAAAGAGAGCGGGCTTTACCTTGATAAGCCTCAGGTGGGTTTTTCAAGATGACCAAGATTCTCGTGAAACTTCAGGTTTCGTGGCCGCTGGATGTCAGGGAGGTTTTTGAGCAAAAGATCTTTCCAGTGATGTCTCAAAGGCCCAATGCACAGAAGTAGCCCGACTGAGATCAGTCAATAAATTGAGCTCGGTTTCAAATGTAAAGTGGAACGGGTTGAACTAGGATTGATCTTTACGATTGTGAAGCCTGTATATTAGGGACTGTGACCTGTAGAGAGTGGGAGGGGAAGGAGAGGGAGAGGGCTTGGCCAGAAACAAGGAAAACCCAGGATCGTCCATAAGGATCATCGATTCATTCATCCATCCCTTCATTGGTGCATTGATTGGTTGATTCATTCATTTGTTCAGTACGTTCGTGTGATACCTAAGGTCCAGGTGCTGTATCACACAATCCTTTCACATAGCTTCACTTCATCCCTGCAGCTACCTTTTGAGGTGGGACTTGCCAACAGGAGTGATAGTCGATTGGTTGATTACAAGCTCTAATACTGGCCAATCAGAAAGCATGCTGAGAAGAGCACAGGAACAGGGGCCTGGATGCCCTTGGCTGTGCCAGGTGTGCATTAATAGGTGAAGAAAGGTGGAAGGTGAAGGAGGAAAGGGAAGGGGTCAGAGTGGCTGGCTGCCGTGGAGACTGGGAAACTACCAGCTGGCCGGGGAAGGTGACCTAGTACAGGTGGTAGGTAGCATTACGATGGCTGGACCTCAGCTCTGACTTTCCTTCTTCCCATTTTGCAGAGAACAAGCCTGAGGCTTTGGGGAGGTCAAATAACTCTCTCAAGGTCAACCCACCAGAAAGCAGCAGACCAGTTTTAAAAAGTGAGATAGTAACAGAAAGTGGGTTGAAAGCCACTTGAAGTCTTCAGGACCCCAAAGCTCACAGAAGTTCTTAATCATTGTGCTGACTGCCGAGATGTCTCCAACTTAACCTCTGCATGTCCAGGGCTAGCCCAGGTATTTCTTTATAAAGATATGGAGGAAAGGTTCCAGAATCCAGTCTGAGTGGGGTGGAGTTGCCAGATTTCACAGATAAAAATACAGGACACTTGTTCAAATTTGAATTTCAGATAAACAACAAACAACGTGCAGGTATGATTTTAGCGTATTGCATGGTACCCAGTTACATTAAAAATCACTCCTTGCTTATCTGACATTCTAACGTAGCTGGACATCGAATGTTTTATCTGGCAACCCTCACTGGGGGGCAGGAGGAGCAGGATATGGGAGTTCTAAGACATTTCAATCTGTAGAAACTCTTTGTCTTCTAAGAGTCCCCTTTTCCAAAGGCAGTGACCTCAGCTCCAAGCACATGGAAACCATTCTCCTCCTGAAGGCCTCCGTGGTCAACCTGCTGCGAGTCTCGTGGTTTTTCAGCTGCAGTTATAATTTCTGCAGTCTCCCCGCCCCGGCCCAGATGGTCTTGATTAGAACACATTGCTTTTGAAAAGCAAACTGCATCGTAATTAAAGGCTGTCCATCCAGAGCCTTTTTGTAAATGAGAAAAATTAAGCAACTACTACGAATCGGGCTGCTGCGTGTCCCCTCTTGGTTAGAATGCTGTGGTCTGCGCATGGGGAGGGTCCCTTGTGTTTCTGGCTGCCCCTGTGTTTGCATCTGCATGCACAACAAATAGCAGCAAAACAGGCCAAACAGAACAGCTCTTGGAGGAGAATAAATTCAGGGAGTCCACACATTGGGTAGGAAAAAAAAAATCATATTTTTTTTTTTTATTTTTGCTAACTTCAAATTGAAAGTTAGCACTTCGATCAATTTTGAATACAGGCAACATCGCATGCTTTACCAGCACTCCAAGTGCGTTTCTCAAATTTTTCCTCAATAGAAATCAGGGATATTTTCGGATCACATTCTAGCTGTTCTTGCTGTCTTGAAACAGGCTCATCACTATCTGGAGACTGTAACAATTGTCAAGCCCACCTCTGTATCTTGTTATTTAATAAAAAGCACACATGATGCTATCCTGGTTTGAAAAATTACTTAGAGAACTGTTGTTTTACATATGATTGATTTTCTTTTAAGCCTATTTTTTATTTTGTGCACATGAAAACATTCTGTAATAAACCTTGGGGATTTTATGCTAAATGAAATAAGCCAGACACGGAAGAAAAAATATGGTGTAATTCCATATATAGCGCTCATATGAGGAACATAGAGAAGTCAGATTCACAGAAGGGTGGTTTCAGGGGAGTGGGGAGGGGGAATAATGACTTAATTTTTAATGGGGATAAAGTTTCAATTGGGAAGACAAAGAAAGTTCTGGAAATGGATGGAGGCAACCTTTGCACAACATGTGAATGTGCTTACTGCCACTGAATCGTCTGCTTAAAAATGCTCAAATGGCCAGGTGCATGTTTATAATCTCAGCTATTTGGGAGGCTGAGGCAGGAGGATCACAAGTTTGAGGTCACCCTCAGCAACATAGCGAGACCCTGTCTCAAAATAAAAGATAAAATAAAAAGGGCTGAGGATGTAGCTCAGTGGTAGAGCTCCCCTGGGTGCCTTTCCCAGTACTACTCAAAGAAGGTGGTGGTTTTGGTGGTGGTGGGGAAGCTACAATAGTAAATATTTTACATCATGGATATTTTACCAAGATTAAAAAAAAAACCCCACAGGAACAGTGCAGATATTTTTGTTTCACATTTAAAAACTCACATTATTCTGTAAAGGGGTTTTCAGGTCTTATCTGAAGGTCTTTTGCACAAATTAGGCTAAGACCCCTCTGGCTCTGAAGGAACTGCCTACCCCGACACCTGTCTGTGCCTGTCCTGCCTAGAGGAATCTGTCCCTGGGCCCCTGTTCTGTTTCTAGGGAGCGCCTGGGGGTAGTCTCTTTCATATTCCAGTTGAACCTTGCTGCCTGCCAAGGTCCTGGCTTTCTATTTAGTTAAAAGGATTTGAGGCAAGCGTCAGTAAAGCATTGAAACCATATTAGCACCAAACGGAGACTTTCTCCTCAATGAACAGGGAAACTTGCCCTAGGAATCCATGTGACTTCATGCCCCGTCCACAAAACGGATGCGTATCTCATTTCCCATGCTTTGTGAGACATCACATGGCCTTGCTGAATCCACAGAACCCTGTGAAGTTGGTACTATCAGGAACAGAATTTTGCAGAGGAGGAACTGAAACAGTGAGCTCAAGTGGACTTCTCTGACCCCTGCCCCACCCAACGTATATAATATATATAATTACATTTCATTCATTCATTCATTCATTCATTCATTCATTCATTCATTCATTCATTCATTCATTTTTGCACAGAACATCTTCCCATTGCAATGTTCCTTAGAGGAAACCCAGGGCTGCATTCCATGATCACTTCTCTTTGGAATCTCCAATTTTAAACCTGACAGAGAAAGCGAGGAACTAACCAAAGAAAGATTGCTAATCCTCAGAACTGGAAGGGTCCGATCAGCTTCTTTGTCCCATCTGTTTTAGATGAAGAAAAGTGAAGCCCAGGCAGGGCATGTGGCAGAGATGGTCCTGGCTCCAGCTGGGGGACTTGCCCAGGCTCCTGCCTTGCCCACGGGGCATAAGCTTTGGTTTTCTCTCCGTCTGAAGTTTTGGTGGTGGAGGGAACGGAGCAGAGGGTCTGCATTTGGGACGTGTCCTGCTTCTCAGGTCCCATGGCTCCTCTTGAGTTGGTATCAAAACAGCATCATTAACCACTGTGTGACCCGAGGCGGACCCTCCCAATCACCCTGAAACTTTTACCACTCACAAGCTGCTTTATAACCTTGGCCACCTCTGAATGCTTTGGGTACCGTCATCTACTGCCTTCCTTTGTATGCACCTGCTTTTAAAACATAAATTTGTTTCCTGGCAAAGCAGATTTTTCAGGTTACTACTATAAATAGACAACCTGTAACCATAAAAATGACTCCAGTGCAGAGGAAATATTTATTAAATTCTACGTACATACTGTTGCCGGCAGTAGTCCTTGAGCCTGAGGTCTTCTCTCTTGTTAAAACAAGAGCAAAACCACCAAAATAATTAGCAGGCATTGGGTGTTAAGGACACACTGCCTTGGACGGAGACCTTCCTGATGAATTAGGAGAATCCCAAGGGAGTTCAACAGGTTGTGGTGCCTTTACAGTAGGAGCAGTGCTGTCGAATGCTTTCTGGGCATTATCCAAAATCATTTTAAGTGCCACCTGTGGTCTCTGTGTCTTTGGAAATGCTCCATTATGTCAGCTCATCTCTGTCATAGTCTTGTGCCATTAGTATAAATCCTACTTATACTAGGTTCAGAGAAGTTGCCTCATCAACCCAACGTGGCACAGCCAACAGAGGTAACCCTGCTTTCATTGACTCCAGAACTGGAGCTCCTACCTGACCTCAGTGGTGTTTGGGTCTGGGGCCACATCTGCCCAGCAGAAGAGCATTTAGCAGACCCTGTGACTCTCCCCAAGCTTCCCAGGCCACATGTCCCTCCACAGGCAGACTCCTCTGTATAGGACCCAGAGGGGAGAGTGATAGTGGACCACAGCCCCACACATGGCTAACAGGAACGCGCAGCCAGGCAGGCAGCACCGACCAGTACCTCCTGTCCTCCTTCAGTAAATGGGGACAACAAAACCTTCTTCATGGGATGGCTGGTGGGTGGGAGGACTTGAACACTGCTTCTCTCGCCGTCTCCCCCTCCTCCCCTCCCTCCTCCCCTCCCTCAGGCATGCACATGACCACACTGCGGGGATCTGCATGCGCTTGAAGGTAAACATAAGGAGTGTATAGCCAAGGTCTGCACCCGGGTGAGAATAGATGGGGCACAAAGCAGCTAGAGTCCCCTGGAGCTTCAGGGTCACCTCACCAGAACTCGGAGTAAGGGGTCCCCTCCAGAAGTGTCACCTGACCCATACCAGGAAGGCCCCCAGGAACAGTCTGCATTTCACCATTGGCACCACGCGGGTGTGCCAGGCGGGTCCTCCCTCCGGCAGCTGCTCGGGATGAGCAGGAGCTGGCACGCGGGCAGAAGGGAGGGCTTCAGGGCTTCCTTTGCACAGGGGACCCAGGAAGAGGGGGACCCCCGAGAGATGCGAGGAGGGGAAGGCAGAGGCTTCCCTCTCACACAGGTGCTGACGGCTCCCAGGGCACCCTGCACGTGCCCAAGAGGGGCAGGGGTGGCACGCTGAGCCCATGGATGACTAAAAAAAACCCAACCAAACAAACAAACAAAAAAACCACCTTCTTTCCTGCAGCTCAACAGCCTGCCAGATCCTCACCGAGTCTCTTATCTCCCGCGGGCGGAAAGGCGCGGCTGATGGGGAGGCCAGATTGCAGCTTCTTCTCCTCGCTGGCAAACCACTTCCCCAGCTCAGCACATCTGGCCACCCGCTGGGCTTTCCCCAAGGACCCGGGAAAACGCAGACCCAGAGGCCGGGGTGCAGGTGGACGGTGCAAACCCGCCCTGGCTCCGGACGGCTGGAGCTGGTCCCTGTCCCTGGACCTCAGTTTCCTGAGCTGTAAAATCGCGCAGGGGATGGAGGCGGTCTGAGAACGCCTTCCTGTTCTTACAGTGAACCATCATAATGGCTCCAATGTGGCTGTCACGTCACAATACAGACACACAGGCCACGCACAGAGGAAAATCTGTGACCAGGTTGCCCATGGAAGCCCAGATTCTGCAGCGTGAAATACCTACCTATTAACATCCAGCTGAATGGCAGATTGTTAATGATCAGGCAAAGAATGGGGTAATATAAAATTAAGAGGCCTATTTATTTGCTCCCAATTAATGAGATTAATCTGGACAGAGTGGTGGTGGTATTTATTTTGTCCTTTATGGTATTTTTAAAAATTGAGCTTCTTTTTTTTTTTTTCCCCCTGTACTGGGAGTAGAACCCAGGGCCCTCTACCCCTGACCTACTTCCAGGTCTTTTTATTTACTTTGAGACAGGGTCTTGCTAAGTTGCCCAGGCTGGCCTGGACTTCCAACCCTCCAGCCGTGGCCTTCTTGAGTAGCTGGAATTACCAGCGTGTGCAAACATTCCTGGTGAGCGGACATTTTAACATCAGAAGACTTCCTGTTAAAGTCCCAATATCATGTTTCTAGAAAAATTGATTGATGTGACAAAATTTGGCGGTTTGTTTATCCTGATCTCTACTGGATGACATGATTCTCTCTTGTCACCTGCCCAGTACAAGTGCTTGAATCTGAGACTCTGCTTTACACCGAAAATGTCTGCATGTCCGTGGCAGAGAGGGAGATGCCCCTCTGGAAATGTCACTGTCCTCCTAGGTGACCGACACGGAGCCCATCGGCAGTCCGCCCACCTGGCTAGTTGGCCTTGAGCAAGGCCCCCATGAATGGTTGGCTGAGCCCTTCACAGAAGTGGCTGCCCTGTCCTCCAGGAGCCAGTGTCAGGCAGTCAGTCAGTGAGGCCTGGGGTCCATATGCTTCCAGAACCATCCCAGCCTCCTGTTTGATCTGGGTTTCTTCCTGCCGAAGCTCAGCAGCACCTACCACCAACTGGTGGGCTTTCATTTTCTTCTGCCCCGGGGCCTTTTTCCAAAGTGTGAAATTGCTTTCCTTTTCTTCCTGTGGGTGGGTCTCTAGGCTTCCTGAAAAGTTATGGTCTGGCAAAAAAATGACTTTTCAAAAAGCCTTTTCCCTCTGGATCTTTCAAGACCCCACCTAGTCTGCTCCTCTTCACTGTCTGCGGGTGTTTTCAGCTGGCTCTGTCCCCACGGGGGCTCAGGAAGGCGGAGGAGGCTTCCAGGGGAGGAAGCCCTTGAGCCCGGTCTTGGTTCTGCAGCTAGAAATGGCAGGAAGCTTTTGCAAGGAAGAGAGAAGACCCTGCGCAGGCCCAGGGGTGGCGAGGAGCCACGGTCAGGGGCGTTGGGTAGGCCGGAGGACAGAACGCCTGGGAACGTGCATTTCAGGGTGAGGAAGGAATGGCAGGCTGGGCCAGCTGTGCCCAGGGCTGTAATTGTCCCCAGGTCACTGGGAGCCATGGAGGCCTAAAGCCTGAGAACCACATGTCAAAACCTCAGTTTTGCAAACCAAGTTGGATCTGGACAAGAGACAAGGGACAAGGAAGAGCAGAGACAAGAGAAAAGCCAAGTCCACACATGAGACCAAAGGCTGAACTGAGTGGCCACCGTGTGACCTGGGGGCGGTGGGGAGAGTCCAGTTTGAGGGGCCCTTCTGTGGGTGTGTGTGCAGAGTGAGGAGGAGGCTAGAGTCCGAGAAGGTGCTAGATCGTCTACCCCGGCTCCTGAACATGGGAGGTCTGCAGAAGAGAGAGCTCAGGGAAAAAAGTAGATAAAGAATTTAAAACCCAAGCAGAGGTTCATAAAACCCAGCCTTGAGGTTCATAGTTTCTGTCTGCAAACTCAACAACTGACAGGTATCAGTTTTCTGAACATGCAAGAGAGTCGTGTGGTGTTGGAGTGCAAAACACTTTGGTAATAAGAAATGTCATTTTCTTTCTGCTCTTACCGCCCGGGAGGCTCCTACGCAGCCGCCAGGACCCAGTGGGAATGGCATCTCATCTGGACAAAGCTGCCTTCTCCTCTCGGTGCCCCCGGGTTCTCAGCTCTCTGCAGCCCCCATCCTGCAGACCTGGAGTCCAGAGCCCTCTTGCACCCCAGGACTGAAAGCAAAAGGAGAGGACATGGGGCCAGACCTTGTGGGACCGGCATGCCTCACGAAGAAGCGGAGGGCACATTTGCAGGAGGAGAACAGCAAGTGGTTATAGGAGGGGTCTGAGTTTTACAGGGTTCAGTTAGATTTGAATCGTGGCAGATGTGTCAGTCAGGCAGTTGGGGGGAAGCAGTCGTGCGAGTTCAGGGCCCAATGTGGCTGGGAAATGGTGGAAGCCCAGAGCCCAACGTTTCCCTTCTCTCCCTGGGACCCACTGTCCTCCTTTTCTCCCTGGGGGTGGTTGGTCCCCTTTTTTCCCTGGGGGTTCTTTTTTTCCATATCTTTCAATGATACGCATATCATTTTAATCTTTAAATCACCCATCTGACACAGTGCCGAAAATATGGAAATTGTCATTAAAAATGGAAAAACAAGCAGGGCGGGGGGGGGTGGTGGAGCACACCTGTAATCCTAGGGACTAGGGAGGCTGAGGCAGGAGGACCTCGAGTTCAAAGCCAGCCTCAGCAACAGCAAGGCACTAAGCAACTCAGTGAGACCCTGTCTCTAAATACAATACAAAATAGGGCTGGGGATGTGCCTCAGTGACTGAGTGTCCCTGAGTTCAATGCCTGTATCCCCCCTCCAATAAAAAAGAAAGAAAGAAAGAAACAAACAAACAAACAAAAAAGAAAGACAAATATATGATTCATGTTGTCTATGTCCTTATAGCCTTAGATCCAAGGCACAGGGAAACGGAAAGGCTTGTCTCCGACCCAGCCAGTGCCCTCAGACCAGGTCCCTAGGGACTTCTCTCCAGCTGGACATTTCCAGGTGACTCATACACAGGTTTTGCAAAACAGGCATCTGCCCCACACCGTTATAAATCAGAACTCACAAGTAGATTCTAAGTTAGATTTCACAACTAGATCTGAATTTCTTGCTTCCTTTTTCATTGGTTGGTTTGTTTTGTTTTGTTTTGTTTCTGGGGACTGAACCCAGGGGCACTTTATCACTGAGCTACATTCCCAGTTCTTTTTATTTTATTTTTTTATTTTGAGACAGGGTCTCACTAAGTTGCTGAGGCTGCCTTGAATTTACTATCCTCCTGCCTCAGCCTCCTGAGTCACTGGGATTACAGGTGTGCCCTACTGTGTCTGGCTCTTGATACTTTGGATAAGCTGGAAGATCTGGAAACCTCAAACCACTCCTAGTTTGCCACACTCCCCACCATTTCCCAAGACGCCCCCAACACAGGTAGAAGGACAGCTGCTATGTAGTATTATCCTTGCACTGTTGTTCTTCTCTACACAGAGGGATATTATTATGTGGTGGCTTTAACAAAAGGACACAGGAGGAAGCTGGAGTGGGTGTGGTGTTTGGAGAAGAATGAGAAAGAGCGAGGTTTTTTTCTTATTGTTTTTTGATAGAAATAATCACTATTCATGTGTGCTGTCTTTTTATTGCTGTTATTGTTGTTTGATTTTTACTATTTTTAAATTTTTTTTAACTATTTTTGGTGCTGGGATTGAAACCAGGGCCTTGTGCATGCTGAGCCTGCCTGCTCCACCACGGAGCTACACCCCCACCCCAGACCCTATGTGCTGTCTTTAAGGTACAGATGATCCCCTCCCTCACTCATTTCCACACACACCCTGGGCCGTGGTTCCTAGGTTGAGCACAGGCATTGTGACCTCCCACAGAGAGGCGGCGGGGCTCAGTGGTTAGGATGTGGCCTTTCTGCGTGAGCTTAGACAAGCTCCTTAATCTCCCTGCATCCATTTCCTCATCTGCAAAATGGGCTGATGATGATGACCCCTGGGCTGTGGGGTAGTTGGACTGAAGCAGGAAGTACAAAGAGCTCCCGACAGCCTCTGACACTGGGCCAGCGTGCAGGGACCCACCGGGAGCTGTTTTGTCATTACGGTGAGTGGCAACGCATCGACCTAGTCACTCTCCAGTTAATTCATTTGGAAAACGTGTATGGACTTAGTGAGGAGGAAGCTCGATGCCTTTGAGAAAAGCCCAACCATAAATTTTTAAGGTTTCTCAATCCCTGTCGGTGGTTCTTAACCTGGATACACTTGCAATCTGCCGCGTGGTTCTTGTAAAATACTTCCTGGGGCCCAGCAAGACCCACTGCACCAGAAACTTGGGGGCAGGGTGTGCAGCCCCCTCGATGATGGCATTTAGGCCCCATTATGGCCGGGGTGGGGCACTGTCCTCAAGCCAGGGCCTGAGTAGACACAAACCTGAAAATGAGGGCCTCAAATGATGTCCTTAGAACTTCTCTTGCCTCACCTGGTCCTTGTCCTTTTTCAAACCACTAGAACAGGAACTCCACTGTGGCAGAGATTCTCCCCACCCATCTCTTCTTCTTCTTTTTTTTTTTTCTAGAGGAACAAAATTGTGAAGAAATCTGTTCTGTTATTAATTTCACATAAATCTTAAGATCCTCAAGGCCAGAAATGAGGCTTCATTCACGTCNCACCCATCTCTTCTTCTTCTTTTTTTTTTTTTTTGCTACTCTTCCTGTATGCCAGGTCCCCTCCTCCACAGGGAAACCTAAAACCAAGTGAGGGCAGAGCCTCTGTGTAGTACCTGTGACAGCAGAGAGCCCGTGATTCCCCCTCAGTAAGTATTCACTGGAAGAACAGGAAGATGGCGGCAGCTCTGGGCCTCCCTCTGGGGTCAGCCTACAGCTGCTTCTTGGCTGGAGAGTGCCGCAGTCCGGCTGCGGCAAAATAACCGGGGGGTGACGAATAACTTGTAAACGTTGATACAGCAGGAGTAGGAGCCGTTTATTGCAGGACAGGAGCAGTATTTATACATTCCACACAGCTTATCTAATTAGCATAAACTAGATACATCAGTCAACCAATCAGGAATCTCCACACTTAATGGCTTGTTTTTGTTACTTCTCAAACCGCTCGCTCTGGCATTTTGCCAGGCACCATCCAGACTTGTTTACGAACTCTAACATTCCCCTGGCAAAATGCCAGGTGTTATTTTGACTTGTTTACAGACTCTAA
Source organism: Marmota marmota marmota (assembly GCF_001458135.2). Lineage (NCBI taxonomy): Eukaryota > Metazoa > Chordata > Mammalia > Rodentia > Sciuridae > Marmota > Marmota marmota. The sequence continues at coordinate 22,694,851 of NW_026000221.1, forward strand.
CAGGAGAGGGCTGGGCCTGTTTTACCCAAACCAGGAAAGTTTAGTCCTCGACTTCAGATGGCCTAGGTTTCAAGAAGGGACCTTGGAGGTCAGCTGGGACAGTTTTCCCCCCACCCAAGGTATGAATTCCCACTGTCACAAAGTTTGCTGTATCTGCTTCCCACGAGAACTACTACTCATTTAAGGGGTTTTTACATCAGTTTGTGTCTACTTATATACGTTTGTCTGACGAAGAAACCTTACAAAAATCGGTCCTACCGAGGAAAAACTCTCACTTGCCATAAATAGGTAGTTATAAAAATAAGTACAAAGGGAAGAAACCAGGTGATGAAATTGGGCTGGGCATTGTCGCCCTCCGAGGGGCGGAGCCTGCGCCCCTTTCTCTTTCCATTATGCAGAGAGGTTTGGAAACACTGGAGGGTGAAGAAAACATCAGTGTCGACTGAGACTTTCTCTGAGAGGGAACCGACCCGGAAAGTGATGCCTGTCTCCTCCCGGGTTTGTATTATTTAATACCATGTCCTTATGTATCCCCTGAACCCATCTTAATGGCACCCAACCTCGTGGGACTCATCCCAGCAGGGAAAACATCAGCAGGTCCAATCTCCTTGTTTTACAAGATTAAAGTTCAAAGAGGAGAAGGATCCAATGACGGGTGCACACGTACCCTCCTTTGACTTCTATGTCAAAGAAGTCTGACTCACCAGAGCCAACTTCAGTCCCACAAGCTGCATTCAGGGTCTGTGCTCTATACCGGTGTATCATTTTATCATTTTTTATCTCTTGTAGCACATTTTTACTGTACCTTCCCTTTATTTATTTATTTTTGGATCCAGAGATTGAACCCCAGGGTTCTTAACCACGGAGCCACACCCCCAGTCTTGAACACCCCCCATCTCCCTGGCATGGTGAACCAGAGAGGCCAAATCTCAGCCTTCATGGGGCTGTAATCCCAAGGACAGAAGCAGGACTGCACCCTGGATCCCTGATTCTAGTGCAGCGTCCTTTTCCCTGACCCCTTCCTCTCTGGTAGAGGATGTCTCCATAATTCCTGCCCATGCCCTGTCCCCACGGGTGCCTTGGGCTCTCGGTGCCATGTTAGCATCTTTCCGTTTGAATCAAGCGGCTACATTTTCACCTCGTCCTGGGCTTGGCGTCTCTGCAGCACACACTGCAAGAACCCTGCTACTTTCAGCGTCTGGCTTCCAGACCCAGACGTCAAAACAGCTACCTTTCATCTCCAGGTTTGTAAAGTAGAAAACCTTCAATATTGGGAACAGATAGCCTCCGAGGGGAGGTGGGTTCCTATCTCTCAGCAAGATTGCTGTAACTTAACTCTCCTGCACCCGATCAAGGCCTTCCTCAGCCTCGTAGGTATTTTAATACAAACGTTCCTTTCATTTGACTGATTGAAGGTCTCCAACCTGCAATAAATGAAACATCTGATCTCCTTGAATCCAAATCACTTTTTTCTTTGATTTTTCTTTCACTTCTATTTCTTCATCCTTTGTTCTATGACTCGAGTCAAATTTCCCTTTAGAAATTAAAAGAATGTGTGTGTTTAGGTCTTTCCTCCCTTCCCCCCTTTTTTTTAAAGCCAAGATCTAGTGCAACTGCTGGCTCATAGACTAGAATATTAAGATCAAGTTCAATGGCAAATGCTGTCTACAGCGATGTGCTTCGTGTGCCATTGCTCCCCCCCACCCCCAGTGTGGGCCATGGCTGTACAAATTAGCCTCTGTGTACTAGTCACCCAGGCTGGCCTCCCAAGGAACTTGAGAGAGATGAAGAGTTAAGATGTTTCCCTCTGCTGGAGGAGCCAAGCTATCCACCCACAGAGGCCCACGTGTTAGCGCCTGGTTGCGGAGCTGAGCATGTAATTGCTTTTGGAATGGCGGACCATCCTCCTTGCTCGGGGTCCTTGGTTTTGGGTAGCGGGGCCAGAAGGGATCTGTTAGTCTCTGAAATCACCAGCAGGCGCACGTCAGTCATGTCAAAAGGCAAGTAGGGTCTACGGGAGGCTGCTGAACGCTTTGTGTATTCAGCTCTGTGCCCTGCGTCCACACTTCACCTGGATGTTGACCCCCAGAGTGACCTTGGCCCCGAGCTGTAGGAAACAGGGCTGATGCTTCCATCGTCCTCCTTGAGTTGGTAGAAAGGTTTGTCCCTTGGGGTGACTGGGTAGGTATCAGGAGGCGATCACGGGAACATTCTGGTGTACTCTGCCGTGATCTGAATATCTGTGACCTTCCAAAATCCACGTGTTGAAACCTAATCCCTGATGTGGTAGTATCGAGAGGTAGGGCCTTCAGGAGGTGACTACGTCACCGTGCCCTTATGAAAGCATCCTGGGAGAGCTCATTGGCCCCTTCTGCCGTGTTGAGAATGCAGAAGACACTATCTAGGAGGAGCACACTTATCAGACACTAGATCAGTTGGTGCCTTGATGGGGCCTTTCAAGCCTTCAGAACCGGGAGAAAAAAAATTCTGTTGTTTGTCAGTTGCTCCGTCTGTGGCATTTTGTTATAGCAGCCTGCAAAGACTCAAGCACACTCCTTAATCTTGGGCCTGCTGTGCCCAGGGCCACCAGCTTCCCGAGCCTGAGCACAGTCCTTGGCCTCAAGGGGCTTGCTGTGGATGATCTGCTCCTGCTCTCATTCACCCCAAAGCCCGTAGTCATCCTTGCAAATGGCCCGTCTCCCCTGCCTCCTGGTATCCGAGATCCGCTTAGTCCTCTCTGAGTTGTAGCAGGACTGGCCCTGAAAATAAAAATGATAAAAGAGTTAATAAATAGGACAACATCAAATTAAGAAGCTTCTGCACAGCGAAGGAAATAGTTAGGAATGTGAGACAGAACCCACAGAATGGGAGAAGATCTTTGCCAGTGACTCGTCTGACAGAGGATTAATATCTAGACTATATAAAGGGCTCAGAAAACTTTACACCAAAATAATCAAATAACCCAATTAATAAATGGACAAGTGAACCCAGCAGACACTTCTCAAAAGAAGAACTACAAATGGCCAACACATAAATGACAAAATAGTCAACGTCGCTAGCAATTTGGGAAATTCAAATCAAAACTACACCAAGATTTCACCTCACACCCGTCAGAAGGGAAGTCGTCAAGAATACAAATAATAATAAATGCTGGAGAGGGTGTGGAGAAAAGGAACACGTTTACACTGCAAGTTAGTACAACCACTAGGGAAAGCAGTAGGGAGACTCTTCAAAAGACGAGGGATGGAACAGCCACCATACGACCCAGCTACACCACTCCCTGGTGTTTATCCTGAAGAATTCAAATTGTCACAGTACAGTGATATGTGCGCACCCCTGTGTAGAGCAGCCCAGTTCACAATAGCCAAACTAGGGAAGCAGCCCAGGGGTCCATCCACAGATGGATGGATAAAGAAAATATGAGGTATCTACACAACGGAGTCTTATCCAACCATTAAAAAAATTCAAGAAAATGGGAGGAACTAGAAACTAGGATGTTAGGCAAATAAGTGAAACTCAGAAGGTCAAGGGTGGCATGTTTTCTCTCATATGTGGAAGCTAGAGAGGAAAAGGGAAAGAAAAGTGGGGGTGGATCTCCTAGAAATCAAAGGGAGATGAGCAGAGGAAAGGGGCCCGAGGTAGGAGGGGGAGGTGCTGGGGGGTGACCCGGCCATGTTATGCTGTGTGCCACGTAACACATACGTGACAACACGTGACCTCAATATCTACAGCTGTAACACCCCAAGTGAAAAACGTGGGGGAAGGTGGTACAAGGATGTCGTGGACTCTAAAATCTCCCCGGAGTGCAGTCTCCCCTCACCCCTGAGACCCCAACCCTCTTAGGAGGCTTCCCCTGCCCAGCAGGCCCCAGTAGCCTGTCCTCCCGGCCTGCTCTGCTTTTATTGGCTCCTCCAAAGTTTATGTGTGGGAGACTTAATCCCCAAATCAGATGTTGATGGCATTGGAAAGCAGAGGGGCTTAGAATTATATGAAGTCATGATACGGGGTCCCAGGATGTTGTTGGTGGCTGTATATGAAAAGGGAGAGCGACCTGAGCTCGCGTGCTTGCCCAGTGCAGTAAGAAGGCCGTCCCCAGACAGCAAGCAGATGCCTACACCGTGGTCTTGAATTTCCCAGCCTCTTGAAGCCCTGGGTCAAGCAAGCTTCTCTTTATAAATCACCTGGTCTCAGGTACTTAGTTATATGAGCAGAAAATGGACTAAGACAAGGCCCCAGCCTCCACTCCGAATCTCCCTGCTTCCCAGGCCCTTGCCAGCCCAACAGGTCACACAGGCCCTCAGACGTGACTCCTCATCGTGCCTGCCCAAGTCCTGGCCGTGTAGCCAAGCGTAGCCACCTGAGCCAGTTCCCATCCGAAATCTGCTGCTCGGTAGCTGCGTGGCCATGAGCAGGCTGTTTAACTTCCCTGGACTCCAGTGTTCTTATCTGCAAAGTGGAGAAGACAGAAGCATCCACAGTCAGAACTGAGGTAAGACAAGGGAAGCCCAGGATGCAAAACCTAAGGAGGTCCTGGGGCACCTCCATTAACCCTGCAGCCCAGTCCTGATAGAGCCCCCTCCCAGCGTTCCTGTGAGGACTAACTGAGGTAAGAGTCGGGACACGCAGGCAGAGCTAGGCTCATCAGAGAGTGCTGTGCAGGGGTTACAGTTAGGACGCTGCTGTGGATTTAACGTTTGTGTCTCCCCCAAATCCCCCCAGTGAAGCCTTGTCTCCAATACGATGGGCTTTGGAGGCAGGCTCTTTGGGAGGTAATTAGGTCATGGAGATGGAGCCGTTGTCTTGGGATTAGTGCCCTAAGGAGAAGAAGCAGAGGGATGATGTCTTTTTCTGCCATGTGAGGACACAGCAAAAAGGCCGCCATCTGCAGAATGGATAGAGACCGAGACAGCTGCACCTTGGTCTGGGCCTCCCAGAGTCTGGAATCTGAAATCAACCCCTTTGCTGAAGCGCACTGGTTTATGGTATTTTTGTTATCATAGCCCAAGTTAAAATTCATATGACACAAACCCCACCAAGGCCTCGCTTTGACCCGTGACCCCAATGGTCCCTTGGGAGTTTCTTGTCTCCTCTGCGCATCGACAGCTCCTGCCAGGGTGCTCTCGCCCTATCACCTGAGTGCTCTCATGGAGTCTCCTCTTTGCACGGGCAGCAGGCCTCAGCAGGCCCATTATACCCGCTCACTCTACACCTGTGGGTCCAGGTCCCTGGGGTCCCCAGGATGGATCTGGGGTTCTTTCCTGGGAACAGCTGTGTCATGCTGTGGGGACAGCTGACAGTAGGATGGTGGAGGTGGGTGGACTAAGGGGCTGGCTGATTGCTGAAAGCAGAAGTTAAATCCACCATGCCCACAATCCAGAAACCTTGTGTTCTTCAAGTTCTGCACCAGGGTCTTAGGAGGAGACAGAGTGAAGCCAGGCAGGGGCCGGCTCTCGGAGACTCACAGATTGGTGAGGGGTCAGACACATCAGCAGTTCCCCTAAGACAGTTGCTAAATAAAGCAGACAGGGGTTTTGAGAGGTGGTCAATAAATATTAGTTGAACATCTACTTTGTGCTACAAATGTCTTTAGGCATGAAGGATATGGCAGTCCATAAAAGAAAACAGAGTGAGCATCCTTTAGAAATGGTGCCAATAGGGGGCTGGGGATAAAGCTCAGTTGGTAGAGTGCTTGCCTCACATGCACAAGGCCCTGGGTTCAATCCCCACCACCACCAAAACAAACAACAAAAAAACAATGCCAATATATTTCTCTGATTAATACACTTTTGTGCTTTCATTGCATCATTCAATATGTATTTTTTGAGCTCATTCTGTATGCAAGACAGTATTCTAGTTGCTTGATGGATTAATATTCTGAAAACACTCCTCACCTCTGAACATTCCTGCATTGTCCACACATGAACCTTTGGTGTACACCTTATCTACAAACCAAGGCGAAGCCCCCGCTGCTTATCCTGGTCCCTCACGTGGTAACAGGCCCTTTACTGACTCATCTCTTTCCGGCCTCTTCCCCACTCCCACCTCCCACTGCTTCCTGAGAGCACCCTCCAAACAGATGACTCACACTCAGAGCCTCCGCCAAGGTCTGCCTCTGGGCAACTTCCAACTCAGAGACCTCTGAAGGCTTTGGGCCAAGTCCAGTGAAAGAGTGGCATGCCATTGACGGGGACGAGGAAGACCTGGGCAAGGATGAGCAGAAGGTTGGAGGAAGGAAACCCGGCTTGCAGATTGGCCATGTTGAATGGGAGATGTGTGAAGCCATTCAAGCCAAGTCCAGGACGAGCCAGGTGGAAATACAACTAGACCGTGGAGGAGAAAAGTCAGGCTGGGAAGCATGTCAGACCCCGGATCACGGTGGACCTCTGGAGAGCAACAGCAGGAGATCTCTGCCTTCTGGCCTGGTCCAACTGCCAGCAGAGTGGACAACTGGACAGGCTCCCAAGTTCAGGTTACCCTGATATTTTTAAGGAAGGTCCAGACCCAACCAGAGGACACAACGCACGGTCTGGGGGTCAGGGGGACATGTGGCTGTTTTAACACGGATATCAGGGAGTACGATCTTGAAAGAGTTTGAGCCTTGAACTCGGGCAGCCCTGGGCTGGAAGGCTGGCTCTGTCACCTCCCAGCACAGCATCCTGGGCAAGCCAGTCAACTGCACTCACTTCTCCCATCTGTGAAATGACAATAGAATTATTGGGATATTAAAAATTTTAAGAAAAACATCCTAGAAAGGATTCTACCAAGAGACAAATTGAATACACTTTACTGAACCCCCCTCTTGGGAAGCTACCTGTAATTTTTTTTTTCCTATTTCTTGTCTGGGTGTATTTCCATCCATGTTTCCCAGGTCATTTTAGTGGCCAACGTAAAGGCAGGAAGATGTTGCATTGACACCAGGGCTTTGACCTTCAGTGGGCACCTCTGAATGTCCCAGAACTGCTGTTACACAGTAAGACCCAGGGTGGCTTAGCCGGAAGTCTCGGGAGCCTCAAATTAGCCTTCCAGCTCACTGCAATGAGAGGCTGGAGAGGAACCGGTTCTTCCCCTTTGGTCCTAAATGCTACCAGGAGTCCTCGCAGGCCCGTACCTAGGCTGAGACCCATTGTCGGAACACGTCCAGATGCAACCATGCAACCTGAGCTGGGCCTGAAGACTCGGGATGCTTTCAGACCTGGGGAAAGCACCTGACCCGTGCACCACGCTGGCCCTGGCTGTCAGAAGTCCCAGCCCAGGTCCGGGGCGGGGCGGGGGGGGGGCTTTGTGTCCCCATCCTGATGGGGCCCTGCTTAGCCTGGAGGGCCTGGCTCAGGCTCTGTGTCCCCTGAGACACCCGCAGGCGCTGGGCCAGGGCTGCCTGGGTGCTGTGAGCCCTTGGCACATGTCCTGTGTGAGTTTAAAGGGCCTCTTTGTCCTGAAAGCGCTCCAAACAACAATGGCCCCTCTCTTCCTGCTTCCTTCCCTTCCCTGCGTTTCATGTCTGGCTGTCCCAGGCGTGGCTGGAAACCCGCTGCTGCGAGTTTGCGTGGAGGAGGTGAAGGCTTCTCATGTCCTGCTTGTTACTCGCAGGAAGTCGGACATCAAAAGGCCCCGGCGCCGGCTCCCCACGTGGCCCCGATCTTCCTGTATAATGTGGACTGGAAACGGGCCTCTGAGTTTCCCCGGCTCAGATCCTATCAATTCAGCTTTCTCCTTCCCCTAATTTGGAGCTGGAGTCGGTCTCACAGGCGCAGCAGAGGTGGGTGAGGAGGAGGGTCGGGAGGGGGAGAGGATGCAGGCTGGATGCTGGGGAAGGAGGCGAGGGAGCAGCCGCCACAGTCGGGTGGACCCCTGGCCAGGGGCTGCTCTATGGCACTGACCCCGGGCACCTGCCTCCCTGGATTCCACTGCATCCTTTTTTAATCCACAAAACGAGGAGCTTGTCATCAACCAGCCTCGGAGGCCTTCTCAGCCCTGTTACCCTATCCTCGTTCTTAACGTAGGGTCTTGGCCACACGGAGGCCCTCGTCTCTGGGCCTCTTGTCCTCTCTTTGGGGTGGAGGTCGGCGAGGTGACGCAGTGAGCAGGATCCAAGCAGGTGCAAAGCTCTGCCTGGGGCATCAGAGGAGCCCAGTGAATGGTCTTTAAATATGCAGCTCATCTTCCGAGCCGCCGTGCACCCGCGAGAGTGCCCGGAGCATCTTAATTTCATGTTTATCCTAGTAGACATTTTAGCCATTGTGGACCATGCATGGGTTTTGCTGCATGTTTTTTTTCCAACCATTTAAAAATATAACCAATGTTCTTGAGCTTGCAGACGGTGCACAAACTCGCAGTGGGCTGCAGCTGGCCTGTGAATCAGAGTTTGTTCCTCCCTGCTCCAGAGGCAGAATGCTTGAGTTCGAATCCTATCTCAGCCTCTTATTTGCTGTTTGATGTTAGGCAACTCACTTGGCCTCTCTGATTACTTTCTTCATCCACCAAAATGAGATTCTATTACCCTTCTCATAGTACAAAGGCCCTGAAGCTGGAACACGTTTGGCCTGTCGCAGAACTCCAAGGAGGCCAGGGCCGTGCACTCTATAGAGTTGGACGGAAAGCTGTTAGAGGAGCAGGGAGCTGCAGAAGAGGGCAGACCGCGCTGGGCCTTGCAGGCCATCACAAGGTCTTAGCTGTCCATGGACACTCAGGAAGGTGGCCAGGCTCCTCCCCCAGCCCACCGCAGCCAAGTGTTTCCTCATTCAGCTCACAATCACACAGTGGTGGCTCTACCCGCCCCATCACTCTTCCTTTTGTTATAGACACCCACAATCATCTTTGCTCTCAAGGAGCTCAGAATCGCTGGGCGCAGAGGCACACACCTGTAATCCCATCGGCTCAGGAGGCTGAGGCTGGAGGATCACAAATTCAAGGCCAGCCTCAGCAACTTAGCAAGGCCCTAAAAAGGGCGGGGGATGTGGCTCAGTGGTTAGGCACCCCTGGGTTCAATCTCTGGTACCAAAAAAAAACAACCAAACCCTGCAGGTCTCTGCAATGATGGGTACCACTGTAGTCCAGGGTTTTCCTTGTTGGCTCTTGAGGTGCCTTAAACATCTTTTCACTACCTACCCACCCACTTCCCTCCTGCAGGACCCTCCCTCCATTCCCTTTTAGAGCCCATTTCCAGAAGGTCACATTGAAAAGGACCCTTGCAGCTGCTGCCCTATCTCAGTACCTCTGCACATTCTGTCCATGGGCAGGGCTGGCAGTCCTAGACTGGTCAGGCCCCCATCCAACTCAAGTCATCCCCTGGTGTTTGAGAGAGAAAAGACTTCATCTCCCATCTCCTAAGGGTATCTGCATTTTATGAGGCAAAATAAACCTTCGGTGAAAGGAAGGCACCTCTTGAAATGGCGGAAGTATTTTAAGGATGTGAAGTGCCTGTGGTTTGCATCCAACTCTTCTATAGATCACGTTCCCTGCGGCCATTCCTCCATTTCTGCTCCAGAAATGATGGATGGAGAAGGAAGCAGATCCAAGGGAGGGAAAGCCATGCTGGGGGGTGGGGGGAGAGGAAGTGAAAGGCCATTTCCTGGCCCAACAGCATAGACCCTAGGGGAGGTGGCACTGCGACAGGAAGTAGGCAACCTGGCACCGAGCTCTGACTGCCCCCGGGAGGGCGCACGTTCTACAGATGAACAACAGCCTCACCTGGAATGGGAAGCAGAGAAGTCACCAGGGAGCACTCAGAGGACACCTAGAGCAGATGCTTCCAGGGAAGACATGGAGCCACCTTTGATTAGCAAGTTTCAACTTTCCGTCTCTGAAGCCATCACCCAGCAGATGAACCCAGTGGCAAGAGGCTTGTGTCCATGGAAAGATCGTTGATAGAAAATAAAGCAGCTGCATCTTCTCCGTGCATCTAAGTAGTCGAGTGATTGACAGGCACGTCACGGCAGCCCTCGGGTCTGCACTACTACATGACACCTGAGGACAGCTGCTTACTGGCCTGGCCCCATCCCACAGTATTGTCCCTTCACATTCACTTCTCCTATTTTGTGATCAAGGTGTCCTGCTCTTGGTGACTAGAATAGTCTTAATAGCAAACATGAACTAGAGGTCATGGGCTCTGGTTGAACAGATTCCCAGCCTCCAGTTCAGCTCTCCAGCCCCCCAGTTTTATCAGAGATATTGATGCACGAGAAATACCAATGACCAAGGATGTATGTGTGTGAGTGTGTGCATGTGTGTGTGTGTGTGTGTGTGTGTGGATGTGAGCGTTGCCTGCCCCTGTCCATGCCTCTTGATTTCCCTAATGGGTTATGCCAGCCTCACCTGTCCACACACGGACACTGGGGCCCTTGCACAGGTATTTCTGAGCCCTTTAGATAAGCTCACCATCTCCATTGTTCCCTGTGGCCGCCCTCCTGGGTCCCGCTGCCCCATTAACACCAGCCTTTAAATCCTGCAGATGGTCCAGCTCCCTCCAATTACTCTCTGCTCCTACCACGAGTTAAATATTCCTGTCTTGACTTGACCCCTTTGAACACGTCTGATGGTTCTATCATAAAACAAGGGCGAGGCAGTTTAGCCGAGTCTGTTTAAAGTGCATCCTGACATCCGATGCGGAATAATAATCCTCAGCCCTTGCAGAGAACTTGACATCTTCAAAGCTCTGTGCTGCAGCGCATGGCCGCGGCTGCTGGAGGTGGACGCGCTTTCCGGTGTCACGCTGCATCGCATCAGATGGAATTTGGAGGGGACAGGAGGGAGATGCTCGCAGCGATGGCTGAGCGGCGCTGGGAAACTGTCTGGAAATAAGCACTGGAGAGATTCTGAGGGTAATTGTCATTTCCATTCCAATTCTTCTCAATTATGTCCATTTCTTCTTCTTGTTCTTAGACCGGTAAGATCGTCCAGGCCGCGGGAGCGTATCCAATTGGCTGAAACGAGTCACGTGGCCACGCCCCTGGCCGCTGTCCCTGCAACAGGAGCGCCTACCCTTCTGTTCCTGCGATGGCCACCTGCAGCTTCCCTCCTGCAAGCCCCTCATCTGCTTTCTCTAAATTCACCGTGACTTCTTTGCCACAATCTGCTCTCTGTCCTGCCATATGGGTGGATTTTTCAGTATGCAAATTTTATGTCCTTGCCCTTGCCCCAAGTCAACCCCCTTTTATTGGCTTTGCATTGCTCCGAGAACCCAGAGCTGTGTCCTTTGTGTAGCCTGCAGTCCTCACCGTGGCTGGGCGGTGGCCTCCCCTGCCAGCCTACCTCGGGCTCCCATCACTCACCTAAGTCCTCCACCACGGGGTCTCTGTACCTGGAAGTTTCCCCACCCCATCACCATCCCCCAGGTAACACCCATTTGTCCTTCAGCTCCTAGCCAGTCCTGCCTTTGTCAGAGAAGTCTCTCAGGTAACCGTCAGGAGCCTCTTGGAGCCTTCTCCCTACAGGAAGAACTGTGTCGGTTTGTGTCATTTGTCCACTGCAGGTTCCATGAGGACAGGGGCCTGGTTGAGTTTCTGTTCAGCTCTGTATTCCCATAGCCTGACAGCCGGGGGCTGCTGCTTGGTGACACTGATTGAATGTATGAATGAAGAATGAATTTCTCTCCAGCCCTTGCAACTTGCAAGCTTTCTATCTGCCTAAATATTCAGCTTAACTCAGGTCAACTCAGATCAAGGTCAAAGTGAAAATCCTTGGAGTGTACCATTCTCATGATGTTTATCAGGTGCTTCCTTATGCCCCAATCATTGCAGATCTGTCTTACTGTCACCAGGGCTAACACAGGTAGAGTCTAGGCCCTCAGACACACTTAGCATGTGGCTGTGAAACTGGCCTTCAGGGCTTGTCCTTTCTGGGCTTGATGCTGAGTGAATTCTGTGCATCTTTGAGGACTGGTTCTGCCCATATCCATGAACTTGCCCTTCTCTCTTCCTCTGATCATATCAGCCTTCTCCAGTGCTGGCCTGTGCCAACCTCAGACCCTTTGCACCAGCTATTTCCTCTGCTTGGAGTGTTCCTTCCTCTGCCTTTTCGTGGTTTTCTCCCTCAATTAATTCAGATACCTGCTCAAAAATCACTTGCCCAGAAAAGTCTTCCCTACCAAAGGTAGAATGTCCTCTTTTCTCTCATTTCCACACCCTGCCTTTTAAAAATGGTTCATTACAGCTTTTGTAAAGGCGTGTCATGTATTTATCAGCTGATCTTTCCCTGGATGCATATTCCGTGAGAGAAGGCGCCATCTGTCTTGCTCATCATCCTATCTTTAGCCTCTGGATGGTGCTTGGAACACAGGGCTCAGTGAGCGCTGGTTATGGATGACTGTGTCCTCAGATTGGCAACTTTTGTCACTGGGAAAGATAATCAAGAGATCTTGCTTGATTAATATTTTAGTTGTGTTGTAATAGATATTTTCTCAACCCCATAAGTTATCTTCCAAAATCCAATTTAGTCACCCTCTGTTTCTACTTTCTATTTCTGACTTTCTCCACCAATCAAGGTCATGTGCATAAGCACACATACAACACACCCTTACGACAACTTTATTAGATCATTAGTTGAGGTGGTGGAAAGTTGACGTTCTTTGATTTTGCCCTTCATGTGCTGGAGATTTCAAATAAATTAAGTCAGTCCCAAGAAAACAAAGTCTGAATTTCACAATTTTTCTGAGAATTATTGGAACCAGGTCTTAAACACAAGATATGAGTCTATAAATATTTTCGGTGCTTAATGTAGTAATTACATTTTGGTGCTGATTCACACATAAATGTTTTTATATTTCCACCACATGCATGTTGGAGGGTACATAGTTTTCTTTTTTCCAGTAAAGCACATAAAAATACAAATCTTTCTACTTCAAAGTGGCAGCAGAGGAGTTAGAGTTCTAAATCTTCTCTGATTTGGAAGAGTGTTCCTCTAGCATGAAACCAACACTTCATCAAAGTGGTTTGCTTCAATCAGGGCTGCACCAGCGAGATATAAATTATAAATCATATCTTCTGTTTTACATGGGAAGTGGGAGCTCTGGGGTTGGGTGTACTCCAACAGATGGACTCCAGGTAGTCTCGTGTCTTCTGCTGCCTCTGTTTTGCTTCTAATGTCATGTTCAAAGGTTCCAAGGTTCCATCATTAACTTCAGAGGCTCTTGGGCTAGGAAATTTCAACAACTAAATACGGGTTTTGGTGAAGGTTGCAGAAGCTGAACAAAGCAGGGTGGCTTGGGGTGGGTTGGGGTGGCCGAGGAGGCCCAGACAAACAGACCAGAGGGACAGGCAGGAAGGAGAGGGCCTGGGGGAGGAGCAGGGGACAGAGGAACACCCCCCTCTAACACACACACACACACACACACACACTGGGTTCTCAGTTCCTTCCCAGACAGGAACGAAGGGGCAGGAATGCGGGGCTGGGTAACAGGAGGCCTGGCATCTGCATCTAACTTGGGCTGCAACCCATGATTAATCCCAGGCTGCAGGCTCTCATCTGACCATGAGGAAGCTGGACAGAGCTGGGCTGATAGGCGGCGAGATTTCCCGTAGGAATTGTTCAATGATGTTGAAATCCTGGTTGGGAATCAGTCCCCTGTAGTCTTTCCGAGAGCTGCTCTAATAACCACACGCGGGGCGACTTAGAACAGCAGACACGTATCCTCTCTCTGTTCTAGAGTCAAGGTGTCCACAACCCTCTGGAGGTCCTTGGGAAGATCCTCCAATCTCTGCCTGTGTGTTTACAGGGCCTTTGGCCCCTGTGTCTCTGTGGCCTTTCTCCTTCTCTTAAGGACACTGGTCACTGGATGCAGGGCTTACCTTAAATATGGAGATAATTAATTTTATCTACACATCCCCTATTTTCAAATAAGACCACTTCTCGCAGGCTGTGGGTGGACATGGCTTTGTGGGGGGCACTTTTCGATGCACCACATCCCCCCAGGGGATTCTGCTGCCCTGGCTTTCCTGTCTCCTCTGTGGGGACTCCCTGAACCTCTCCACCCTGCACCTGAAGACCCTGCCCCCGGGCTCTGGGTAGGACTGGAAGATGAGGGGCCCCCTGCTTTGGCATCCTGACCCCGTGAGCAGCATACGCAGTGTGGACAGTGAGCTCAGTGTGGACCAAAGAGGCTTTAGACTCAGGCAGAGGGGAGAGGGTGACAGAGGAGCATGTTCTAGGAAGACTGGGACCCAGTGTAGTGGTGCGGGTGGGGGTGGTGTGTGTGTGTGTGTGTGTGAGCGCAAGTGCATGCAGCCAGGGTGGGACCGAGTGTGAGAACAGCCCCTGTTTGGCCACACTATCCAGCCTTTGCCATGGGCCTGGATGAAGCCTCTTCTCCTCCACTTAGCCCCTCCCCTGCGTCCATCCTTTGGGTGGGGGGCTCGTCTTCTTCCTCCTCTATACTGCAGTCCCCTCTCACTGGTGGTTTTACTTTTTTGAGGTTTCAATTACTTATGGTCAAATGAGTTTCAAAAATAGGAAATGGAAAGTTCCAGAAGCAAACAATTCGTACATTTTACATTGCGTTCTGTTTTGAGTAGTGGGGTGACACGGGGCACCACCCTGTTCCTTCCCACCGGGATGTGAATCACTCCTTGGTCTCGCATATCTGTGGCATTTCTGCTCCCTACCCATTAGTGACCGTCTCCATTATCAGTGGACTGGTCACAGTATCACGGTGCTCGTGTTCCAAGAACCTCTATTTTACTTGATAATGGCCCCACGGAGCAAGAGTAGTGATGCTGGTAACTCAGATATGCCAAAGGCAAACTTCCTTTGAGAAGTGAAAATTCTCGGCTTTCTAAGGAAAGAAAAAAAAAAAATCACACGCTGAGGTTGCTAAGATCTACTGTATAATAAGAAATTTTGAGACAAAGAGACCACATCCACATAACTTTTATGATAACATATAGTCATGATTTTTGCATTTTATTTAGATATTGTTGGAACCTCACTGTGCTCAATTTGTCAATTAAACTTTCCATAGGTAGGTACATACAGGAAAAAACATGCAGGGTTCAGTACCACCAGTGATTTCGGCATCCTTGGGGGTCTTGGCCCCATGGATGGGGGAGATGATGGTACTCCTATCCGTCAAGGCTTTCTGGAATGTTGTTCATACTTATTATGCTGTGCACCCATTCCCCATCCTACCCCAGCTCTGAACTGCAGAGAGGGCGAGGGCCAGAGCCCTGCAGAGAACATTCCCCAGGCCCTGGGTCAACTGGCCTTCCTTGGATTCAATCAACAGGAGGCCATGCTGGGAACTGGGGTGGGGACGAGAGGCCAGCACGCCCTCCCCCCTGCTTATGGTGGCTTCTCCTTTGCTCCTTCCCAGCTCGCACACCCTGCCTCCTCTGACTTCAGCCCAGGGTGCGCTTGGCCGTGCTCTCGCTAATACTCTGGCAGCCTCATGTTCTGTGTCTGGCTTCTTATTTCCTCCATCATTGATGACCAACCCCTGTAATCAATTCCTTCTGTTTTAAGTAGACTATTTGAGATGGCTTCACTGTAGCGCCAGTCATGCTGAACGGCCTCCAGTTCTGACTGTGAACGTGCCGAGGGCAGGACCCAGGTTGTATGGAGCTTTGGAGCCTCTCCCCGACCTCAGCCTCCCTCTCCCATTCCACCTTGCCCAGGGCGCTGTGCTCAAGAGGCTCACAATAAATGCCTGTTGGTTGACTAAATAAATGATAGACAAATGGGCTTTCCAGGAGCTTGGGACCTGGCAAGCGGAGGTTGTTTTCTATTTTCTTGATACAACTTACAGGAATCTGTTCTTTTCCTGCAGAACACTTATCACGATGGATAATAGCATGGCTGATTTCCATGTTTATTTGAGTAATGTCCTTTGCTTCATCTTCCAGGAACCAAGCACAGAACAGTCTGTTAGCTTGCTCCACTGTCCCAGACAGTGCCTGGCACATAATCCACATAATAAGTGCTCATGAAATCTGTGTTAAATTGACAGACCAGGTAGTCCTTCAAAATTTCTGATTGAAAGAGAATATTTAGCTTTACTTACTCTGGAATGAAAAATAAAACATGTTGGAAAATAAAATTGAAAGAGAAAGTATTGAGAAATTTTCTTGCATTACCAAAATCGTATTTCCTCTTACTCACAATGGTTATTACAGACTTGGGTTTAGAGATCTCTGTTTAACGGGTCAGCAGTTATAGAGACATGAACCCAACCTCTCCTTCCCTGTGTTCCCACACCTCTCTGGGTCTTCCTCTGGAACAGCTGGCACTTCTCAGGCTGCCCAGATGGAAGTATAATGTCTGAGTCTCTCACTATCAGTGCTCTTCTAGAGAACAAGGACTGTTTTGGGGTGGTCATTAGTGCTGGACACAAATCTTCCAGTTCTTTCCTCCTTCTACACACTGTAAGATTGCATTTCACAACCCCCTTTAAAATTAGGCATGGACAATGAAATGTGAGAAATGACATGTCAGCTTAGTGAACCAGTGCATGATTTACTATGTCCCTTCCCCACTGCTGCAGAAATTTATGCAAACACCCATAGAGCCTGGGACTCAGAATGATTCATATAGACAGAGCCCCCTGCTGGCCACCAGTGGACATGTACCATGAAAGAGAGATTAATACTGTCTTGTTTCTGAGCTTGCTTGTTACTGCAGTGCAACCCAACCTGTCCTGACTAATATACATGTCTTATTTGCTTTCTGAGCTTCTAGAGCCAGCATAGTGCCTGACTGGTAGTGAGCACTCAATAATTATTTGCTAAATTAAGATGAATGCAAGCAGAGTTCTTATCTTCAAAAGGAGCAGCTTCCATGTAAGTACACAGAGCAGAAGGGGTGAGAGGGTGAATAGATCATAAGGGCAAGCTGGGTTCAGACATAGTCTACTTTCCAAACTGGAATAGAGTGTCCATTTCAATCCTATCACATTGGTAAGCTTCTCATTAACATACTACTCCTAGCATACTTATTTTAGCAGTGCTTTGGTAGTTTAAAGAAAGAAAGATTTAAAAAAAATAAAGAATTGACACTTGTTGCTAAGATAAAATGAGGTAAAGGAATTGGCAGGCAGTGTAGACAGCATTGATTCTGGTTTCCCCATTCTCAAGGTTTAATTTAATGTGCTGATTTATCTGTTACCCATTGCTCTTACCCATTCATTCCTCCAAGTTATTTATCCCACTAATATTTATTGAGTAGTTGCTCATGTCATTTCCTTGCTTAGGGAACAGGAGAATATAATGTGATCTATTCTCTTAAGAAAAATCACAATTGCATGGGAAAAAGACCCCAGGTTAAGCGCTGCCAACATCCAGCCCCAGGATGTCGGGGAGGAATCCATCAAATACACACATAAAATTCCTCCTCTGTCCACCATGCTCCTTCCCTAGTTCTGCAAAGCCCTGTAAGCTGCTTCCTCATCCTTCATCAGCTGACCAGCACAGAAGTTTTTGAGGAAGGTAGCAGGTGAATATATTGTCCCTGTTTGTAGAAAGAGGACACCCAGCTGGAGTCCGTGTCAGACTGAGATGGAGACCTTGTGGTCGGTCTTTAGTTTCAGGAAGAGGAGACGAAGCTCTAGGCACGATAGCTGGTCCAGAGGAGATCACTGACTTCCTCGTTTGGTGAATTAGGGTTAAAATCAAGACCAAAATACGTATAACAAAAACAAACCAACAAAACAGAAAATAATAAGTGTTGGCAAAGATGTAGAGACAAAGATGTGTGAAGACGCACTCTTCACACTGCTAATGGAAAACTGTTCCACCATGATAACCTGCCTCACCTCAAGCCCAGAGGAATGGAGCTGGCTGTCTATGGACTGAGACCTCTGAAACTGTGAGCCCCAAATGAATTTTTTCTCCTCTAAAATTGTTCTTCTCAGGTCTTTGAGTCACAGCAGCAAAAAAAAAGCCAACTAAAGCAGGTGGCACTATGTCTTAAAAAGGAAAGTCATTCTGAAACATGTTTGAACATGAATGAGACCTGAGGACATTATGCTAATGACATAAACCAGGCACCAGAGGTCAAAGGTTGCCTGATTCCAAGTGTATGAGGCAGAGAAACTCACAGAGACAGAGAGTAGGATGGTGGTGTCTAAGGACTGGGAGGAGGGGGAGTGGAGATTTACTATTCAAGGGAACAGTTTCAAGTTGGAAAGATTTGAACCGATGTGGAGGTGTTGAAGGTGCTGGCTGTCCATCTATTTAATGCCACCCAGCTGTATGCTCACAAGTGGTTAAAATGGTAAATTTGGTGTTTTGCATATTTTATTACAAAGGGGCAATAAACTAAAAACCCAAACACACTCCTCCATGTCTGCAAATTTCCAGAATGTGTCCTCCAAACCACAGGGGCTTTAAAAAAAAAAAAAACAAAAACAAAAAAAAAACCCAGGTTCTGATGGACTAGCTAAAAAATCTTCATGTTGATTGGTTTTGTTTCAAACCCAAACCAATTAAATTCAAGAATCCAAAACGCCAGGCAGACAGCTGCCTCCTGAAGACCCCTCCAGACCCTGCTCGCTCTGACGCATGTGGGTAAAACAGCGTGAGCGCCGGCCGCATGCAGGGCGCATGGCTCACAGCCCCGCGCTCCGCTTGGACACAATCAATATTGTCAGTGTTCTTGCAAGCAGCTCCTAATGCCAGAAGTGGAGGAGGCAGGTGGAGGTTTCTGCAGTGGAGGAGGAGAGCCGGCCTACCAGGGATCTGTTACTCAGAGCAACATGAAAGGAGAATCAGCAGGCCCTTTCAAAGCTGAAAACAGCCTGTGCGCACGGATCCCGGGATGGCCAGCCAGCTGGGCAACAGGAAATGCTTCCACCGCGGTTGACCAGACCCCGAAAACTTCTCTGGGCGCTTGTGTTAATAGGTCGTTAATGATTGATGCCGGGGGCCTTTTATGTCACCAAATGAAAGGCAGAAACAGGGCCCTGACTTTGGTGCCCATGACTACCCCAGCGCTTGTTCCCCTTGCAAAGATGGGATTCTGAAACATTTATGTTAGTGGAGCTTGAACCGGCTGCACAACGGCTCGTGGAGGAGTGAAAACGATCTTGTCTGGGGTTCACCTTCCTTTGTTCTTTCACTCAGACATTAAAAATACAGCAGGCTAAAAGGAGAAAGTAAATTTCAAAGATACTCCGAGATGGCAGGCAGAAAGAGAGGTGAGGTGCAGAGTGAGTTTTGCTAAACAGATAAAGCCGGTAGGTAGGAGATGCTGGGGATTCTTTGGAGACAGGCGAAGTCGGCCTTGGCTCCTTAGAGGGTTGCTTGTGCATGGCTGCTGCCCCTGTTTCTGGCTGGGGGATTTAATAGAACATTGCAGACAGGCACCCTGAGTTTGTTTGTTTGTTTTTGGCCAGGAAAGCATTTTTCTCCTGTGTTTTTGGCCAGATAAACTGGTAGTTCCCAAAAGGGATGACATTTGAATACTTAAAAACAATTACTTAATTATTGACATAGATCAGGAAGAGTATAAGAATCATCCTTGTTAACTTTTTGGCGGTCCTGGGGGTCCTGGGGATTGAACTCAGGGCCACTTGACCACTGAGCCACACCCCAGCCCTATTTTGTATTTTATTTAGAGACAGGGTCTCACTGAGTTGCTTTGCTAACCTCACTTTTGCTGAGGCTGGCTTTGAGCAGCGATCCTCCTGCCTCAGCCGCCCAGGCTGCTGGGATTACAGGTGAGCCCGACCCGCCAGCCAGGCTCATTGTGAATTTTCTCTGAGCATTTCTATATGACCCTCACCCACATCCATAAACTAAATAGTAGTTTGAGCGTGAAGGACCCAAAGAACTGAAGTTATTTCTTTGGAACTCTCTTCCTGATGCAGATGAAATTCTCACATACTTTAATAATGGCTGATCACGAGGATGATCGTACAATTTATCTTCCAAATAGGACAGCATTCGAGTGTGTTGGTGCAAGACTCCACTGAGACGCGGCATAACTTTGAGAGTGACAATGCACAACCAGCATAAATGGGAACTGTCCCAGGAAGCTAGTGGGGTGTATGTTCACCCCACTAGTAACAGATACCTGCCCATCAATCAAGCATCGTGTTCTTGATGCGTCCTTTGCCGTTCTTTCCCAGCTCTGTGATGCAGGAGGCTGACCCGAGGGGACTGTGTCTCTGGCTCCCTTGCTCTCCAACTTCAGCCAAGGCCAGGCCTCGCAGGGGACTGGAGGATGAGAGGAGAGAGACGGGAGTGAATCTGCCCTGTACCTCTCAGCGAGTGCAGCATCTGGCATCGGCTGCTCCTTCATTATTCCAGCCCCCCCGCCAGGGTGGCCCTCCTTCAAGCTCCTGCCCTCTCTGACCCCCAGTAGCATGATTTCCTCTCCTTCCCCCTTCAGTCCAAGGGGTTAGCACAGTGTTCTACCATTCCTAGCCTCTGGGGGCTCCTCTTCCTTCCTGACCCTGCCGGGTCTCTGTACCTACGTAGTTCCTGCATTGTCGCCTCCTTGGGGCCCCTCTGGATTGACTGCTCCCTGCTGGATTCTCCACTGCAAGGAGTCCTGACAGTGGTCCACGAAGCGGCTCATTCTCCCCATTTTGTAGATGAGGAAACTGAGGACAGAGGGGTTAAATCACTCACCAAGATGCACAGCTAGAAGCTGGGCATGGTGGTGCATGCCTGTGATCTCAGGAGGCTGAGGCAGGAGGATGGTGAGTTCAAAGCCAGCCTCAGCAAAAGTGAGGTGCTAAGCAACTCAGTGAGACCCTGTGTCTAAATAAAAGACAAAACAGGGCTGGGAATGTGTCCCAGTGGTCAAATGCCCCTGAGTTCAATCCCTGGTACAAAAAAAAAAAGTGCACATCTGGACGGGTGGAACTGGACGTCACAGGACTGACTCACATCTGAGGGCAGTGTGGGGGGTCTTGCTCAATGTGGCTCTCAACCGATGACTCAGGGGGCCTCTTGCCACTTTCCGGAACAGCCAGGCACCTCCAGCGGTTCAGAGAGAATCCTTCAGTTTGAGGAGAGACTCAGAGGAGCCCAGGGCTCAGCCAGGCTGTCTGTAGACAGATAACACTGAGGATCCATAGCCCGCAACCTCCAGACCTGGAGCATCCGGGTTAAAAATGCAAAACCTGGGGCCCCGCTGCAGACCTACTAAACCAGACTCTCTGCAGTGGGGCCCTGTGATCTGGGTTTTAACAAGCCTTTCTGGGGAAGCTGAGGCCCTGGCCCTCGGGCTCCTGCAACACCTCCCTGGTGCCTGGTGCCGTCTGGTTATCAGAGCTCCCTGGGATTTCCTCAAGTCTGTCTTTGCCCAATGGAATTGGGAACAGGCAAGAAGATGACAGAACTTTAGCTCTCCTGCTTCCCTTCCCTGCTTCCTCTGGGGCCCCTTCACCTCTGTGTGCAGCTGTTAAGATTATTGAAGGCGTCCTTCATGAATACGGCAGGACCACTGAGGAATCCTGAGCCTGATTGGCAGGAACCCCAGAACCAGCCAACCTCCTCGCCTATTGCTAATCCTAACGGGACCCCCCAAATCTGGAAGGAGGAGGCCTGGGCTAACAGGGAGCCCATGTCTTATGGGAGGATGTTGTCCACATTGTACTTTAAGCAGGGTTCTGTTCCTTGATGATAAGTAACAGAAACTAATTAAATCAAAGGAGAAACAAATGAAGTCTATTATAAGGTTTATCAGTTGGGGTTCAATCAGAGAAACAGAACCAACGGAAGGAACCCATAAGAGGTTTATTGCAAGGAATTGGCTTATATGGTGTAGGGACTGGCTAGCAATCCCCATGTCCAGAGAATGGGCTGTCAGGAAGAGCAGCCTGGGATTCTTGGGCATCAGTTGACTATGGAAAAACCTCACAATGCTATTAAGGCCTTTCATCTGATTAAACCTGGCCCATCATCTCATCTAGGATCGTCTTCCTTGCTAAAAGTCACCCAATTAGGGACTTTAATCACATCTACAAAATACCTTTGCACTATCACCTGGATTCGTGTTTGATTAAATAGCTGAGGATTGACGATAACCCAGCCAAACTGACACATTGAACAGACCAGCGCAGAGGGGCATGGAGTGGTTCCAAGAAGAAAGAAAAAGCCACACAGAGAGGTTCAAGGACTTTTCTGGAAATCCAAGAAGCAAGAGCCCAGGAAGTGAGTCTCCTGGGGTCATATTTGGGTGTGATTTATTCCAACTAATACCTCTTGTCATTTCTGCTTATAGGTTTTTTTTCCTTTTTCTTTTTGGTATTAGGGGACTGAACCCTGGGGTGCTTTACCACTGAGCCACATCCCAAGCCCCTTTTTATTTTTTTATTTTGAGATAGGGTTTCACTAAGTTGCTAAGGCTGGCCTTGAACTTGCAATCTTCCTGCCTCAGCCTCCCGAGTTGCTGAGATTACAGGCGTGCACCACTGAGCTTGGCAGCATTGTAATTCTTGAGTTTATATGAGATCTTCAGTTCAAATCCGAAACTCACAGTGTTCTTCACTCTCCCCACCCAGATATACACTTCCTCTTTCTCCCGGTGAGAACTCTAGGTTCCAACACTATTGACATATTTATTTACTCACTTGCTCTCACCTATGATACCAACAAACCGGTTTCAAAATTCTAGAGTGACACCCATCTACAAAATAATACAAAGTTCAATGTCTCTACACTTTTTATTTTCTTGAAATCCATCCCTTTCTAAATGAATAGTCTGAATGTTGTGTTCAAAACTCATCAGGAAGCTGGATGCAGCGGTGCACGCCTGTAATCCAAGTGACTTAGGAGGCTGAGACAGGAGGATTCACAGGTTCAAAGTCAGCCTCGGCAACAGCAAGGCACTAAGCAACTCAGTGAGACCCTGTCTCTTATTAAATACAAAATAGGCCTGGGGAGGGGGCTCAGTGGTTGAGTGTCTCTGAGTTCAATCCCCAGTAAACCCCCCCAAAAAAATAAACTCATTAGGATTCCTTTTCTTTGGGGTGTGTGATTATATTATCATTGTGAGATGCAGTTCATCTCATTTTCTGCTGGTGTTCAATGTTAGTGTTTGCTTTTTATATCTTTTTAAATTCAAATTCATTTAAAAAAAAATTATCAGATTTAAATACCAAAACTTTACTTAACAGGAGCTATTCAGTACTGCCCCCCTCTACTAGCTCTTTTCCCCACTTTCAGCCACCGACCGCCCCCCCCAGGAAACTATTGGCCTTTATTTCCAGCTCGATCTTTTCTAAGTTTCCTTTTTCAAACACAAACAAACACTAAATGTGTTTTTAGTATTTCCCCTTCTTTCTTACACCAAAGGTAGCATAATGTATACATTAAAAAATTTTTTTTGATGGTGGTTAAAACATGCATGACATGTTGTAACACATTTCTGGAACTTTTCATCTTGCAAAACTGAAACTCGATACCCATGAAAAAGCAAATCTCCATTTCCCGCTTGGTTCAGCCCCTGGGAGCCACGTTCTGCTGATGGTTCCTGTGGAGACTGGGCTCCTTTGGTAACTCCTTCTACACGTGGAGTCACCCGATGACTCTCTGTGGTGGGTTTCCTTCGTTTCTCCCAACACCCTCCAGGTTGTATGCACCTTTGTTTGTACCTTGCTTCGTTACTCACTGATTTCCTGAAACGCCTTCCCTATGCCTTAGGACACAGCTCTCTCATTCTTTTTGGTGGCTGCGTGGGACCCTGTTGTGTGGCAACACAGTAACTTATTCAGCCAGTCCTCCTGGATAGGCAGTTATAATATTTACAATTGTTACAATATTTTACTGTAACAAAAAGAAAGTCATAGCAAACAGCCTCATGGACCTGCTACTCGTATCTGTAAAGGTGCGTTTCCTGGATTAGTTCTTAGAAATGGCCGAGGACAGAGGCATATGGAATGCTGTCAGCCGTTGCCAAGTTCCCTTCTTAGGATGTGCAGTTGTGCGTTTCCTTCTGCCATCTCTGGGATGACCTGTCTCCCTGCCACACCTCCAGCAAAGTGTGCCATAAGCTTCTGAATGGATGCTGACGTGATAGATGAGCTACGGAGTCGAGGTGCTGTTTTAATTTGCATTTCCATGATCATGCGTTCAACTGAGCATCTTCATGTGTTTAAGGACCATTTAATATGTCTTCCTCTGTGAACAACAAGGTAGATTTACCCGTTTGGGGTTTTTAATTGTTCCCTCCCTAATTTCTTCAAGCAGAGATGACCCCTTTGCCAACGCAGAATAACTAGATAATAATATAAAGAAGGGGGATATTTATTTTTTATATTTTCTGTCCAGCATCTGACTTCCCTTTCCTAACAGGGTTTCCATTTCCCTTTGGGGGAATGTCCCAGAGTACGGGGCCTGCTGAGCCAAATCCGCTTCTTCCGGCTCTGGCTCTGATAGTGGTGAACATCCTTAGACCTAGGTGGCCAGGAACAGCTCCCCAGACCTTGAGTACGTGACTCCGGGACACAGGGTCATGTGCCACAGGTAGCCATGGTCCTGAGCTGTTCCATCCACCCTGTAAGGTACCTCTGCTCCAGTTTCGGCCCCCTGTGCCCCAAAGATTTCTGGTTCCTGCTGGTTCCAAGTCTACTGTCCTGACTCTAAGCCCTAGCAACCTTCCGGGTTACTGAGAGCTGCTGTTAATTTTCTCTAGCATCAGTTTCTGTTGCTTATTCTCTGTGACGGTTGATTTTATGTGTCCATTGACTGGACTAATGGGTGCCCAGATAGTTGATATATTCTTTCTTTTTTAATACATGTTTTATTATAATATATATATATATATATATATATATATATATATATATATATATATATATATCAGTTGACACTTGATATTTATGGGGTACAGTGTGACATTTCAATACAGGTATACAAAGTGTAATGGCTACAACAGGTACTTGGCATGTCCATCAACTCAAATGCTTATCATTTCTTGTGTTGTGAATATTCAGAGTCCTCTCTAGCAGCTATTTTGAAGTACACCATTACTTCTTGTCTGCTACCGAAAACCTACTATCCATGAAACACTAGACACTTTGTCTCCTGGTCACCTGCGCCCCTTAGCCATCTTCACGCCGTCCTCTCTTTCCCCACAGCTTTCCTGGGTTCTGATAACCCTGTTCCACTTTCTCCTTCTAGGACATGAACTTGGACATTCTCTCTGGTCATATTTGGGAGGTGGTTTCCCAATGGGAATCAGTGGATTGAGCACAGAAGTACCCAGTGTTGGGGGCACGGGGGTGTCATCCAATCTGTCGAGGACCCAAAGAGGACAAAAAGACACAAGACAGGTGGACGTGCTGTGCTCTCTGCTCCGCTGGGACACCGCCTTCTCCTGCCCTTGGACACCTGCCCTCCCGCCTCTCAGGCCTTCAGACTCCCGCCATCGGCTCTGGGTTCTCAGGCTCTGGCGCTGGGCTGGACCCTATGGCACCACTTTACTTGGCTTCTGGCTCCTGGACACGAACCCTGGGGACTGCTTGACATCACAGTTAGGAAGTCAGTCCCTCACAACCTTCCTGTCCACACGCCTCCATATAAACAGTCGGGTCTGCTTCTCTGGGGAACCCCAATTCAGATACTCCCAACCATCCAAGTTCAGTTTTCCACTGGGCAGTAACCACTGAGCTCCTATTAAGGCGCTCTGTGGGACACGGGGAATACCAAGGGAATACCCCTGAGAAGCAAAGAGGAAGATTCCTGCCCTCGTGGAGGTTACACTCTGTAGAGGAGCCAATGCTCCGTCAGGGCAATAAAGAAGGTGAGTGCTTTGGAGAAAACCAGGAGCAGGGAGGGGGGACAGGAAGTGGAGAGGGTGGTAGCAGTTTTAAATCAGGTGGTTGGTGAAGGACACTGTGATTGACAGCGGAGTGAAGAGGAGAGTTTCAGCCACACGGTAACGGGATGAAGGTTCCAGGTGGAGGAACGCATGGGGCCAGGGGGTGATATGTTCGAGGATCCCTAAGGGCCTAGGGGTGAGCAGGCACGGGTGGGGGGGTGCTGATTGGGGGTGGGGGGGTCCTCTAGATCATGGCAATCCTGGAATTTGGGGAATTGGCTTGGAATTTTTCTCTGAAGGAGATGGAGCCTCCTCTGGGCAGAGGAGCAGCGTGATGAGACTATTGAGCAGAATCTGTCGGCTTCTGAGTGCGGAATAGACTCTAGGAACAAGGTTGGGCCAGCAGAGAGCCCACGAGGAGGCAGGAATTATGCAAGCATCCCAGAAATGATGGTAGAGGCCGGTAGAGGCCGAGGGGTAGTGGGGGGTAGAGAGAGTCCAAAGATACTCAAAATCCTTCTCCCTGCCCCATGTGACATCATCTTAAGAACTCACTGTGGTCTAGGCACCGTAGTTTCAGAATCAATGTCACATATTCAACAGTGAAATTTCATGCCACCCACAAGAAGTGTGAGTGCGTTCAAAGGGGAGCTCTCTGAGGGTAGGGTGGTCTTCAGGGCCTCAGTGTTCCTCCCAGCAACAGGCAGAGTAGAAATACTATTGTAATCATGCAAATGAGGAAACAGACTTTGAGTTCTATTCGGGGAATCAGATTTAAAAAAAAAAAAAAAAAGAAAGAAAGAAAAAGAAAATAGCCCTGTGTCATAAAAGCTAGGAGGAAGGATAGAACAAGACTGAGATGAAAATTGAAGAACAGAAGAATGTGAGAGGAACAGTTAGTTAAGAGGAGCAGGGGATGGGGGAGGGATTCCCATCAGGGTGTGGGAAGAGCAGGTACAAAGGCCCTGAGGCAGGAATGTGCAGGCCACTCTGGAGGCACTGGGGGAAGGGTTTGGGTGTGACTCCAGCCGGCTCTCTCAGCTCATCTCCTATTTCACACGCATATGCATGGGTGGCACTAGCCCCAGTTCAACAGTTTGTTCTTTGGAGTAAAACATGGAGTTATTTCTTAATTGCTCCATATTTAGCTTTATTGAAAAATCTATAATTTGAAAACCACCAAGTTGGTAATTCAGCTTCCATGGTTCATTTACTCTCTGGCCTTTGCCACCGAGCCAGCTCACCAAGGTGACAGCGTGCGCCAGTCGTGATGGAAGTGTTTGTTAGCAGAACGTCTGCTCCCCCAGAGCTGGCCTGGGTCCAGTTGCAGAATCCCAGAGCTGATCCCCTGGGCCCCTTGGTTTATTTTCCTCCAAAGGGAGGCTGGACAGAAGGACGGGTGGAGTGTAGCAGGAAGGAGGTGGTGACTGCATCCCACGTTTGGGACCGATTCATTGCTGGGGTATGTTATTACGAGACACATCAGTTTCTTTCTCTGGGCCTCCGTTTCCTCATCTGTCTAACGGATTGGATTCTGTTGGGAGCTCCAGATCTAGGAAACATCCTTATTTAGTGTTAGTGAGACTGTCCATTGGTGCAGGATATATGCGGTCATTCACACTAGCTATCACAATTTAACAGACGCATTCTCTTTGATGTAGCAGTTCTACCTTGAAGAATTTTCCTTCCAAATGTACTTACACTTATGTATAGATTAATATACATAAAGAATTCATATTAGCATTGTGTGGGATAGCAAAACAGTGGAAGCAACCTAATTTCCATCAGTAGGACATTGGTTATATACACTATGGTGCATCCTCACAATGGAATACTATACAACCCTGAAGAGAGACAGATCTCTGTGTATGAAGAATGTAAGATGCCTAAAATATATTGTTATATACAACAAGGGAATATTGTGCACATTTGTGTTTTCTAAAGAGGTGATGATGTTAGACGCTAGCATATGCGTGATCTCTAGAAAGAGACATCAGAGATTGTCCTGGAAGATGACAGGTCAGGGTGGACAGTGGCTTCTTTTCACAACATATTCCTGCCATACTCTTTGCAGTACTTTCCACATGCATGATTTACACAGCTAAAAATTAAATAAATTTTTAAGATGTTCTAATCGCCTACAGGACCAGACAAGCAACATAAGTAACTGAAATGGGCTGGGAGGAAACCAAACGGGAATCCCGGGGACACGGGAGACTGAAGTGCTCAAGTCCACTCAAAGTGACAGCTGTCACTCAAATCCACTCAACTGTGCCCCTTCAAATCCATGGACGAGGTGCCAGCGTAGCCAGACCTGACTTCTCCAGAGAAACAGAGGTTCCTATTTTAATGAGAATTCTTCCTCTGCCCCAGCGTTGGTAAGGAATTAAAACTGTTATAAATAAAACAAAACAAAACACTGAAGGTCAAAAAAAAAATCTGGGGACAACTTTTGTGGCTGGCATCCCGTTTGTAACCGCCGCATTTCAACGTCCTCTGCCTGGGACCTAGTGTGCAGACACTGCACACACTTTCACACGTGCACAAAAGGTGGTTTCCCAGGTTGGTACAGGTGACCGGGAAGACGGTGACCGTGGTCAGGAGGACCCAATAAAGGCTTCACCCCGGTCACCATGGCAAACGGAAGGAGCCTGGCCCTTGTTAATCAGGGAATGCTTGGCCTGGGGCCAGCCTCCAGCACTTTGAACCCGGCAGGGGGTGGGCACCGCGGGCCAGGGGCACACGAAGCCTGGGCACTCATCCCAGTGGCTGGGCCTTGGAGAGGGTTCAATCCCGAAGGGGAAGTTCAGGAAAGCCATATCACGCACCTCCAGACACCAAGGGCACCCCAACAATCCATCTCCCCTCTGTGGACAGACGGACACACAGACCTGTGTCCAAACACGCATCCTGGGAATGTCCTAGATGCAACTTATTAGGAACCGTGAGCTAGCCCAGAACAGGTTGTTTTCCACCATGGAAATGACCAGAGAAAAATCTTCAACCCAGAAAAGAACAGAGCACAGACTCCCCGGCGGCCCTGTCTGGCCTCCCGGGCTCCAGATGCTGATATCGTCTCCATTAAACAGAGGTGAGCAAACCGGAGACTCTGGGTGTTGTTCAAGTCATGAGCTGCCCAAGGACGATGCTGGAATCGAACAGGTGATGAATAATGCGTTAAAGAGCAGTTGTCGATCTCCTCTGGTCTAATGGTCAGCCGTGGCCGCTTCCCTCGGAGGGAACCTGTTTCCTGGACTGGAGGCCTCACCACACCAGAGCCGGCCTTTCCCTGCCAGAGGACAGAGCTGGGGAGCTCTGCCTGGTTGGCACAGGGTGCAAACTGCCTGGAAGGGTGACGCCCTTGTGTTTACAGGGGACAATCCGGAAGCGATGGCCCCAAGACTCACTTTGACAGGGCGGGATGCATCAGCCTGGGAGGGAGATCAGGGCAAATTCAGCGCCGTGACAGTCCTGGCGCAGGGTGAAGGGAAGGGCTGAGCCCGGGTACAGCCCATTGGGGAGCCCGGGGGCCCTACCCGGGCTGGCTGAGCCGCCTCTGCGCGGTGGCGGCCGGCCACCTGCCAACCTCCCCTCTCCCCTCTTCTGCCACCCCTCGCTCCCTGCCCTTTCCCAGCAGGACAGAGCAGGAGCGGGGCTTGGGGACTGCCAGGATGTAAGTGCCAGGCTCTGGGCTGGCACTTCTGTCCAACCGGCCCATCCAACGAAGAACTTGAGACTCAGAAACAGAAAGAAGCTGCCTGGGGATTTGAACCCAGGACCTTCAACGTCCAATGCCCAAACTCTTTCCACCCAGTTGTCTCGGGGGTAAAATGTTCAATTCCTTGGGACATTTGAGGTCCCCACTGACCTTTCTCTTCCTCTCTATCAGTGTCTCTCCTCCAGCATGGCTGACACCCGGAAGCATTTCTGGAACATTCTGTACGCCACTTTATGCATGCCCCTTCCCTGGGCCCTCTGCCCCGTCTGCTCTCTTCCTCGTGGTTTGTCACACTCTGAGCAGGACTAGAGCTGGCCCTCTGGTCTTCCTGAAGGACAGGTGCTGTGCCTCCTGCGCTAACCTCTCTGCTCCCCTCTCCCCAGAGAGCACATCCACAGCATCGTCCCTCTCCCTGCACTTGCTCATACCCTGTGACCTTGGCCTAGAAGAAGGGGTGGGTTCTGGCCGCAGGTCCACTCTCGGCTAACTCCGCGGTCTTTGGCACGAGGCCGGCCTCACTTCATTTCTTTCTTTTTTTTTTTTTTTAATTTTTTATTGTTGGTTGTTCAAAACATTACAAATTTCTTGATATATCATATTTCACACTTTGATTCAAGTGGGTTATGAACTCCCATTTTTACCTCATTTCATTTCAATGGTGTTAATGATCCTTGCTCTGCTAACAGCATTCCTGGGCAGGAACAAGGAGACAGCCCGGCGAAGACGGTGTTTTAAACTTGGAAAATAAGTTTCAACATTGTACATATTTACACGTTTTGAATTTTCCTCTGGCACGTTTTGCCCTTCAAATGTCCTTGTGAAAAGGGATAAGAAAAAAACAAATAAAACTTTTCCCAATTTTTATAGATGGGAAAACAGGAAACTTTAAAAGCTGGGTGAATTATTTGAGGGGAAAAAATAGAACCCTGAGAGGGTCTCTAACTGCGTAACTCCTTGCTCTTTCATTAGGTTGCAGGGTCTCCTTAACAGTCTTTCTATTTTTATTCTCAGAGAAATAATAATCTTCATAACAAATTCAACAAGCTCTTGGAGAGTACCTAGTTTGCACCAGAAATAAATACAAAGACCCAGCCTGGCTCCAGGAGCCCTTAGTTTATTAGGTCCAGCCCAAGAAATGCAGCCACAGTCAGACCTAAGGAAGAGGCAGGATAGAGAGAAATAGACATAGGCTACCCGCCCTTTTATCCCCTGGCACCATGGATGAACTGGGCAGTACTGGGCACAATGGTTAACTGTCCTTGGACTCAGTTTCCTCATCTGTTAGAGTATCTCCCTTACCAAGATTCTCCTAAACCTTAACTTTTGTAAAGCATTTAGAACATTGCCTAACATAAGTAAACACTCAATAAACACAATTGTTTTTTTCACTCAACAAACATTTGGTAAGTATCTTACAGCGTGCTAGGCATGTTTCAAGTATGGGACATAGATAGCAGTGACTACAACAAAGTTCCTGTCCTCACAGCATGTGTTTGTCAGCTTTCAGTGACTATAACAAATACCTGATGATCACCTTATAAAGAAAAAAGGTTGATTTTGGCTCATGGTTTTGAAGGTTTCAGTCCATGACCCATTGACTCTGCTGCTTTGGGACTCTGGCAGCATATTAGGGCAGGAGCACGTAGTGGATGAAATTGTGCACAGAAAATTTTAAAAAAGGAGAGGAAAAGATTGAGGACACCACCCCCCCAAGTGACCTTCAACCTCCTACCTGGCCTCAGCTTGTAAGTTTCTCCCACATTCTGACAGCATCAAGCTAGAGACTCACCCTCAACATATGAGATTTTGGGGGGACATTTAAAATTCAAACTATAGCACAGTCACATAGAGGTGCAGACAATATGTGCATGAATTAACACAAAAAAATAAGTAATTGGGTTGGTTTTTCTGAATGACTGTAATTTTATAGGTTATTTAAGTTTTCATTTGATTTGATTGATAATGTGAACACTTACTGGACCTTTAGACAGCTATGTGGTTTGTCATCTAAGGAGTCCCTTCTACATCCAGGTCGCATTGCTAGCTGCCCCCAGAAGGCAACAGATCACATCAGCCTAGACCTTAACCCAGCCTGGGTGCTATCAACCCACCAGGTGCTATCAACTTTGGGTAACTCACATGAGAAAAGTTGGCTGGTCAGGACTGGGAGATGCCTGCCCCTGGGGCGGTGGACCCCGAACGGCTAGGTGTTCTGATCTTTTTGAGACAGGAGGCAAGCTAGAGTTTTAGTGTGACATTCTCCGAGTCTTGATTAGTGGCAACAAATTCACTTTTAAAACTGACACTTCTGAGCTGGGCCAGGTAGGGGTGAAGCCAACCCCCTGAAGACCCATCTCAGCTGAGAGCCATTTGTTGGTAGGATCCTTGATTTCTATCATTGAGTGCAATCTTGCCTTCGATGCTCTGCCTTTGGAAGACACTGTGATTTTCTTTTTGTCTCTTTTCCAGGCACCATCGGGGCAGTAGTTCTTTGCAGATGGATTTTCTGAGCTGACCCGTTGCAGGCACAGACAACCCAAAGAGCCCGGGCAGCTGAACCCTCTCCACAGCCCCCGATCACCTTGCTTTCGGGTGGACCTCTGAGTCCAGGAGAGGATGGAGAAAAGAAGCCGTTCTTGCTCTCCCAACATGAATAATCACTGACTCTTTGTACTTTCCATCTTTCTGGGGATGTTTGTTTTCTTTGCATATTAATATGTCCCCGAGCGGCACACTTAAAGCAAAGAGGGAGAAAGAGTGGGCGGTGGAGGGAACACACAGCCGCATTCCCCGTCTGCCTGGCATCCAAAGATGAAACTGGACCCTGCAGCCTCCTGCACTTACCCCAGACATCCAGGAGACTTTGGCTCTTTGTTTTCCAAAGATTACAGGATCAAAGAAAATGGTCACTCTGTCCCGGAGTATACTCAGCTGCATGGCTGAGCTGAGCTCCATTCTGCATCATTGGTGGGTGGAAGGCAGAGAATTTGGGGCCAGGCCTGTTTGTCAGTGGGAGCGAGTCTTTCTTCCTGTGTTCCCAGAGCCGGTCGAGCTTTGAATCACAACAGGCTTTTCAAGGCTTGGGACTCTGGCCTTCACTCAATGGCATTCAGAGGTGACGAGTTTGAATTTGGGGTGCCCGTATTTCTAAACTGCCCTTCTAGAAAACTCACCACCTTCTTAGGGGTTGGTTCTGAAATTTGACCAAGCGGCAGAATCACTGGGAGGGTTTTGAAACACGGGGTTGGGACCTTATCTGCAGATTTGGATGGACCCAAGAATCTGCGTTTCTAGCAAGTCCCCAGATGATGTCGATGCTACTGGCCCAGGGACCACAGTTGGAGGAACATTGCTGTAAGGAATTGGCGAACAGGTATCTAAAAATCAGAAAGCACTTCCCTTTAGAACACCTGCTGCCCTTCATGGTACTTAGAAGTCGCCAATCCCAGTGGAAATGGCATCAGGAAGACCTGGGTCTCAGCACTGAACCTGCTTCACCACAGATTTTCCACCTGGAAACGAAAATAATAATCCCATCCTTCCTTCCCTCATAGGGGGATGGGGGCACTCCAATGATTTGGGGATGTGCATGTGTTTTGCAAGCCTAAGGTCAGGGTTTGAGGTCAAAAGATTCGTTTTTATGAGAGTTCATCTTTATTTTTGAGAAAATGTCACATCCTCAGTCTAAGAAATGGGTTTACTTACCATAGTAGGGAAAGTCCTCAAAATAAAATCAATTTGTGGGCGTCTAGAATGGATTGCTTTCCAGGTTTAGAGGTTAAGAGAGAGAGACAGCGGGGGAGAGGGCAAGGGGAGGTTGAAATTTGACTTGAAAAATAATTTGGGCCCGGCAAGGTGGCCCACACCTGTAATCCCAGCCACTGGGGAGGCTGAGGCAGAAGGATTGCAAGTTCAAAGCCAACCTCAGCATCTTAGAGAGGCCCTGAGCTACTTAGAGAGACACTGTCTCAAAATAAAAAATAAAAAGGGCTGGGGAGGTGGCTCAGTAGTAAAGCATTCCTGGGTTCAATCCCTATTCCCCCTCCCCCTGCCAAAAATTAATAATAATTTGGCCTCCAGGAAAAAAAAATAATTTGGCGGAGGCAATAAGCAGATTCTGAAGTCATGGAGAACAGATGGGCACCCTCCTGGCTCAGCATGGTCTCAGGGCCTCCTTCCCACACAGGGAAAGGAAACCCTCCCAGGATCAGCTCTGGATGTCCTTCCTGATTATAAACCCA
Organism: Marmota marmota marmota; assembly: GCF_001458135.2. Lineage (NCBI taxonomy): Eukaryota > Metazoa > Chordata > Mammalia > Rodentia > Sciuridae > Marmota > Marmota marmota. Next base: position 22,728,505 of record NW_026000221.1, read on the forward strand.
AGTCCCTCTCCTGGGTTGGCCCAGCCCGCAGCCATGCAGGGCAGAGGTAGGAGAAGGTTCCCTGTCTCACTGTCTGGGCTGGTCTGCCTGGGGCCGGCTTGAGTTGGCCGAGGCCCCTGGCAACCTGGCAACCCCAGCCAACGGGAAGGTAGGGATGGAGACGGGAACTTGGAGCTGTGAGGCCAGCTGAAGGTCCCCTTGTGTCTCCTAGGCACAAAGTCCCAGGATCTTCCAGGAAGGACCCAAGAGGGCTTAGGATGTGATCGTAAGTCTTCATCCACTTGTGCCTTTAGCCGGGCACCTGATTTCAACCATCGTGTATGTCGAGTATGGACTAGGCGTAAAAATCTGTAGCCAGATTGCTTATTAGTTGAACATCACCCCTCAACTCTCAGCTGTAAATTAATTTAATTAAAACCCAGAGAAAAAGAGAATTTGAAAGTCGAGCCCTGCTTTGTGTTCCCCTGGCCACCCAGAGTCCAACCTCTGGAGCATCAGCTGTTCCCCAAGACACAGATGGATGGTGTGACTTTGCAAGGTCCAGGCGAGGTCCAGGACCTCCCTGGGTGCGTGGACGGGAGCCGAGGAAGGACGGCCGGTGTCAGAGATGGTCAGAGCCAACCCCTTCATTTTACCAAGAGGGAAACTGAGGTCTAAAACCCACAAAGGGCATGTCCAAGTTCACTTGAATTGCCGTGAAAGAATTCTATAACTAAAAGTGGAACCTAGAAGGGGTCCATCCACCTGGTCAGCCGGCCCATTCACGGGCACCGTCAGGTGACAGAGTCTCCTCTGTTGCAGAAATCCCTCCCGTGACAGGGAGCTCTGCTCTCAGGGGCTTCTCACGCCTCTCCTGACAGCTGGGGACACTAAATGATCACTCTTTTTTAAATCTGTCTTCCCATGGCTTCCTAGTTCTACCTCCAGGAGTCCTCTGTCTCTAAGGGTCCCATCTCCCTTATGTGGCCATTTCTGTGGCTACTGGAGGTCATCTGTCACGTTCTCTATTCACCTCCTGTGATCCACTGTGCAGTACCACCAGATCCTTCTGCTCACATCTGTCCATATTCTTCTTTTTTTTTATTGGTTGTTCAAAACATTACAAAGCTCTTGACATATCATATTTCATACATTAGATTCAAGTGGGTTATGAACTCCCATTTTTACCCCAAATACAGATTGCAGAATCACATTGGTTCCACATCCACATTTTTACATAATGCCATATTAGTAACTGTTGTATTCTGCTACCTTTCCTATCCTCTACTATCCCCCCTCCCCTCCCCTCCCATCTTCTCCCTCTACCCCACATTCTTCTTAAAAACACATTTCTTCAAACCAAATGAATCTTCCTGTGGTCCAATCAACACGATCTCTTTGTTCTTAAGATTTCATGGCTATCGGTTTTTCCAAAGATCACATCAACCGTTTTCAGAATAAATGATTTAGGGTTCCTTTGATTTTTAAATGGTAAAAAAGAATCAATTCTAACTGTTTAAATAAAGGTGAGGATCTAATAAATCACCCAACCTCAAAATCAAGGGTAGAACTTCAGGTAGGGCTGGATCAAGCAACAAGCTTACGGTAGGCATCTAATAGGTATTTATTCAGCTTTCCCAGATATGAACACTATTCCCTGCTTTGTGTTCCTCTGGCTACCAAGAGCCCAACCTCGAGAGCATCAGCTGTTCCCCAAGACACAGACAAATGATGTGACATTGGAAGTTCCAGGCGAGCCCGGGATAATACCCGTCTTATCAAGCTGAAGTCCTCATGGGAATAAAAGAGAGTAGGCTCTGTATTAATTTGCTAGGGTTGTTCTAGCAAAGTTTTACAAACGGAGTGGCCCACACAATAAAAAGTGAGCAGTCTCTCAATTTTGCAGACTAGAAGAGTTGAGGTCAAGGTGCCCACAGGTTGGCTCTTTCGGAAGACTGTGAGCATCTGTTCCCTTCTCCTCCGTGTCTGGTGGCCAGCCAGCCATCTTTGGATTCCTTGGACCTAGAGACACCCCTCCAATCCCCGTCTTCACTGCTCACAGCCTTCTCCCTGTGCCTGTGTCTGTGCCCACATTGTCCCTTCTATTTAGGACAAGCACCAAATTGGATTAAGGGTCTGCCCTTCTCCAGGATGACCTCATCTTGACCAGTCATGTCAACAACAGCCCTATTTCCAAACTAAGTGGTTTGTGGGGGTTAGAACCTCCTCATGTGAATTTGGGGGAACCCAGTCCAACCCCTAAGAACCTCCCCTATAACAGGACTTCCACGGTGTCTCTTCTGGACTCTGATCAATCACACCCCTGTCCCCAAATTGGTCCCTGTGATGCCGGCCGGTTCTCCCGGGGACCTGGTCAATTCAACAGGGACAGTGGTGGGGCCTTGACTTTGTTCTTTGAAAACAAAATCTTGGGCTTTTTTTGGCTGTCATGAATCAAAAAAGAAAAGTGAAGCTTCCAAACTGTTTTTTTTGGTTCTTTTCAAGACACCAGTGAACGCTGCTTGGCCTCCTGGTCGATTTGTGTCTTGAATTCATTTCTTTTCATATTGGAAGATTAAAACAACAGCTTCTGGTTATCAGTCCACATATTATTGATTAAAATCCTTGCCCGCAGACCTTCCATCTCACTTTTCAGCGTGGCGTGATTTACTTTTCTTTCTACTCCCTGTAACATATGATTAATGCTGATCTCCGGAGTCCCGGTGAGATGAAGCTGGGTGTCAGGTACGATTTGTCAGCTTGGAAGTATAGATTATTTTATGTTTCTCGAACTTTGTGGCCAAGGGAACACGGCTCTTGATTGTTAAATCCATCCATACTTTCCCCTGGGCTATGAAATGCCAGAAACATTAAATAGCCCACTTAATACATAACCTCATTCTGTATGCTTGCCTATTTTGTTTTTAATTTTTCTTCCCTTTCCCGGCTGCTCACATGAAATGGGATCAAAGAAAAAAATTATCCTCAGTGGATTTTGTTAAAATATTAATAGGTTAGGGTTGACTGGCTAAATTGAATATCTTTGCTGATCTCACTTGCATGTTTAACTTGTGCTTAGGAAAATATGTTTCCTAGGTGATAACCTTTTATGTACCAGCCTGACTTCATTGAAATGCATAGAGATAAAAATATGTCACGCTCAGCGCCTGTGCTATTCTTGTGTGGCACTGTGATTATTCAGATGGTAATTGACCCCCACCTGTAGACAGCTCCGATTCTGTAGTCAATCATTTCATTTGATGTTAAAATATGTGAAAGTACAATTATATAATTTACATTACAAATCACGCTGAATGCCAGGGGTCTCTGAACCGCTCACAAACGCAGGGGACTCAGGGGTTGCGGGGGAAAGAACTCTGGTCCATAAATGAAGTGAATTACACCGGGTGAGGGGTTCAACTTTTCTTATTTGTGTCCACAACAAGAGCTTTTGTGCATGTGTCATGGAGAGAGGGCTCATGGCCTTCTCTTTGCTGTTTAAATGACAGTGCTTTATGACTCCCCATCTCCTGGCGAAGAATCGCTCCGCATGGCCTCCTGTTAGGTAAAGAAGCAAGGGTTTGTGGAGGCCAGAAAGGGAAAGTCCGGCGATTAAAGGGTAGATGGCACAGGGCTGGGAGTTTGGAAGGTCACCCAGCTGCTCGGTGGCATATCCGGGCCAGGCGGGAATGGCCGCCTTGTGAAAGCTGTCAGTCCTCGAACTTCAGATTTCATCCCTGAGACTTGAACTTGGATGAATAGTTCCAGCAGCTTTGGCTGTTATCCATCTGGTCTGCCCTAGGTGCCCAGGACTGGGCTTAACATGTCGTCTACATTTTCTAGGCCACGTGCCCCCCAGCATCCGTAAGAAGTGGATCTGCTACCAGTCTCTCCCTTCCAGAGGAAGAGAAGGGGGACTTGCCCAAGGCCCTTTTGTGAGAAGGTGGAAAAGTGGGGCACTGCAGTTGGGTCCTTTGGGTGGCACTGTCTGGGCTGGGGGCCTCTCTGATGTTCTGGATTAGCATCCCCAGACCCGTATGGGAACCCCAGAGGACCAGAGAAACATCCAGGACATGATTTCTACTTCCAAAGGGCGTGAGTGCTGGGATTGGAGAGGGCACTGTTGGTGATGGTCACCAGGGGCTGGGTTCCTTTCTGACGTGGACACCTGATCCTTGAACTGTGCCGGGCACCCTGCCCCGTTGGCTAAGAAGTGGTTCTCAGCTGCCAGCGTCCCTTGCACGGGCAAGAGCTGGCTTGTGAGTGACATCAGCCTGGTGGACTTCACCACCTGCAGGTGACCACGTGGACAGTCACCTTCTTGGCTATGGCCACATCCCACCCTCCTTTCCTCTTGGCCTCATTAGGAACATTGCATCCAGGACAAACCCTGGCTCTCAACCTGGTCGGTCATCAGCTGACTGTGAGATCTAGCCCAGGGTCACCTCCGTTCACCTGGGCTTCACTTGTCCAGGAGGACAATGGCACCAGCTGCCCACGGTCATTATAAGAATGAGAAAAGTTAAAGTGCAAAGCATTTAGAATAATGCCTGATACATAGTAACTTTATATGTTGGTATTAATTTTTCTTAAATAAGGGTTTTCTTTTTTCCTTGATTGTATACACAAGGTAAATTCATTTGTTATAAAACTGAAGTTCAACATACAATGACTAAATATTGCTTTAAATTCTGTTCACAGACCCCCTGGGACTGGGTATTAGAGTCTGGGAAATCCCCAAAGTGTCAATTCAAACCCTTAAATTAAAATGGCAATCTGCCCCCGTGAGTCTCCCATCTCTCACGTGGCTTCAAAGACCCCCCAAAATTGTCTCCCACTCTCCTTTGCAGTGTGACCTCTCACTAACAACTCACCAGGTGACTTACACTCTGCTTATTCTGAAACTTAGTAAACCCAATGCTTAGTTACTTTATCCAGAGGTGGTGTGACCTGGTGGTTAAGGACAAGGTGGGGGCTTGAATCCCAGCTCTGTGCCGTCTGAGCCGTGTGTTAGGGAGACTCTTCCTCTGGGTCTCTGCTGTCTCATCTGTAAAATGGGGAGGAGATCAGAATCTCCCTCACTGAGAGATGAGGACACCCAAGGAGGTCATGCACAGAAGGGTTTAGCCTGGGGCTTGGCCACAGAGAGTGTGCCTTCAGTGTGGGTGAATGGAGCCTGTAACTAACGCCATATTGATGCCTTAAACCAAAGTCACTGAGGCTAAGCAAAGGAACAACCATTAGTGACTTCCCTGCCCAGACTCCTGACCACTGCTCTAGGCGCCCCCAGTCCCTCTCCCTCCCCTGGAGAGTGCTCAGCAGAGGAGGGACGTGGGAAGGCTACGGGGTCCCCCACTCCCTCAGAAATCCCAGCCACAAAAATCTCCCATTTGGTCAATGAGCCAGACACTCTGGCCAGGGACACTTTCCCAGGCATTTTCTGAGGACTAATTTTGAAAGTGAATTGAGACATTATCTTTAATTAAAATGGCAATCTGCCCCCATGAGCCTCCCATCCCCAGATGCTTAAGTGACGGCCTCTGCCTGTCCCCTCCCTGCCTCGTCCCCCTCTTATTAATCTCAAGCCCATCCGAGGGCCAGTTTACTAAATTGGTTTTAATGGAAATTTAGCCAACAGGAATAATGATGAGATGTAAAATTATCCCTTAGCTAATGACAGCCAGCGGCTTTGGGGTTGATCGCTGGTTTCTGGTGTCCGTTTATTTATATTGAGAGAGAATTGTAACAGGACTCCAAACTACAAATGTCTCATCTCCTAGCTCATGGCCTGTCTTAGGGTTTATTCTTCATCATGAGTCATTGTTTCCTGGTCGCTCCCACTTTGGATCCATTTGTGAACCAATTAATTACCCAGATAAACTTGAGTGGGTTTTTTTCTTCTTTATGAAATAGAAAACATCTTTTCTCACCTTGTTACCCACAGACTGTGCTGTGAAGGAAATGTTAGCACTAACGGAGCGACGATGGTGTTTTGTGCTAGCATTGTGCTTCTCTGTTCCAAAGATAGCCATAGGTATTGTTTTAGCCCATCTGGGGTTGCTAGAACAAGTTACCAGAGGCCAGGTGGCTGAAAGAACAAAGATTTCTTTTCTCTTGTTTCTGGAGGCTGAGAAGTTCAAGACCAAGGTGCTGGCAGATCTGGTGTCTGGTGAAGGCCTGTTTCCTGATTTGCTGAGGTCTGTCTTCTAGTATCCTCCTTAGATGCCAGAGAGGGAGAGAGGGAACAAACTCGTCCGTCTCCTATAAGAGTGCTAATCCACTCTAAAGGCTTGACTCTCAGGACCGACCCAATAACTTTCCAAAGCCTCACCTCCAAACACCACCACCTCATGGCCCAGGGCCTTGATGTGTGAATGGGGCCAAACATCCGTCCATAGAACACAGAAGTACCATGGGTCACCCTAGCCAGTCGTGACTCATCAGGGCTGCTGGCCTCTGGACAGAGGACGAAAGAGCGTGTGGAAGAGAGACTGCCCACCTCCATAAACTCAGCTTAGAACCCAGTGTCCCCACATGAAAAGGAGGAGAGTAAGACCATCAGGTCAATGCTTTTTAAACTCGTGGAGGGTCTCAGGGCTTACTTCTGCGGACATTAGGTTGGGGGTAATAGAAGGAGAGGGGACGGGGGAGCTGTTCCTCCAAGCAGTTCTCTCTTTTATAGACAGGTTCTCTGAGCAAGATTTTGTTTAGAAAACTAAAAAGGTGGGAGTTGGGAAAAGAGGACAGTCCTTAAAAAAAAAAAGTTTAAACTATGGATCAATTTCAAGGTTCTCAAATGTGGCCACGTCAATAATCACTCGGGCAATGATTTCTCGGCTATCATACTCAAAACACAAGCAACAAAACAAAAGAATAGAGGAACTGAACTAAATCAAAGTTAAAAACTTTCATACAGCAAAGGTTACACTCCACAGAATGAAAAGTAAGAAAATATATACTAATCATACACGTGATAAGGAATTAATAGTAGAATATATAAAGAGCTCCTACGATTCAACAAGAAAAACCAAACAATGTGATTCAAAAATGGGCAAGGAATTTGAATAGATATTGCTCTAAAAAAAGGAATACAAAGGGCCAACAAATACATAAAAAGAAGCTCAATATTCCTAATCATTAAAGAAATGCAAATCAAAACCATGTGAGAGATCACCCCACATCCATTAGGATGGCTATTATTAAAACAACAATAACAAAACAAACAAACAAATAGAAAATAACATGTGTTGGTGAAGATGTGGAGAAATTGGAATCTTTGTGCACTGGTGCTGGGAACGTCAAGTGCTGCAAACAGTGTGGCATTTCCTCCAAAAATTAAGAACAGAATTATCATATGGCCCAGCCAATCCATTTCTGAGTATATTCAAAAAAAGTAAAAGCTGGGCTCAGTGGCACATGCCTGTAATCCCAGAGGCTCAGGAGGCTAAGACAGGAGGATCCCAGGTTTGAAGCCAGCCTCAGCAAAAGCAAGGCAGTAAGCAATTCAGTGAGACCCTGTCTCTAAATAAAATACAAAATAGGGTTGGGGATGGGGCTCAGGGGTGGAATATCTGAGTTCAATCACCTGTCCAAAAAAAAAAAAAAACAGTTAGAAACTTGGGCTCAAAGAGAAGTTGGCACACCCATGATCCTAGTCACATTATTCATGATAGACAGAAGGTGGAACTACCCAAGGATCTATCAACAAACAAAATGTGGCATATACATACAATGAAATAGTATTCAGCTTTTAAAATGAAGGAAATTCTGCCACAGGCCACACCATGAATGACCCTTGAGGACATGATATTAAGTGAAGTAAGCCAGTCACAAAAAGACAAAGGCTATATGATCCCTTTCATATGATTCCACCTCAAGGAGTCAAACACAGACACAGAGAGCAGAATGGCAGTGCCCAGGGATGGGGAAATGAGAATGACTGTCTAACAGGTACAGGGTTCCGGTTTTGCAAGAGAGTCCGTGGGTAAATGGATGGGGGGATGGTGGTCACCACGGTGCATTCTTGATGCTGTTGAAATGCACACTTAAAAGAGGGCCAACGTGGTAAATTTCATGTTAAGTGTATATTATTAAATTTTTACAAATCACACAGGGAGAGCTTTTGAGGAAATGTATGTTGGAGCCTAAGATTAAATGTTCTGAAGAGGCTTCCAGGTGACTCTCATGATTATCCACTGGTTTCTTCTCGCTCCGATTCTGTATGTCGTCCACATTGTCCATCTCCAAAATGCCACTTTGCCCCGATGGTGGCTGGAGCAAGGTTTGGACAGTAGAATCCTGGAATCTCCCATTTCAGTTGTTTATTTTTTCAAATTTCCTGCATCTGGAAGGGACAGTCTAAGTCTCACTCTACACCACAATCTAAGAAGTCTTTCCTCGTGGGTGATTCTCCTGGGGGAACACCTGGGGTGAGGAGCAGTGATTATGGCATTTGTTGTAAGGTCGGGGACAGGAGAGCAAACCAAAGAGATGAAGACCAAGGTACAAAAATCCACAGAATCACAGCGTCAAGCAAGGCCAGCTCCGGCACAGCCTCCCTGTCACACAGATTAATATTTCTGTGTTTCAGATGGGGAAACTGAGGTCGGAGAAGCCACGTGATTGGTCCAAGGTCCCAGAGTGGGTCCATTGGGTGGATCAAGTTGTTTAGTCTGTCCCCAATACACTGGCTTAGCAAGAAAGGTTATTGTTCAGGTAACTGTAAAGTCCCCAGGTATAGTTCCAGTCTCTTGACTCAGCTGACCTCCATCCTGACAGTCTCCACAGGAAGGCAAGAGGCTGCCGCCATATTCTACCCTGGGTTATGTCCAGCAGAACTGAGCCCAAGGCCTTTCCCCCAAGAATCCAACGTGAGATCTTATTGGCTCTGATAAGATTGCCTGTCCCCCTCTGAACCAATCGCAGGAGGCCAGGGGAAGGTGATGTTTGGATTGGCTTCTGCCCTTGAACTCGGGATGGCCTCTCAGTGTCTGAATTCCCCGGAGGCTGCTCAGTTGCTTATACCCTGGACACACAGGAGCTGACTGCAGTCCATTCTACCTAGAACTCTAGATGTGTTTGTCTTAGGACAAATTCTCCAAAGAAATATTAAGTGACTGTCATGACACCTTCCAATCCATCGCATTGGAAATTCCAGTTCAGTCAGGTTCCCTGTGGAATCGGGGAATCTGCACAATTCATAGCACCCAGGTGATCTTAGGATTTGTCTAGCAAAGTCACCTCACTCTGCCTGTCTGTCCTCCACGGATCTTGCACAGGAGACTATTGACTCTCAAAGATAAGAAATGATTCTTTGAATTGTGTAAGAATTGTTCTAGCACTCACCTATCTTTTAACAAAATAATTTACTCCTGTCTTTCAAAGCTGTGGGCTGGGGCAGACCATAAAAGGAGAACCATTTCTGCGTTATGCATGACCTTGACAGGGGAGCGGGTTCTTTCTCTCACCTCACCTTCAGGATAAACACTGTCATTTTCCTTTGGCAACAACTTCACCATCACCCCACCCCAGAGACCTCTAGAAAAAACAATGTCCCCAGGCCAGTTCACAGAGAAGAGTAACAATGCACCTCAGAGCAAATCTCTTAATATTATAAAAGGCAAACAACAGCATCTAAATATATCAACCATGAGGAGCCTTCTATTTTTGATTCATTGTTACAGAGCCTGAGATCCAGGGCTCTGAGTGTACTAAGCTTTGCTGAAATTAGACCGGAGATATTAAAAGCAATTAACGTTCCTCTCTTTATTTTTATTTATTTAAGTTTCACAATGCAGTTACTTAAGAGGCCTTCGGAAGAAATCCAGAGGAGAATCATTTTCAATCAGCTGAATGAAAAAGTCGCCTTTTGTGATCTGGCCAATAAACGATGTGTAGGAATCAGTCCCTTATATGTTGCTGTGTACTATTCATTAAGGGCTAATTGCCGGGGTCTCCAAATGAAATACAGCAAACGGTTCCACCCCAGTGCCAGTTTGTTTAAAATCTGCAAAGCTTTATTATTAACGCTATTTAATTATGAGAATGTCAGCCATGGAGAATTCCAAACCCACACTTTCCCTTCATCATTAGTAACAGGGCAAAAATGAAACACTTTCAACAATGAAGGGTTCATATTTCAAGCTTATACAGTAGCTGCTAAAAGGCTGTACTCAGAAAATCAATTTTATTAAAGTCCTTCAAGTACTAAAGGGACTCGCATGCAACTAAGCAATTTTAAAAACATGTCCATGAGCCGCGACTTTTTGATTCATGTTTTTAGTGGGGTTATTTTTGAGTATTTTCAATATTGTCTCCTTACAGTGGGGTCAAAAGTGATTTAGGGAGGGGGACATCAGGGAGGAGAGAACATGTCCTCACAATTTTTCCCTGACTCGATTTCCAGCGGACGTGGGCATCTGTGGAACAGGCGGTCCCTGACAGAGGCCAGCGACGATGTCAAATGCACTTGGGTGGAAATGGGGAAGGGGCCACGGGGGGGAAGAGGGGATAGAAGGACATCTTTCCTTCCTGATTTTATTGCACTTGACTTTTTTTTTCATTTCAAACTCTGGAAAACAATAGCTAGGTATGGCTCTAAGCCACAGGCTTCCCAGTGTAGGTTCTGAAGGGTGCGTGGAAATACCCCAGGTCTCCAAGTTCCACTGGCCCTTCCAGAACCACGTTTTGTTCAAGTTCCTCCTCTGCTGACCACACTGCCTGCTGTTGTCTTTGAACTTGCCGTTGGTGATCCCTGTGCATTCCCTTCCCCAAGAGATCATGAGTGTCTTGAGGGCAGAGACCCTGAATCCATCTCTTGGAGCCATAGAGACACCAACTCCTTCCCTGAACTCTGGGTTGAACCTTTCATATGGCTTCACGTGTCACCTATGTGTCTCCTCCTTCCAACTTCTTGCAAACTCTTTGGTAGGATGTGGCTGTGTCACCAGAGTGTCCAGAACGGAGCTGGACCACAGCAGGTGTTCCGCGCAGAGCGCGGCTGAATCCAGGGATTCATGGGTGGTGGCCCTATAAGCTGGCCCGGTACTTTGGGTTTTTGTAGGCATGCAATGATTTATTTCAGTATTTTAATACCACTGAGAATTTTAGGATTATTATTTTGGACTCGCTGGGTGATCACATGGATCTAGGGATAGGCCCTCACATCAGGTGGACTGAGTGTAAATCCTGCGCTGACGTTTTGCGCGGCGTCATCTTCCTGCGGGGGCTGATGGGTGACAGACCCGGGCCTGTGCTTTTCGGTTCCTCACCTGGTTTAGAGGCTTGGTGAAGGACCTGGGCTCACTCGGAACACAAGCCTGGTTTGAACAGGGATTTTGTTCTGTCCCTATGTCACCTTGGGCATTGGATTCTTTATGGGTAAAATGGGGACGACAGTGTCCATTCTGAGAGCTAAAGGAGACCGTGCACATGCAGTCTGCACCCCTGGATGTGGCACCTGACACGCTCTGCAGGTGGGTGGCCTCGATGACAAGAACACCCATGCTGTGGCCATTTGTTTGGTGGGGTCAGGGGTCAGGCTTCCGAGCAGTTGAGGTTTCAGGGTAAAAGCGGAGAGGAGAGGCCAAGACAGTTATGTCCAGTCCTGAGTCTCAGCCGTCGAGAGCAAGGGCTCTTCCATCTCAGCTTCGGTTCTCTTTGAAATGGGTGCCATCGTACGGGGCCTGTTTGTATCCCAACATTGTGCAGCCAGCGTAAAACAATGGGTCTCCACGGATTGTCCCAAGCCCTCTACACGGTTATTCAGTTTCTATCTAAAATCAGTACACACTGAGGGCTCGCTGCTGGCCGAGCACCTACCACTAGGATGAAGAAGACACGTGGGCTCCAAACCCTGTCCTCCAGTTCAAGGTCAGACTGACCTTAGTCTGGTAATAAACTTGACATTTACTGAGAACTTGCAGTGGAGCTGGCTTGATTCCCAGCACTTTACAGGTTAAGTCACTCAATGCTCATAGCAAGCTACTAGGACAGGTATTCTGCTCCTCATGGACAGACGAGGAGCCAAGGCTCAGAGAGAAGTGGTGATTGGCTCAAGGTCACACAGCTAGCAAATGGCAGAGTTAGGACTGAAACCCGTGAGCAGCTCTTGGTGACTGTCAAGCTGTTCTGTAGACAGGCTGTCCCCCTTCTGTGTCGGCTCTCTCTGGCGTCCCTTTCTGGAGATGAGCATGGAGTTAGTTCCCCTCCTCTCCCATCTTCCTTAATCCTGGGAGACCTTACACATAGGGAGGAGAGAAAAGGGATTTTATCCATAAGGTTAGGGAAGGCCGAGAGAGAGGCAGGGCTCTGTTTTAATAAAGACACAAGCACATTTTAAGGTGCTGAGTTATTAACATATTCATACAAAGTTTCCCTCCATGCGTGGCTGTTTACAAAGATCCTCCCCAGGTCAAGTGCATATGAAAAGCTCCGTAGCATCTTTTCTATTTCTCTTATTATTTTTCATTTACACCTTGAATTGAAAGGAAATTTACCTGGACATCAAGAGTGAGGGGAGACTCTCACTTTGTATTTTCTAAATAGTTCATCAATTTCCTCCCCATAATTTCATTAAAACATTATTAATTTCCTGACTTCTTGGAAATATACCTCCTTTGTCAAACAAATGAATATGTAAATTTGACTTTGTTTCCGAACTTTCTCTTCATCTGTGGGCGCCTGCCTGCTTGTGTTTCAATAAGACGATTGCTGCTGTTGGTGGTTAAAATAAATCAATGCCCAATGGATGAACATTAATAATATTCTAAACCGAGAAGTTTGGATGTGAGGTCAAAGACAACATGGTCCTACTACCATTAGGACTTGGAGTCCCTGGGCAGCCCTCCATCAGAGTGTGCAACCATCCATCAAGACCCTGATGGAAAACATCGAGTATGCCAATGAGTCGTTTGACTTGTTCTCCAAATGGTTGGCGGGAAGGTTTGACAACCATCTCTGGGACATTTGTAAAAGAAAAGGACAAGTTGGTCAGCTGAAGGCTCCATTTTTCATTGAACACTAAGAAGATGAAGCTCTATTTTTCTTAGAACCTTCCAGAGGCACTCAAGAGGGTGTTTGCCAGGCTCTCTCCACGTCGGTCCATCGCGTGGGTTTGGGCAAAGACAGCCACTTTGGCATATGGGAAAATACATATGGTGCAGGGCTTACATCAAGGGACAAATCTTTTGGCTCTTTGTCTTAAAATCAGTGTTGGAATCCCCTTGGGGTTTGTGGCTAGGAGAAGTAGGGGTGTGGGAAGAGTCCCTTTTTACTTACTGAGTTACTTTGGACAAATTCTTGATCTCTGTTTTTCTTTCTTTCTTCTTCTTTTTTTACTTTTGTGAAATGGAAATTATAGTTCCTGCCCATCTTTTTTTTGGGGGGGGGAGGTGGATACCAGGGATTGAACTCAGGGGCACCCGACCACTGAGCCCCATCCCCAGCCCTGTTTAGTATTTTATTTAGGTCTCACTGAGTTGCTTAGTGCCTCCCTTTTGCTGAGGCTGGCTTTGAACTCGTGATCCTCCTGCCTCAGCCTCCTGAGCTGCGGGGATCAAGTAGATGAAGATGAAGATCAAGTAAGATGCTCCCTGGGAAAACACGCTGCTCGCAGCCTTTAAGCACTCCCACAAAGGGTATCTGTGAGCACTACAATTGGACCATAATTCTGTCTATAGATGAATTGTTGAAAACCAGGATTTTTTTCCCCCTTATTGATCCAGCAAGGGGAAAAGTCAGTTTCTCAGTCATTTTAGTGAGAGATACAGAATCCTTCAACACCAATAACAAGGTTCGTGCAGGGCAGAGGTCATCCACCAGAAGAGACCTGGTTCGTTTCCTAGTTTCATTTGTGTAATAGGAGTTTTTCTGCTTACAAGAGGGCAGTGGAGATGTCATCCTTCAAGAAACACTGTTATTTATCTTTTCAAAACAGTTTTCACTCAGGGAAACGTCTCGGAGGCGGGCAGGAGGCGTGCAATGTCTGGTGAGCGGTTGGTTCTCACATTTCCATGCAAGTCCATGAGGACATCGCGCAGGTGACCCTTGGCCACACCAAGATCTGAGGTCATGGATTTTCATTGGAAGGGCCTCAAAACCGTCCTTTGCTCTCATTGCCTTCCCTTGGGGTTCTTCCGTTCTCTTTTGAGTTTATTCTAATCAGGTTCCGTCCTACTGAGAAAGCTCTCATCAAGGTCACCGTGACCTTTGCTTTGGCAAATCCCATGATCACGTCTCAGAGTTCATCTGAACCTCTCAGTGTTTGACAAAGTGGATCATCCACTTCTTTGGAAAGCACTTTTTCCTTGGCTTCGAGGACACCACCCTCCCCCAGATCTCATCCCATCTCCATGGAGATGACCTCCTTTCTTAATTTGAGGTCTTCCATTGCTCACCCATCTGGGAATGCCGAAGCATCTCTGGGCTCCATTCTCAAACCTCTTCCTTTCCTCCCCTGTGCTCTCTCTCTCTCTCTCTCTCTCTCTCTCTCTCTCTCTCTCCTTTCCTGTACTCTTCTCTAGTTATACTTCTTATGCCTTTGACTATTTTTCTTCTCTTGCTATTCATCCAGTCTCATGGTGTTGAATATCTTTTTTTTTTTTTTTTTTTTTGGATACTGGTGATAAAACTCAGGGGCACTCGACCACTGAGCCCCACCCCCAGCCCTATTTTGTGTTTTATTTAGAGATAGGGTCTCACTGAGTTGCTTAGCGCCTCTCTGCTGCTGAGGCTGGCTTTGAACTTGAGATCTTCCTTCCTCAGCCTCCCAAATTGCTGGGGTTATAATCCACTGCACCTGGCTTTGAAGATCACCTTAAGTCTCCAGATGCTACTTCTGTCGCAAACTTGGGCTAATCTATCCAACTGCCATTGGCCATCTCCACTTGGTGTCTAAAAGGCATCTCACACTGAGCAGACCCCAAACCGAATTCCTACTCCTCTGGTCCCAGCCAATTAATATCTGGGTATCATGAACCGTCTTCCCTACCTCCCCGTTTTCCTCCACCTACTTCCCTCGCTCTTTCTGCTCGGGCCAGACTTGCCTTTTGGTTGCTCTCGTCCCTGGTCCTTTACACATGGGCACCTGCTCTCCCTCAGCCTGGGTTGTTCTCTGGTCAGCTCTCCGGTGGCTTACACCCCTACTTCCTCCAGGTCTCTGCTCACATGTCACCCAGGTTTGGCCCCTTTGCCTTCACTCTCCCCATAGCCTTGTTTGATTTTTCGTTTTTGAGCTCATCACTCCCTGCCATATATTTATTCCTGTTGGCACATAGTAGTAGGTGCTCACGGGTATTTGTTGAGTGACTGAATGAATGAACAAGCACGAATTCCTAGGAAAGTCATGTCTGTCCACTGGGCTTTTTCCTCCTGGGGCAGAAGGGCATCCACTTCTAGGGTGGTGCATGGGCTTGCTGCGTTCTCTGAGTCTCCTCAGCGTCCAGGGGTGTGGAGGACAAGCAGAGCTTCCCCCGTGTCTCTGAGACCTGGATCCTGGTGAGGGGCCTGGCAGGATGGAGCAGGCCTGGCTGAGGGTCAGGAGCAGCTGCTTCTCACCTGTTCAGGGGGGCAGGAGGGGAAGGGGTGTCTGTGTTGTTGGCACAGCAGGTGTTTGGTTGCAAGTCCTGGAAGGAGACACAGCTACTGCACCAGGGAGACCCGAAGTCGCGCAGGCTGCCACCGTAAACTGCAGAGGCTGCTGTCCTAGGTTTGTAGAGGATTTGTCTGGACGGATTTCCTCCGGGGAAACAGTAATGTGTGTCAGCAATTACTCTTTCAAGTCAAAACGCTATCTTTATCACGGGGCGCTCAGGCGCTGGCTCTCAGGGTTGCTGGGAAGGGAGAGGGTTGGTGAGGCAGGGCCCCAGGAGGCTCCTGGGTCTGAGGCTGGGGGTGGGAGGGGCCCTCTGGCTCCCCGCCCAGGCCCTCTGGAGGGACCCTGTCTCGAGACACAAGAGCACCCCTGAGTTGGAACTCTGGAAAGAAAGCCAAGCCACGAAGGGCTGGTTTTACGCTTTTAGTTCTGAGATAGTGATCTTGGGGGAAAATTCCCTGCGTTTGTGAAATCATAAATTTTTTAAGGTCTCTTGGCTCTACTTTTAAATTTAGTGCCTGAATAAAATGTTGGCTCAAGCTCCATATTTGGTTATTAAAAATCATACTCAGGCCTGGGAGACGAGCATTCGCACACCTGCCCGCCCATCGGAAGACACGCGCTTCCAAACGTGGCTGTCACCACCGGTGACTTCACGGCAAGAGGGGGCTCCGGTGCCCCGAGTGTGTGCCTGTTAGATGAAGGCATTGGATTGGGAAGTCGTTAAAACTCCTTTACCAAAGACATTTGTAAGTTCCCCAGGCTTTACCCTGGCCAGATTCATTGTTGGCTTTTTCACCCTTGATCTTTAAACATGAATGAATGCTCCTGTGTGTGTGCGTGTGAGACTGATAAAGGGAAGTTCTGGAAGAAAACAGGTCAAATCGATGATGATGATAATGATTATCTCTGGAGAGGGACCCAGAATGGGAGAAAGTGGGGTCCAAGGAGACTCGAACCTTGTACGCCCTTTTTATTCTAGGAATATATAGAGTCACATGTTTGTGTTTTAATAATTAAAATTATCCTTAAATCAGCACAAAATCTCTCTAGACAATCTAAAAGCCATTAAAAGGTATAAAAATAAATCATATTTCTCCCACCCCCAAAGATGGCCCTGTGGCTATGCTGGCATTTTATGTAAGGAGAAGTTTCCCAATGACCAGGGCTGCTCTATGCAAGGTGTTCTTATAAGGCGTCACCAGGGTCTTGTTTTTTTATAAATGGGGCAATAGTTTTAGTTTCATGGCCAAAAGTGATGACGCAGTCTTCTCCCTAAGTAAAAATTGACCATAAAATACTCTGGGGAGTCGAATGTTTTAAAAAGTGCCTATTTTGACCACTTTAAAAAAAACACACACACACAACATCTGCAACTTTTATTTTGGGTGGATTATGGATCATAAGAGTCCCAGGCATGATAAATATTTACCCCAATGAGGAGAAAGGGAGGAAATCACCAACAGAAAAGGAAGAGGTGAAAGAAAGATGCTGAGATAAGAAGAAAATTTCTAATTTTTGTTTTAAAGGAAGTTCAGTGAAAAGTCGACTTGCTCCCTGTGGTTCTATTAGATTTCCCAAAATGCCATAAAACACCTGGGGTTCAGGTATAACTCACAAGGCACAAGAGATAGATTCCTTTAAAAACCAAAAAAGAAAAAAAAAAAAGCCTACAAACAGCTAATCTGTATTTTGGAAACCTTCTCCGTGAACTCTAACTGGGGTTTAATGATGGTAACAGAGTGCGTGTTCTCAGGCACACGTGCACGCACGATCTAGAAACATCCGAATGGAAAAACAGACACCATTAACTGCCAAATTTATGTCTAATAGTAAGTGATTTTCAAAACAATGCCCCAAGTAAGAATGTACAGTACAATGGTGATTTATAACATTGCCAAAAAAATAACAAAACCTAAAAGAGAAGCAGCATGAGTATTTGTGTTAAGGAGAAAACAGGAGACCGAGCAACTCCGCTTCTACTTTAGGATGATGCAGCCTGCAATATGGATTCTCTATCGCCAACTCCCCTGTAGGGGAACCCACAATGTATACATGGAGGGTAACAGAAGCAGGTGAGGTGGGGTCACAGGGCCCACACTTGAAGGACCATTTCCCAGTGATTCGGGTTTAAGCATTGCTTCTGTCATTTTTAAAATTTTCTCCATAGCAACTGAACCCCCATCAACATAATTTCTCGGCTGGAAAAGTTGGGTGGCGAATGAGAAAGATTTGAAGACTAACATCTTCAATCTGAAAATGGATTCATTATAACCTGGGGTTAACAGGGATGTTAAGGGCATCTGCTCCCAGTTCACCAGATGCTGCAGTCTCCTGAGTGACACCTGGGTAGGCTCTTTCCTCCTGAATGCCACCGCAGGGAGAGGGGAGCACATTACCAACTCAAGTCTGAGAGTCAGTCAATTTTCCTCACATAGAGTTAAAATCCAGCTCTAAAAATCCCTCATCCGATGGTCTTTGATATGGGGTCCCCATGATGACAGGCTGTCACCTCTCACAGAAGTCATCCTCTGTGCATCTTCAGCTGTGTCGTACCTGCATGGCTCTGGGCCACTTTCTTATGAGCTCATGGTGCCACATGTGTCCCTCCTTGCTGCGAAGCCCAGAACCCGGACTGGGTTTTGCTGAAAGGGTCACCTTCAACTCCATTGCTCAAGAAAAAGATCTGGTGTTCTGAATGGCTTGTCTGAATCGGGGCTCCTTCCACAGCAAGTGACAGGAACCCAACTCAAATGGAGTTTTGGCAAAAGGGAGTTGGTTGGCTCAAATCCCTGCAAAGCCCAGCAGCGGACGCTGGGCACGGCTTCCCTGTGGGCTCAGTGGAAGCCTCGGGACTCACGTTCATTTCTATCCTCTCTGCCCTTGGCTCCTCTCTGCTGCCTCCCAGGGTGGCAGGGTGACCACCAGCATCTCCTCTACTTTCCCTCTGGCCCAAGGGGAAACAGGACTCTTGTTCCTGATGGTTCGGAAGAAAATTCAGGGAGAGTCTTGACCCTCTTTGACCTGAACTGGATCGTGGCTCATCCCTGAAGGGAGACCTGTGGTCATACTCCATTGGAGCTCTGGCCCCAGTGAGTGAGTCAAGTGCCCACCCAGAAGGTGGCGATGGAGCCCATCTCTGCTAAAATAGAAGCCAAGAATGGGAATTTGTGGGGGTAGGAGTTGGGGTGAGTGTTACTAGAAGGAGGGAGAGTGGAAGCCAGGGAGTGCAGGGGACAAGGGCAGGTCCACCACCGGACTGGAGACCAGTGGCTGCTTGATCAGACAGAGGTTACCAGAGGTCACCATTGGGGCTACTAAAAGATCCTTTTTTTTTTGTATTTAATACACAGAATTTTTTTAATTCTTTATTTTTGTTTTTATTTATATATGACAGCAGAATGCATTATAATTCTTATTAAATATATAGAGCACAATTTTTCATATCTCTGGTTTTATATATATAATATATATAGCATATTGTATTCATGTCTTCATACATGTACTTTGGATAATAATGATCATCACATTCCACCATCATTAATTACCCCATGCCCCCTCCCTTCCCCTCCCACCCCTCTGCCCTATCTAGAGTTCGTCTATTCCTCCGATGCTCCCCCTCCCTACCCCACTATGAATCAGCCTCCTTATATCAGAGAAAACAATTGGCATTTGGTCTTAAAAACAGCATACTACAGAAACACAGCCACATCCATGTTTACAGCAGCACAATTCACAATAGCTAAACTGTGGAGCCAACCGAGATGCCCCTCAGTAGATGAACGGATAAAATAAATGTGGCATATACACACAATGGAATATTACTCAGCAATAAAAGAGAATAAAATCATGGCATTTGCAGGTAAATGGATGGAGTTAGAGAAAGTAATGCTAAGTGAAGTCAGCCAATCCCATTAAAAGATTTTTGAAGAGTTGAAGGAAGAGCTTGGTGGCCCTCCCTCCAGCTTAGGAATGTCCTTTGTAAACACAAAGACAGCTCCTCCCTTGGGCTTTTGATAAAAGCTTTTCCTCACCACTTCCCCAGCTTTGGTGGCACTATTCACACTTCCGGGTTGTTGCCACATTGTTCAGAAGGAGAGTTGATTTTTACACTTAAATTAGGTTACTTAAAAAAAAAAACAAAACAGCTACTCTTCCTTTCTTCTCCCTGCCTCCCATTTCTCTGTTCATAGACATTATTCCTGCTCCGAGTCTCACAGGAGCCTTTCGGTGCTCCATGTCAACCACAGGGATAAGAAATGAGGCTCCAGACAGGCCCTCAAGAGCATCCCTATTAGAAGGGGCTGGTACCGGGGCTCAGAGAAGCATTGTCATGAGAAGCACAAAGAGCCCCAAGGGTCAGAAATCCGAAGTCCTACTAGTGTGGCTTCTGCCCCACGTGGAAATCGGTTTTAGAGACAGGAATGGACATAACTGAGATTGTGAAGTCACCAGTGAGAGAATGTCAGGGTCTGATGCTGGACTGTGTTGTTCTAACATTTTGATTAAGATATACTGAGAGATACCAAAAAAAACCAAAACCCCCTCAGGAGGGTGGTGGGCATTTCAGCAAATTCCATGACAAAATTACACAACATCCTCTCACACATTTGTTCAGCTAAGACATATTGGTTTGACTAAGACAAACAACCCCGTAGAAAAATAGTTAAAGGACTTAACCAGGCAGTTCATTAATGAATAAATTCACTGTAATCAAGGAAATGCAATCCAAAAGAATAAGATAAAATATTTTGGGCTCTTCTAAAAAGGCAAAATCTATCTTTTTTTTCAGTGCTGGGGGATCTATCCCAGGGCCTCGCACACAGTAGGCAAGCTCTCTCTGCCCCTGAACTACACTATATTTCTGGGGGGTGAGGGAGGGAGGACAATTTGGCAATTTCTATCCCAAACTTCAAAACTATACATGGTCTTTGATCCAGCAAGTCCGTATTTGGGGATTATCCTGAAGGAAGTAGAGATATTTAGAAGTATTTATATATAGGAATAACAACTGGAGATTTTTTTTTTTTTTGCAATAGCCAAAAGTTGCCAAGCCATTATTTTCAATAATAGGGATCAATGAAAAGAGCCATGAAAAATTGCACTTTGGAAGGATTTGATGACATGAGAAATGTCTACAATACGTCTGAAATTAACTGGCAAATTATGAAATAGTGCAGGCATAAACATATATGTGTGCATATGAACGTTTATAGACACATATGCATACGCATCTGCATTGTACTGGCTTGGAGGAAGAAAGATCGGAAAGATGATCCCTAGAATGTTCATCATAGCTACCTGTGGGTTTGGGATAACGGGTAATTTTTGTCGGTGTATTTTTCTTTCTTTCTTTTTTTGGTTTAGTTGTCAATAGATCTCTATTTGTTTATTTATTCATTTATGGTGCTGAGAATCAACTCCAAGTGCTCTACCACTGAGCCCCAGCCCCAACCCCATGCACGTATTTTTCTATGTTTTCTATCATTAAAAAAAAAAATGATGTTGACAAGGGCTAGTATTTATTGAGGAATTGTCCCATGCCAGGCACCGTGATGAACCTTTTACATACAGTAATTCACCACGCCCCAGTGTGAGATAGGTGTTCTGACCCTGCCCACGTTGCAGATGAGGAAAGTGAGAGGATGTGCCACGGAATGCCCATGCCAACCTTCTGGACCCTGCCCTGGATACCCGGAGGCCAGGGCTCCCCGAAGAAGGGGCCTGTCACCAGGTGGGCCTGCAGAGCCGCGCTGGGCACTGGTCATCCTCTGACAGTGAATGCTGACGCGGGGTGTGTTCTGAGCCGATTTGCCCTTCTCTTCATCCTGAAAGGAGACCTAGAGCAGCTGGAACAGCTGGGTGGGAGTCCAGCCCTGGGTGACTGTGCAACCTTGGGCAAGTCCCGGATGCCCCCTGGGCCTCAGTTTCCAGCCAGGCTGGGACTTGTTGCCCTGAGGCTCCACGTTCTGTTCCAGAAAGAGGATCCTGAAATAGTTCAAGGACATGGCCTGGAGCCAGAGTGGGCTAGTCCTCTTCCTTCAGGCTCCAAAGCCGTATCTCAGCCCACTTCAAACCCCTCCCAACCTCTGCTGCACAGCTGATGAAATCCTTGCAGCTGTCCATCCATCCATCCATCCATCCATCCATCCACTCAGGCAGCTGACTCCCATGTGCCCCTTTGTCTCTGTGTTTCTATCCAGTCCCCCACAAGGGCTCTGTGGGGCGGCTATTAAGTGGCTTTTTCAATTCTGGAGAAAAAATACACTTTTTATGGATCCATGAGAAAGAGAAACATCAAAAACAATTAAGATGTGGTGGCTGTCTCTCTTTTTGAACTCCCCCAGCACGTTGAGCATCAGAATGAGCTCCCATCCTCCGGAACCTTAGAGAACTGGCTGAGTGGTCAGTGAGGTCTGAGGGCAGCAGAGTGAGTTGACCCTCACAGACCACGTGTCCAGCCCAGTCCTGACCCAGGGCTCAGCTCCACGCACACAGATTGGGTGGCCGCTGTGTGTCCTGTGTGAGTGTCATAAGGAGGATGGGGAAAGGACTTTGTCCCCTGGGAATACACACACACACACACACACACACACACACACACACACACACCTTTGAGTGGAAGATTGTGCCAGCCCCACCTGGAATCCCTCCCAACAGAGTGGAACAGAAATTCTGATTCCTTACCTGGGGCTTGCGGATCCCACTGAGGAAGGCCTGCCCCCTCTTTAGTCTCCCCCTACTCTGCTCCCAGCACCCTCAGCTCCAGCACCTGCCTTTCTTTAGATGGCAAGGACTTTCCTCCTGGGCCTTTGTTCCTGTTACCTCTCCTTCCTGAAAGGCTCTTCTCTGGTTCCTTGTGGGGACAACTCACAGGCAGGGTCCTGGTTGGTCTCACTCACTGTTAAGAATCCCCAGCACTTAACACAGTGACTGTCACACTGTAGGCTCTCAGTGAATATTCCATACGTGTGACATTTTTTCAGGAGGCATCCCCAAGGTCTGCCTGGAGGAGGTGGCCTAGGCCCCCCGCTCACTGGGCCTCCCTTCCTCTGGTCCACTTCCTGTTTTCTCCACCCCGCCAGGCACTCTTTCCCACAATGACCTCATCCGTGCAGGGACTCGATTTCAGCTGCTATCTTGGGTCAGGCCTCACCGCGACGCGTCTCCCGGTCCCTGTCTCCCCTCTCTTTGTCCACTCTTCGGCTGTCCTATTTCTGGTGCTTAATTACAGTCCTGCTCTGCAGACAATGACGATGCCATCGTTCTCAAAAGATGATTGTGTCTGCTCGCTCTTTTGTCCAGAGCAGAAAGACGGTAGACTGTCCCAGTCATAAAAAGGAGCGCTGTGTTAGCTGGAAACCATTTCAGAAAGCGCTCAGAGTGATGCTATCTGTCACCAGGCTCATGGGGCTCTTCCAAGTGACCCACGGAGCTTCCAAACTGCTCTGGGCAGGATGTCTTATTAAATTAATTGTGATTTTTTTTTTAGACCTAAGCTCTTTAATTTTTTAAGTAGCTCTTTTAAAACAGTTTTTGCTTTGTTTTGTTCTGGGGTGTGTGTGTGTGTGTGTGTGTGTGAGTATGTGTGTGTGTGTGTGTGTGAGTGTGTGAGTATGTGTGTGTGTGTGTGAGTGTGTGTGTGTGTGTGTGAGTGTGTGTGTGTTAAAGACAGGCACTGGAGTTCGTCCAACCAAAGCCAAATTTAGACACTCCACAGTTTGGGTGGGAAGTGGCTCTTGTGTTCAGCCTGAGCTGAGGCCTTACAGACAGATGGGCCTTCACTGGAGGCACAGGCAAAGACCAGAGGCTAAAACTTTTCAAGACCCTTTGAAAATGTTCCACCCCTGGGAGGTGGGGTGGCACGAAGTCACTGTCTCCAAAAGGAGGAAAAAGAATATTATCAACTGAAAAGAAACAATAATGATCTATGCAAAACTAGATAACATGTCCATTTTTTACAGCTAAAAAATGACGTGTATTTGGGGATAGGAGTATATTTTACTATATTTAATATAGACTAGGTAGGGGTGACAGGAAGGAGGTGTGTCCAGCCCAGGAAGACGTTCTGAGGGTCTTGTTGGTCAGCGGGGTGGCCTTTCTGTCACATATCGACCCCTCTAGAAGCCACCTCGGAGGTTCTGAGGAGAGAGCTTTTGCGTTGGTATAAGAGAGCTTTTATTCTCCATCATAAATCAGAGAGTTCAAACTTCCCTGGCAAGAGGAAGATTTAGGAATTAAAATGATGAAAACTTATAAAATCTTTCCAACAGGACGGTAATTGCAGTAATAATCCCCTTTGTTATAGAAGCTACTGTATTATGGGTGACCTTGACTTCCATTATGTACTGTTACCTTTAGCTCGGAATCTATAACTCAGGGGACTATTAATTATCTTGCCATAAGGGCCGGCCAGGGTGGGGGGCTTTCTGAAGGAGTAAATGCCACGTCGATTGGAACCGAGCTCGCCGGGCTGCTTGACGGCTGTTATCTGCGATTAGGGTTCCGCAGCCCACGGTCAAAGCCAGGAGATTATTCCCGTTTAGGCTCCCACACCGCCTCGAACTTTCCTGATGCCCGTGACCTCTATCTGTGATTTACCCCAGCTTGCATGACAAAACGGTGTATATCATTCAAATGCTCCTACTTTTCCAACAACCACGTCCCTGGCATGTATGCTGCTGCTAAAGGGTTGGGTAAAGACGAAATGCTGTGTTTTGAAATATTCCCCCCCGCCTTGGGGTATTTTTCCAGTTTACAGTGCATCCCATGGAATTAGAGAGTCCCATCCCCCATCATGTCTCATCATTGAGATAGAGAACATTAATTATCCTATATCCCGCTCAATAAATGTTGCATATGTTACTTTGGGGGCTGACACAAAGAAGATATATATTTTTAAATGAGCTATAAATCAGATTAAAGCAGGGCCTCTCATTCGCCATCTTAAAAGGGCTAGCCCAAACCCGTGTTCTGACTACTCGGCATCCGTTGGAAATTTTATCCTTCGATTTTCATCTTTAGTTACAGCCAAGGAACTATTCCGAGAAGTCCTCCGCAGTCATGCCTAACCCCAAAGCAAAATTTCCATTTTTCCCCCCACTAATGCCCTAATTGAATTTAGGGGTCGGCTGTGTTTTGCATAGGCATCCAACCCACATCAATGGCACACATTCAGAGAGAGACTCACGGAGTGGATCAGATAAATATGGGCTGCAAATGTGCTGATTTACCCCAGCTTGTAAAACAAAACAATTTACGTAGACAATTTAAACATTCTTTCTAGTTTTTCACAAACCACATCCCTTGGGTGAATAATTGAGATTTCCTTGCCACCCAGAAGACAGCGAGGTAGTCCGCTGGGCTTTGTTCCCCTACTGTGGGAGGGCAGCTGGGGCTGGGGGCTGCTTCTTGGGAATGAGCTTCAGCAGAAGCTGTCAGCTGCTGGACCCGGCCGGCGACGCTAGGGAGCAGGCTGACACAAGGATTATGGCTGTGCCACCGACACCCGCTGGAAAAGCAGAAGCCCCTGCGAGGAGGAGCCTTGTCCGTCCGTGTCCTGCTTTATCCAGGCCTTGGCAGAGGAGAGAGCCGAAGGAACCCAGGGAGGAGGGACAGGTTGGGCCAGGAGCCGGGGGCCTGCAGCAAACACAGAGCAGCAGCCAGCGGAAACGGGAACTTTCTCTACCCTGGTTCTTTTGTGATTGGGTCCCAGACAAGGGATCTAGATCTTCCTGTGGGGAGTCTTTCTGGCCTGTCCAAGGACCCAACTTCTACTCCAGCGACCAAGGGACCTGAGTACTGTTTTCCTAATTGATGTCAGAAGAACTATGATATGTGGGCTGGTCCTAAATGACCTTCAGTAGAAGGAGGAAAATGGAAGGAAGAAAGGAAGGAAAGAAAGAAAAAAGGGAAATGATGGAATCCTACATGGGAATATTATACTGCTGTTAAAAGAGATGAATTAGGTTGTTGAGGAGAAAAAGCAAGTTGTAGAATGTTACAGACATACCAGACATGGTGGTGGGTCCCAGCATTTATAGTAAAAGCACAAAAACAAAACGAAAATGAAACCCAGAGCATTCAGCCCAGCTGCTGGGGAAAGAAGGGAAGGAGAGGGCCAAGGCAGGGAGGTGGGCAGAAAACTGCAGGTTTAGAATATTATTTTCTTTTTATTAAGATAACCTGACCCGGGTGCATTGGCGCAGCCCAGTGTGGCTCAGGACGCTGAGGCAGGAGGATGGAGAGTTCAAAGCCAGCCTCAGCAAAAGCAAGGTGCTGAGCAATTCAGTGAGACCCTGTCTCTAAAAACATTACAAAATAGGGCTGGGGATGGGGCTCAGTGGTCGAGTGCCCCTGAGTTCAATCCCCAGTGATACCCTCCCCCAAAAAAATATAATCTGAAGCAAACACTAGCAAGCTTGTTTGTTTTTATGATTCTCTGTCTTCTTTAATATTTAAAGTGATTTTTTTTTTCCAAAGAAAAGTAACTGGCAATATGAACCTGGAGACAGCAGCAGCAGCCCACAGTGATCGCAGCTCGTGGGTCTCAAATCAGAAGATGGCTCAGAAGTTGTGGAAGTCAGTCACCTTTATAATTTTAAATTGCACCATTTGGGTGGAATTGAGTCTCTTTTTCTCCCCCGCCCCTCTCCTTTTAGTCAAATTAAACTTATTGATTAGAGCCCATTAGTATGTAATGGATTGTTAATTTGACTCTTTTTACAAATCATATTTATCTGTACCAATAAAATATTTGGATTTAATATTCAGATGTGACATTTATGGTGATGTTGATTGAAGGCCAAGCAATTTGAAGGGAACACAGACACCTCGTTCTTTATTCACACAGGGAGACGTACACTTAGCTGCATGAACTCTTCCAATGGGGGGATGCTTACATAACAAGAAGAATCAGAGAAAAGGGGAGAAACCCCAGAGAGTGTTTGCACAGTCTTCAGAAGTGGACCAGAACCGGGGCACCCTAGTGTGGCTCAAGTCCTTTCAAATGTGGTTGCAAAAACCCAGCTAGGAATAAAAATCAGATTTTTCCGTAAATATCCATGGAACTGTGGCCTCTTCTGCTCGTTTCTCCTTTCCAGGGAAATAGAACCCAAAGAAAGTTCAAGTTCTCGCTCCCTTTTTTGCTGATAGAGGGCACTTAGCAGGCAGTTGCTAAAAAAAGGAAACCCGAATGTGGTTTCTGTGTGTTTCCAATGGATAGTAAGCAAATGCTGCATGCAGTGTGAGTGTTGGGAACGCAGGACACAGATACTGGAAACCGCTACCGTTTATTGAGCGCCTGTTGTCTGCCTGGCTCCATAACAATGCCCACCATCTAGTCCAGCCTGAGTATAAAGCCCAGGCTGAAAACCACCGGTGAGCTTTGCTGGTATACCAGATGAATTTTCTGTCCAGCTTCTTATTTCTCGAACAGGAAATGCTGCATCTAAACTCACTGAATCCTCAATGACAGGAGTTCTATTTGCCTACACTAATGAGCTATTTATTAATTTCCTTTAATTTTTTTTTTGTTTATATTTGTACCAGTCTTAATGCATTTTTGTTCTTCTTGCTGTTGTTCTGCTCGTCTGTTTTGCAAGCTACATCAAACCTTTTGGGAAGCAAGTAGGCGATACGTTTTAAATAAATAAAAAATAAATACATGTTTTTCCCCGATTCTGGCCAAATCCTATTACAAAGAGAACCCAGACACCATCAGAATTCCTTCGCTTCCCAGGAGGGTGTCCTATCAATATTGTATAAAGGAAGCAGGTCATGGGCTAGGCCTCAGAATTCTGTTTTATTGTTTCAAGGATTTGGGGGTAATATGTGCTATATAATGAGAGCCAATCTGTAAAAATAAAATTTCCTTTTGCAAGGTGGCAACAAAAAAAAAGTCTCACGCAGCCAGTGACACCCGATGACAACAGCTGGTTCGTGATCTTTGCAAGACGAAGTGTTTGACTGGTCACCATTAATGATGGATTCTGATGGCTACAACTTTTTTGACAGCCGGCTTCCACAGAAACTCTATGCAGCCCGTTGTCAGGTCATTTTACTGAGCTCAGGAAATTTCCATTTGTCACTTAACAGCCATATGTCAGAAGTAAGATGCTTTAAACATGAACTCTGATTTTTTTTTTCAGTTGTCTTCTGAGATTGCATGATCTTTTGCCACTAAGGAATGACCTGATTTTTGAAATGCTAAACTTTATTTAAAAAAGAAAACGGATTGACACGCAAGTTTCCCTATTGAATACCATCATAATTTTTCCCCCTTAAGAAATCTAACCTCCTCCGTAAAGCCGTCATTATCCTAGATAATGTATGTGGTGAGCGCGGATATAGAGAGGAAATGGGGAGTTCCCCTGGACTCAGCAGAAATTTGGTGTCAAAGCAGAAATAGCCCCTTGTAAGTACATGGCTAATAGTCATATCCCTTTTTTTTGTTGTTGTTGTTCAAATCCTAGGAGATATATAGATTTTTTTTTCCATGAATATGTCATGGCTCCTGACTGAACTTGTAAAATCCTAGAGGACAGAGAAAAGATTCCCTTTGCTTATTTCTCTCTGCAGCAACTAACCAAATAAGTATTTCTTGATTACATAGTACATTTAGGGACTAAAAATGTATCTTAAGTCTTGACCAAGTTTCTTCTTATTCTAGCAATGTCACATCTGGACCGAGGATCATAACATTTTCAGAATTAATTAAATGTTAAGCAATGCTTGTGTTATTTCGGCTGTTGTAAAAATCAAATAAGAAGGCAAAAAACATTTATAAAATATATAATAATGATTTACACAGTAAATCATACTCCCTTGGGCGAAGATGTAATTTAAACACAAGGTATTTGGCCTCTGCAACATTTAAGACATCTTAAGATGCTAAATACCACGAGATTTATTAATATTTTTTTAATAGTTAAATGACTTTGACTTTGAAAGTTACCAAATATTCGATGAGGTCTGAGGTTGGAACTTGTTTTTCATTCTTGTTTTTGAATGTGCCTGATGCAAGCAAGTTAGTATGGGTGCTTAATGGCGTATCATAAAGGATTTAACTTAATTCCACCATAATGAATTAATTCTCTCGGTGACACTGTTTTCTTTATAGATTTAATGACATCACCTTGGCCAAGATTCAAGAATTCAGAACTCCAAGTTACGCTGAACTACGTAAAATCGAAAATGGGAGAGATGATTCTACTTTGGGTCTGGGTGTACTCCGACTGCGGATGAGGCTACATGGGAATATCCATTATTTTGAGTAGTTAAGTTAAAAATAAAACTCCTAACACCGGCGAGGAAATTGAATTCTGCATTCTCTTAAACTGTCCTTGGGGACCTTCATTTTACAAAACACGAAACCAAGAAGAAGAAGAAGAAAACCTCTGTGTTTCTTTTCATCTGTTTAGGTCAGGATTATGTGTTGAGCACAGTAAGGGATAAATACACCCCCTCGGTCATAATTCAGGAATGAATTTTCACCAGCTCGGAAAAGGAGGCATGGGTGTCAAGATATTTATGCCACGTTTTTGAGGACTGGGTTTGATTTCCTTTCGGATCTGTTTATTTTGTGGAATTAGAGGGATGGAGCATCCTATTTTTATAGGCTTGTATTGTTAGCTCAGGAATGTTTTGGCAGAGGCGAAATTAGAAACAAATTTCGTGTGTTCTCCAGTGCCCTTGAGGGCCTGCGAGGCTGGGAACAGAGGATGGTGGCTTGTCATCAGAGCTCTGGGCAAGCCACAAGGAAACGGAGCTTAGGAACCAAATTGCTCAAAATGGGAAAGAAATGAAAAAATGCACAGCAGATGCTCCCAGACTAGAGTGTGACCCTCAGGACGCAGGGGCCACCGTAATGCTAATTGGTCCTGAACAATGGCTGTTTGCACCAGGAGGAGAGAGAGGGCCCTGCTTCTCTCTGATGCTGTTCTATAGACATCTTCCTGGGATTTGAAATTGATAATTGTAGACACAGAGACACACTTGGCCTAATTTGCAGCCTATTTGGAGACATGGGTGTCGCCGTGCATGCCTGGTTGGTGTGCAGATGGTTCCTGCCGGCTTCAATAACATTGGAAAACACAAGTTCTGGTTGTCTTTTTTTTTTTTTTCTTTCCCAGGCTATTGAAAGGGGCTGGTTGTCAGTGCCTTGGGTGTTGAAATGAGAAATGTTATGGTGATTTTTAGAAGCGTTCCTTATGCTTTTAAACCAGCAACACTGCCCATTTCAAGGGTGAGAAAGGAACCAATCGATAGTGGTATCAAGTCTGAATTAGGGAACGTTTTAGCCACACAGACGTAATTTCCTGTTTCCATTTCTAAACAGAAATCTTGCTTTAACCAGTTAAGTAATTATGAACTCAGTGATTTCCAAACATCATTTAAATACCACCTTTATGATTTTTTTTGGGGGGGGGCATATCTAAGTATTCCTTTTGTGACCATCTCTCTGTTTTTCTTTTCAAATACTTTTTTTTAATGAAAATTTTTTTTAAAAAAGAAAGTTTACACTCACTTCCATAAAGGAACAAAATACTTGTTACCAATGCAAAGTAACTGGTTAAATAATTGTTGCTTCTCAAAGGCTCTCTGAGCCTAGGCCTTCTCATTCTTCATATAAAACGGAGGTGATTTTGTGTTAGGAAGGTGCTAATGATGTCACAGTGCAGGTGGGGAATATCTGTTTGAAGGTCAGAAGGGGGTAAAGAGCAGTGGAAAACTAAAAAAGGCCTGAAAGATTTGTCTTTATTTAATACCCAGTGGCTGCATCTCCCGGCTGGAACCATGAGACAATCTTGCCCTGAAGATACTCGGACACCATCTGAACTGATCCTATGTATATCTCCATTATGTTTTTCTAGATGCTTGCTGAGATTGACAGTAAGCCCCCGTGAGAGAATACCTGACGACCTGCCAGAGACTATTTCTCCAATCGGCCCTGGACTATAGGTTTCTCGCATTTTCTTGCACTTATCTTCACAGTAAATCTAATTATACAAGCATCCCATTTCACAGACATGGAAACTAAGGCCAAGAGAAGCTCACTCAGGTAACAACTCAACTGGGGTGGACTCGCATGTAGAAAGTCGTGATGTCTCTATTTTACAACAAACAAAGCTCATTGGTATATGGTGTCCCACCCCCATCCAGCACCATCACCAAGGCAAGACGAACCTCCCTTCTAGAAAAAAAGTACCTGCCTCTTCTATTGGTTAGCTCTTGCCACAACAGTGCTGCCTAACAAGTCATGCTCAAACTCAGGGGCTTAAAACAATAATCACTCACCATTGCTCCTAAGTCTGGGGGTCAATTGGAGAGAATTGGCTTCGGGCCACAGCAGGCAAGATGGCCGGGCCTCACACAGGACTCCTGATTGAACTCCTCCAAGGAGCAGCAAACTGGCCAGGGTATCATCTTCCTAGGGCGGTGGCAGTGAAGTAAGATGACAAGCCTGAGTTAATAAGAGTGACAACCACCTTTCAAGCCACAGGTGACATCATGACTACAAACATCCAATTGGCCAAAGCAAATCACGGTGCTGAGCCCAAAGTCAAGGGCAGGGAGATATACTTCAGCTTTAACAGAAGATAGAACAGATCATGACAAAGGACATGGATGGATGGGAGGGACCATTGGCCCCATCAGGGCCAAGAACGAAGACGCTTGCTTCCTCTTCTTAGGCCCTGAGCACGGTCTTCCCTGTACTTTGTGAGATAGAACCCAGGACCTCACCATGCGAGCAAGCCCTCGGCCACTGACCTGCACCCCCAGCTCTGGGTGAATTGCTAATTGTTAATTTCTCAAACCAACCCTAGTTCAATGGCAAGAACATTGCACAACAGAAAGGATAAATGTTATAGTTACTAAGTGTCTAATACAGACCTCTGTTTCCATTGTGAGTTCAAGGAAAGAAAACATCTCTCCCAGGTCCAAGAGCAAATGGGTGGCAGAGACTGGCGTAGACCTGACCCTCAGCCCTGTCCAGCCTGCCTCCCGCCCAAAAAGATCAGCGAGATCAGAATCACTGGGGTTTCTTGTCCTTGTCTTCAAACAATAAGGAAACTACTAGACTCCACAGAAAATAAAATGCTTTATTCAAATGAAAAAGTAGCACAGCACACATGTTTACAGGAGTGAACTGTAGCCATATTCTGGAGACACCCCTGTATTCTAACTAAGATTAGCTGTTGAACTTGGGATGAACATGGGATCCCATTTAAGCAAATGAGATTGAGTCGCACTGTTTTCAAATACTTTTTTTAAAAGTAGTGAAGTCATTGATCTCAGGCCGTTTCTGTGATCCATTGCTTTTTAGTCAGTGGAATAAAATATTCCATTTTGCTTACCCTTAAGTGCATGAAAACATTTTCAATTTAGGCCTTGATGATGCTTTTTTTTTTCTTTCATTATGAAACAATGTCAATTCCATTTCGTAGGTGAACTTATTTAGGCAAATTACTTGGGATTCATCCCTCCCAGGCTAGAAAAAAGATGTCCATGGGGGGGACATAGGATTCCTCCAAGTACTGAGGCTTGCTTTGGCAGAGAAAGATTTTTGGACCAAGGGCCTGGGGGTCAAGTGTCTGCTCCACTGACAACCCCTCCCGGTATGTGGCTCTCATTCCCAGCCCAGAGGATAAGCCAGGACCTTCTCCGGCTCTGTGCCTCCCCTATGATCAGTATCATCCTACACATGCTCAAGCCATAGGCAAGTGTCTTTGCAGCCCGACACCATTCAGAAACCCTACTAGGGACCCCAGGGTGAGGCAGAAACTAAATGACTTTCAGAATGGAAAGACCTAAGAGATCATCTTGGCCCCTTATTCTCAGATAGAAAAGAGGCCCAGAGAGATGAAGCATCTTGCCCCAGGTAGCACAGCTTGTAACTGTTTGGGCCAAGGGTTGACTTGGTGGTTATTTATGGAGATGTCACTCTCCTCTCTGTAGGAAAAGCTCCTGGAGGAGTGGGTTTCGGCTGATTTCATCTTTGCTGTCCTTATTATCGTGTCAATATCTTCAGGACTGACAGGAGGATTTCTGGCTGCTCTCTGAGTTATTCCCAAGGCCAACGGTACAGTCCCGAGTCGGCTCTGGTAGTCTCTTGATAAACGCGAGCTGTAACCAGTCTTTACATTTGCACTGCATTTTATGGTTTTTAAAAAAGCACTTTACAAATTGGAATCATGTGCCTTTCACTCAGTAATTCCACATTCCCTGAAAACATCTTCAAAAGGAAAAAAATAGTAAATATGTATTTTAAAATATGAAGACACAAAGATGATCCTGACAGTGATCTTTTTAGAGGAGCACAAGGTTTGTAGCAAGGCAAAGTTCCAACAGTGGGAAGCCCTAAGTAGACGGTGGTCTTGCAGAGCCATTTTCATGATGCGAAAGTGCTTATGTGGTATTAAATTAGAATGTAAAACGGTACAGGCCCTCAATCAAAGCAGCAAAATATAAAAATTTTTCATCAAAAAAAAAAAAAACCAACCTCAAATCATGAATGTTAAAAAACTAAAAGCAAACAAACAACGCCCCCCCCCCATCCTCGTCTTTTGTTATTTTGGATTGGGTAGGTTACAGGTGGGGTTTTTTAAAAACTATATTTTAGAGGTTCTACATTTTGTTCAGTGAGCACTTAGTGTGGAATCAACCTCTTATTTCAAAATAAAAGCCATGTCCACATTTATTATCTCATTTGATTACTGTAGCCTCCTAGCAGATAAAGCAGACCTTAGCACCCTTCTTTATTTAAACAATGTAAACGAGGCTCCCAGGGGTTTTAAAATCTGAATGGTTCCAGTGAGTGGCAGATGTGAAATTCCCACCAGGAGCTCTGGACTTTTTTGCCCAGGCTCTCTGCCCCCTGCCTGACGGGCCTGGGTTGGGATTGTGCCTAGATCCTCACTGGTCTTATCAAGATCTTCAGTTTCACCCAAGAACACAAGATATTTTGTGGTCACTGGAGTAAAGGACCCTCTCCCATTCCCCATCCTCCTTCACACTCCAGCCTAACGCACATCTCTTAGAAGCAACGCATTTAGCTGTCTCAGCTTGGGCACTCACTAGGAAATCTGTTTTTTAGATGATCGTTTCAAAACCTGGAGCAGACACCATCTAAGAAGAGCTAAGAGATGGCTTCCCATTGCCGCAGTCCGGCTGCAGCAAAATAACCGGGGGGTGACGAACAACTTGTGTAGATTGATACAGCAGGAGTGGAAGCCGTTTATTGCAGGACAGGAGCAGTATTTATACATTCCACACAGCTTATCTAATTAGCATAAACTAGATACATCAGTCAACCAATCAGGAATCTCCACACTTAATGGCTCGCTGGCATTACTTCACAAACCACTCCCTGTGGCAATATGCCAGGCGCCATCCAGACTTGCTAAGAAGAGCTAAGAGATGGCTTCCCATTGTACAGAAGAGGAAGCAGAGGCCTCAAGAGGGTTACTTAGCACAACCTAGCACTAGCAACTCCCACGTTCATGCCTTTGACCACTGTTCCAGGATTTCTCAAACCTGTGTGATAATAAGAAACCCAGGTGGTCACGCAACACACACCCAGTCATCCCTGCTTAACTACAATTTCAGTTTCCCAATGTCAACTACATTCTGATTTTTTTTTTTCAGTACAAGGGGATTGAACTCAGGGTACTCTACCCTTTTTATTTTGAAACAGGGTCTTGCTAAGTTGTTCAATCTGGCCTCAGATTTGCAATCCTCCTGCATCAGCCTCCCAGGTTGCTAGAATTACAGGTGTGTACCGCCACACCCACTTGCCCTCTGAAAATATCAATATTGATTTTGTCTTGACTTTTGAGAGACTGACCGTGTTCATGTGTAACATTTATTAGAGCACATTGTTATGATTGAGCATTGTGTTTCTTCTTGGTTGTTAATCTTTTACAGTGCCTAAGTTATAAATTAAATTTTACCATAGGTATGGGGAAAAAGTCTATACAGGGCTTCACCGTCTCTGCAGTTTCTGGCATGTACTGGGAGAGTTGGAGCATATCCTCTGCAGGTCAAGAGGAACTACTAAAGAAAAAAATAAAATAAAAAGAACTACCGTAGAGTCCCAGGTCTCTTCCACATCAGTTACAACTCAGTGGTTCTCAGGTGGGGCCTGTCAATCTGGAGTTTCAACAAGTGCATTCTGCAATGCTCACAATCATAGAGCCACACTATCTTATGTCAAGACACCAAACCCAGAGGCTGCCCAGGGAGAGTTGCGTAAAGTTCTATTTTTATCCTTCTTCCTCCCTCCCTGAACCTGAACTTAGGCTGTGCCCTTAAAATTTGTGGTTAGCTAAACATAGCCCTGCCTTCATCTCCTGGGGCAAAGTGGGGCTGCTCTATTTCCAGCCCCAGAAAATAGTCAGTCAGAAACGCACCACGAATAAGCATTTGGGGGAACATCAGGGTCAAACAAACCAAAAGCAAATAAAACCCTAGATTCATGATTGCCGCCGAGAAATCACTGAAGTTCTAGTTGAATCTATCAAAAGTTCACAGTATTCCTTTTCTGTAATGTCTTATGGGATGGGTGCTGTTTTCGCTGATGCATTTATTTTTAATTCTTGTCTGATGGCCAGGGTCAGGATAAGGAACTGGTTTGAGACGATACAGCATGATTTTAACAAGTGCTGGGCTAAGACTCAGAAAATTTGAGTAATCCTGCTAAACTGGCTGTGAGTCTTGGAGAAAACATATCCCATTTCTGGGCCTCAGTTTGCCAGCCTGCAAAATGGTAGGTCCTCTCCAAGTCCCCTGTTATCTCTGGCAACCAGGAATTAAACAAACAGACAGACCTGGGGAGGTAGCTCAGCGGTACAGTGCTTAGCTGGCTGGCATTCAGGAGGCCCTGAGTTCAATGCCCAGCAAAGCAAAAAAATTATAATATGATACAAAAGAAATATAGCAAAACCAACCAAGCAAAACAAAAATACAAACAAACATGCTGCTCTAACCTGAATCATGCTCAGTTCATGCCTAGGAGGTCTGTGCTCATATATATATTTCGAGACTATATTCAATGAATGCTCCAGGGGCCCCTCTTTTGTGCCAGGTAATTGGTGAAGGAGCTGGGGTATGAAATGAGCCCTCCCTAAGTTCATTACAACAAAACAAAGCAAAATAACCTGACTCAAAGTGTTTGCAGTCAGGTGAGGAGAAAGTCAATCAATGAATCATATAAATAAGTATAATCCTGGACCAGTGGCAAGCGCCAGGAAAGAGGTGTACCAGGAGCTCAGAGGTCAGGAAGTCTTCCTGGAGGAGGTGCTGGACTCATCATGGGAAGAGAACTAGAAGTTTATGGCTCATTGGGCCTTAGGACATAAGGCTGACAGTCGAAGCTGGCTTTTTTTTTGGGGGGGGAGGGTACCAGGGATTGAACTCAGGGGCACTTGACCACTGAGCTATATCCCCAGCCCTATTTTGTGATTTATTTAGAGACAGGGTCTCGCTGAGTTGCTGAGCACCTCGCAGTTGCTGAGGCTGACTTTGAACTATCCATCCTCCTGCCTCAGCCTCCAGAGCCACTGGGATTACAGGCCTGAGCCACCTTGCCCAACTCGAAGCTGCTTTTAAATGAATGGCAAATCCAAAAAAAAAAAAAATAGTTCAAAAGAGAAATAATCTTTGTTTATAATCAGGAACTTGCTCCAATTCCTAACAATAGTCAACCCCTTTATCCAAGAGAAATCTGTTCCAAGACCCTCAGTGAATGCCTGAAACTAAAGATAGTACCAACACTTTAACTTAATGCTTTTTCTGTCTCAAATAACCACTTTCATGCACCGTGGCGGTCACTGTTTTCAGTTTGAGGTGTGAGAGCAGAACTAGTGTGAATTCCTTTCTCCTTTTTCACAATTTCATGGATATAAGATTTGTTCTTACTGTTGATCTGAGCAACCTCAGCATTCTTTTTTTTTTCTTTTCCTTAGGTCAAGAACTTTCACTTTTCACTTAACAAAAGCACTTTGCACCTTCTCTTTGGCATAGCTGAATTGTCAGCATCACTACACTTATTCGTTGGAGTGATTATTAAGTAAAATTATGGTCACTTGAACATAAGAATTGTGATACTGCAACAGTTAATGACCTGATAACCAGATGGCTACTAAGGGATTAAAGGGCGAGTAGCATATACACCATGGATACACCGGACAGAGGAATCATTCATCACAAGGGTCAGGGGACAGAGTAGGATGGCATGAGACTTCATCACCCTACTCTAATTGCATGCACTTTTAAAACTTATAAGTTGTTTATTTCTGGAAATTCTCATGTAATATTTTGACCATTAATATTGAACCATGAATGTTTTGGCTGCGGAAAGGAAAACCATGGGTACGCTTGGACAACTGTTTGACTGTCCTTGCAGGGTCAGTAAGGTCCCAGAAATCTGAAGAGCTATCCTCTGGAGTTACCTTGTACCAGTTCAGAACTAATAGTTAAATTTTCAAAAGTTTGTAAGTTGGGTATACAGCTATTATGAAAAATTAAAAATGTATAGCCCTTTAATTAAATAAATTATATTAACAATGAAGGTAACATAGACTCAAAACTCATCACTTCCTAATCATCTTTGCTATGTGGATGCTCTTGAGACTTCCATCGAGGTGGAAATGCTGTATACATGTGTGCTTTTCCTACTGCTCATCTCTTCCCAGCTCCGTGGTCAGTGGCGCCATGTTGATAACTTGCAGTCAGCCGTGGCTGGAGTATATACACCCACCCCCAAATCAGCCAACACTAGAAATTAGGGCTTCTATTTTCCCCACCCTGGAGAGCCAACCAGTGGTGAAAGGACCACTCAGTTCAGGTGATCATTGGGTCATTTGGTCAAGTCCATGGATTGCTTTAGGGAGAACCAAAAAGAGGGGTCATAGCTCCATCTTTGAGGAACACACAGTCACCTCCAGTCACATTTGGAAGAGGGAGCTAAACCTCAGGGAGGAAGGGTACAGGACTGTGGCATGACCATTCTTCTGGGGGTTTGAGGGATGGCCATTTCACTCAATTGGTGGTGGGAACTGGCTTCATCAAGCATTTTGCTGGCTTGCAATGACCCAGCAAGGGAGCCCAATCAGCGGGTCACTCTTTCCTCTGTTCTGGAAAAAACTGTAGAAACCAACAGGTGAGAGACACAAAGGGTGGGAAGTCTATAGGATGGAGAAAAAAGAACAGGCTGACTTCTTTTTAAATTTTAATTGACATATAATATTTGCACTTATGGAGTATAGTATTATAATCTGATATATATATATATATAATATGTAGTGATCAAATCAGGATAATTATCATTTCTCTCTCCTCAGCTATTATCATTTCCATGTATTGGAAACCATCAAACTCTTTTCTTAG
Source organism: Marmota marmota marmota (assembly GCF_001458135.2). NCBI lineage: Eukaryota > Metazoa > Chordata > Mammalia > Rodentia > Sciuridae > Marmota > Marmota marmota. The sequence goes on from NW_026000221.1 coordinate 22,766,465, forward strand.
TTATTTTGAAATGTTTAACTAATTGTTGTGGACTATAGTTAGCCCACTGTGTGTAGAACATTAGAATGACTGCCCTCCCAACTGTACTTGTCTGAGCAGGTATTTGATATTATTATTATCATTATTATTATTATTACTTAATATCCAATAGTGGGATTGCTGGATCATGAGGTAGTTCTACTTCAAATTCTTTATGGAGCCGCCTTCATATTCTTCTCTACAATAGCTACTAAGTCACATTTCTACCAGCAGTATGTGACAGTCCCCCTTTCTCCATATCTCTGACATCATTTTTGTCTTTTTTATGTAGATTATTTTCATTTCAAATAAACTTTTAAACATAGATATATATATATAATTTTTCCCCCAGGGCTGAGGACCAAACTCAGGGTCTTGTGTGTTCTAGGCAAGCACTCTCCTGGAATAATTTTATGTTTACAGAAAAGTTGAAAAGATATTACAGAGAGTTTAGTGAACCCTGTCCCAAGTTTCCCCTATTCTTAACATCTGACTTTAGCAGAAGCCATTATTATAATTATTGAACCAATATTGACAGATTATTATTAATAATAATTTGACTCAAACATATTATGATAAGTGCTATTCCAGCTGCTAGGGATGGAATCCAGGGCCTCATGCATGTTGAACAAGTGTTCTTCCACCCCCCAGCCCCTGTCGACTGTCTTAACTCTGTTGATTGCTTCTTGTCTGTGCACAAGTTTCTTACTTTAACATGATTCCATTTACCTGGTTTTGCTTTTGTTGCCTATGTTTTTAGGGTTCTATCTGAAAAACTCATTGGTCATACCAGTGTCTTCAAGTGTCTCCCCTGTTTTTTCTTTTAATAGTTCCATAATTTGGGGTGTTACATTTAAGTTCTTGATCCATTTGATGTGTGTGTGTGTGTGTGTGTGTGTGTGTGTGTGTTGAGGTGGAGTCTGGTAGGGTCTGGTTTCATTCTTCTGCCTTTCCAGTTCCCCACCACCATTTACTGAGTTGACGGCTCTTTCTGCACTATATGTTCTTGGTGACTTTGTTGAAGGTCAGTTGCTGTAAATACCTGGGCTCATTTTGGGTCTTCTCTTCTGTCCCGCTGGCCTGTGTGTTTGATCCTCTGCCAGGCCATGCGGTCTAGGCAGCAGAGCACTGCGGTACAGCTTGACTTCTCTTAACTCACTCGCTGAGCTGCTCCCGAGCTCTGGGCCAGCTCCATACTGTTTCAATAATGGCAGTTTTATAATTTGTTTTAAAATACGATAGTGCTAGTCTTCTTCATTATTTTTTATTTCATAATTTTACAGTTTACTTTATAAGATTGTTTTTCCAGTAATATGTTGTTTTTAAGTCCTTTGGGTATAAGCAGAGGAGTCGGGTAGCAGGGTCAAATGGTGGTTCCATTCCAAGTCTTCCAAGGAATCTCCATACTGCTTTCTAAATTGGCTGCACCAATTTGCAGTCCCACCAGCAGTATATGAGTGTGCCTTTTCCCCACATCCTCACCAACACTTTTTGTTATTTGTAATCTTAATAGCTGCCATTCTGACTGGAGTGAGATGAAACCTTAGAGTAGTTTTGATTTGCATTTCTCGAATTGGTAGAGATGTTGAACATTTTTTCATATGTTTGTTAATTGATTGTATATCCTCTTCTGAGAAGTGTCAGTAGAGTTCCTTGGCCCATTTATTGATTGGGTTTTTTTTTAATCAATATTTATAGCAGCACAGTTCACAATAGCTAAACTGTGGAACCAACCCAGATGCCCTTCAGTAGATGAATGGATAAAGAAACTGTGGTATATATACACAATGGAATATTATTCAGCAATAATAAAAGAGAATAAAATCATGGCATTTGCAGGTAAATGGATGGAGTTGGAGAATATAATGCTAAGTGAAGTAAGTCAATCCCAAAAAACCAAAGACTGAACATTTTCTTTGATATGAGGATGCTGACTCATAATGGCGATGGGGGCAGGAGCATGGGAAGAATGGAGGAACTTTAGATAAGGCAAAGGGAAGGGAGGGGAAGGGAGGGGGCAAAGGGGTAGGAATGATGGTGGAATGAGTTAGACATCATTACCCTAAGTACATGTATAAGACAAAAATGGTGTGAAAATATGTTGTGTACAATCAGTGACTTGAAAAATTGTGCTCTCTAGGTGTAATATGAAATGAATTGCATTCTGCCATCAGGTATAACAAATTAGAATAAATAAATAATTTAATAAAAAAAGACTGTTTTTCCATCTAAATTTTATATCCTTATTCAGGTGACTTTAAAAAATGCTATGAAAGCCCCCTTCTTGAAAGGCCCCTTCTAATCCACTTCCTTTTTATTCTACACTATAAGGCCAGCGATACCAGGGCACCGTTATGGGGGAAGGCCTGAGACTCAGGGAAACAGACCCTGGCCCCTCCTCGCCAGCCGGCCTGACCTCCTAACTCAAACCTAGGTTCTCTGACTCCCAATCCGGGGCCCTTTCCATCATCCCCAGAGAAATACAAACTAATAAGAATTTAATTTAGAGAGGGGAGAAGGGAAATCCTGTCATCCTCATGGAGGGCCTGAAAGAGAATCGGCCCATCTGAACTCAGGTACAAGGGGAACTCACGACCCTCCAGGTGAGGCCCCCCTCTCCACCTGCAGTGTACAGGTCTGACCCTCCTCAGGTGTGTCCCTACGAATGACCATGGGGAAGTTTGCAACTTAAGGTGCTCCAGAAGTTCCTGTTAATATTATGTATCAGGCACACACCCTGCTGCTTAGAGCTGCTTGCTTGCGCATGGAGAAAACAACACTGAGACTTTGATCTTACGTTTTAAATCTGTTATAAATAGTAGGATTTCAGCTTAAATATACTAATGATTTTTTACTATGCAAATTATGGTCGTTCCTTAGCAACAGAGCAAATAAATGTTTCCCCTCTGATGCTGGGTATGTTAGTTTAGAGAAGGCACACAATAAGTTAATTAGAGAGTGGTTGGGGATGATTTGTAAATGTCATATTAACATGCTGCTTGCTTTTTTAGCACTCAGAGACTTTAAAATAAATGGAAGCTCTTGCTGCTATGGTTGATTTATTTGTTGTCTCTAGAACCTTTTCTCAGTCAACACTTGGAATAAAGTGATGTGGGATACTGTGGTTTGCAACTTCTAAGGACAGATTGCTCAGTTTGAAGGAACACAATATAGAGATCTAATCTGAAAATGAAGAGTGTTGGGGCATTACTAGAACCCCAGTACTTTGAATGCTTTTATTTTACTGGAGAGTGGACTTGGGCTCAGAGTAAGCAAAGGACTTACCCAGGAGCTCAGGGTCTATACTTGGTTGAGTTTCAATTCAAACCCAAGACTCCTGTCTTAGTTAGCTTGAGCTGCTATAACAAAATACCCTGGCAAGGATTTTTTTTAAAAATCTATTTTCTCACAGTTCTGGAGGCTGGAAGTCCAAGATCAAATTTATCAGCAGGGTCAGTTTCTGGTGGGGGCTCTCTCTTCCTGACTTGTAGATGTTCACCCTCTTGTGCCCTCAGCAGAAAAAAAAAAGGAGGAAAGAAGGAAGCAAGTCTCCTCTTCTTATAAGGGCACAATTGGCATCATGAGGACGCCACCTTGATGACCTCATCTAACCCCAGTGACCTCCCAGAGGTCCCATCTGCAAAGCCCCATCCCCTTAGGCAGACTAGGGCTTTGACGTGTGCACCTGGGAGACACAAGACTCATCTCCTGCCGAGGTTTGCCCTGTTGTCCTGGAGTAACCAACTCTTTATTCCTACTTCTGTTTTCTACTGACCGTGAACTTGATTTCTTCCAAATACCCTTCTGTTCCCTTCCTCCCACCATGGCTTTGCTGAGCTGCACAGAGCTGACTCCTAGAGAGGAAGTACTTGGGGGTGGGGGGAAAAATTCAAATAATATTGAGATAAATTCTGAGATTAAAAAAAAAAGAAAACAGAGATTGAGGGAGATCCAATATCAATCTATTTGTTAAAATAACTTGACCTGAACTTGGCCAGGCTATCTGGCTCCTAAAGACTAATGAGAAAAACACAGCCATTCTACCATCAATGACCAGAGGGTGCTTCTAGACCTGTGAAGGGGTTATGTCCCCATAAACCCATGTACATTGAAATTACTGTGAGTCCAAAATGCATTTAATACACCTGACCTCCCACGCCTCCTAGCCCGGCCACACGGTATGCCACAGCATGGGGTGGCTTCCCTTCCTGATTGGTGGCTCACTGTGCTGCTCAGCACCACAAGAAAGTATCTTATACCATAGCGATAGTCCGGGGAAAGGCCAGTATTCAAAATATGTGTGGTTTTTGCTGAATGCATATCATTTTCACATGATTGTAACATTAAAAACTCTTAAGCCCAGCCATTGCAAATCAGGGACTACATGCTGACCACCAATGGAGTGGGCTGTCCTGTCCACACCCAGGGGATAGGATTCATGAATGTGTCCCTTGAGCACTCAGAGACATCTGGAGATCAGAGCTCTAGATGTGTGTGTGTTGACATCAGACTCCACAAAGCTGTCTGGGTCAAAGGGATGAGAAATGTCCCAGACCATATCAGACCAGGAAACCAAACACACTCCGGGTTAGTTACCTATGTACTGGTCACCACTTTAAAAAATCTACAACCAGCCAACATGGGTGAGAACTAACAAATAAATGATTGACAAATAGAGTCAGAAAACTGAAAAAAAATAAAATAAAAACGAGTCTCCTATTTTCATCATTTCACCGACGTAGGTTTATACTTGCTTCAATAAACACCTTATTTTGATTACTCAAAAATGTAAAGTGAAGAGGGTCTATTTTGTTACATCAGGCAGATGAGGAAGAAGAGTGGATAATGATACAGATTTGGTATTCAGAGGCAAAATCAAATTTTCAGCAAAGAATGTATTTAACTGCAAGTAACAGAAAAATCCCAAATAATAGTGATTTAAAAGCATGTGGATCTTTATCATTAACTTGAGAGTAAGTTTGGAGATAGACTTATTAGACTTATTTGGTATCGGTTCAGAATATAAATGATGACAAGGCTCACTGTCATTGTCAAAGTCTAGATAAGAGGTATCCCCCCAAAGCTCCTGTGTGAGACAATGCAAGGCTGTCCAGGGGTGAAACAATTAGATCATGAGAGTTGCCACATGATCACTGGATTAATTTGCTGACAGATTAACTGGGTGGTAACTATAGGCAGGGAGGTGTGGCTGGAGGAAGTAGGTCCCAGTTGTCACTGTGGCAGCTTCACCCATGACCAACCAGGAGAGGATCTATGTTCTTTGGGGATCATTTCATCCATCCCTTCAGTTGTGGGTTAAGTTGCATCTCCCAAGTTGTACAAAAAGATAGCCCTAAATCCTGATCCCTGGGGCCCGGGAATGTGACTTGACTTGGANCGCTGCTCTCTCTCTCTCTCTCTCTCTCTCTCTCTCTCTCTCTCTCTCTCTCCCTCTCTCCCTCCTCCCCCATTGCCATGTCCTGAGCTGCTTCCCTCTGCCTCTGCGGTGAGGTGATCTCCAGCCTCTCCTCAGACCCAGACCGTGGACTGAACCTCTGAAACTGTGAGCCCAACTATACTTTTCCTCCTCTAAGTGGCTCTTTTCAGGTTTTTTGAACACAGAAATGCAAAGCTGACTAAAACGCGTGTAGTCCCTCTGAGTGCCATGGTCCCTGGTCTCATGACTTCACCTGTCCGGAAGCAGGAAGCACAGAGGCCACGGGCAAATGTCTCCTTAGGCATCTTTTTCCTTTTATCAGGAAAGAGAGAAATCTTTCCCAGAAACCCAGGTGGGCTTTGTTACATCTCATTGGCTACAACAAGGCCAAGCTACTTAGTTCAGGGGGACGCCTAGAAGCCTCCCCAGGAAGCGAGGAGGGTGGAGGAGGATGGGCTGGGCTGACCCGGGCTACAGGGAGCAACCCTGCTGGTTCTGCTAGCAAATGCCCAGCCCCAGCCCTTCCGCACTCACCTTCCAGCACGTGCACACCATGCTCTATGGTGAGGGGCTGGGGGCTTTCCCTTGGCACAAGTCTAGCTGGTCTCTCTGTGCTGGGAGTTACACTGCCCAGGAGCCCCAAGCCAAAAGCAAATTGGAGATGGGGTCCACATGCCCCAGCCCTGGAGTGAGACATCTCCCAGGCTCCTTTCACACTGTTCCTCAGTAGTTTTTAGTGGCACGGAGTCCCAGATGCCCACAGAGTTACTCATCCATCTAAATTGGCGTTCTCTCTCTCTCTCTCTCTCTCTCTCTCTCTCTCTCTCGCTTCCGCACTCCACTCTGGTATTTCCTGGGACCATCTTCTAAATAAACCACCTGCAGTCGCGTCTGGTCTTGGGTTAGTTCCTGGGAAGATCCAGCTAAGGAATCGGCTATGCAAACCTCTTCATCTACAGTTTCCAACTATGGAAAGGAAACAAGACTCCTACCCAGGCAGGCAGACCGGTGGTGAGGGTCCATGAAAAAACCCTCGTGGAAACGCCTTGCAAACTGCAAAGTGAATGACACGGGGATAATGAGGGCTGGGAAACACTGTCCTTCCCCGCCAAGCCATCAGTTTAGACCTCACTGATGTCATTGCATACACAGCTGCCAAGGACTGAGTCCTTGGCTAGAGACTCCTTCCTTTGACAGGTAAAGGAAGTGTAATTGCTAAAGTGGTTCTTTCCCTCCATCTCAGCTAAGAGCCTTGCTTTTATGGCTGTTACTGCACTAGGATTCCAATTAGCTATTATTCTTTAAGGATGGGGGTGGTGACAGAATGGTCCGCTCGGTTGCATTATAGTCCTCGATATTCTGTGTACTGACAAAGATAAACAGTCAATTCTCTGTCAAAGGTACTCGACTGGACATCTCTTGGGACTGAATGCCTCAAATCTTTACCCCGGTTCTCCTTTACTCCATAGAGAAAAGAAGGGCACCTCGACACATTGGATACAATCACCTTAATGAAGCCAGGCTTTTAAACATGAGAACGCCATCTGTATCCATGCAGTTCGAATTCTCATCTAACATGGCTCAAGGTTTCTTCTCTGTTGTTGTAATTGTTGCCTTGGCTTCCAAGCTGGGAAACCAGGGTCCCTCTTCTTCTAACTCCCCTCACCTCCTTGGTGCTTTTCTTCTGGCCTCCTGAAGTAGTAGTAGTAGTATTTGGACTGGCCGGTGCTGGTTCCACGTTCTTCTGACACTAGCACCTACCTGCACTGGATAGTTCCCATCTGCCCCTGCAGATCCACTCTCTACCGTTCTCTGTCCCATTCTGTACCCTCGGAGGCTGATCTCCACATACCACATCACCAGGGGCCTTTGTTCTGGATTTCTATTGGAAAGTTCTGGAAGGGGCCTGGAGGATACAAGGGATATGCATCCTCGGGCCCCTGGTGCTCTTCCTTGCTGAGTTTCTATGTGGCAGGGCCTCTTCCTCTACTCCTAACCCAGGGCAGCCCTGCCCACGTCTTTCAGGTTCTACTAAGAACTCCCACTCCAGCACCCTCAGGACAAAGGTGGCAAGGCTCCATTGCTGACATTTGCTGGGTGCTCCCCACTCCCATCAGCTCCCTCAGGCTATTGCTGTAAATAGAGCACCTTCAGTGATGGCTTAGAGAGCACCCTCATTTCCATTAGAGAAGTCACCCTCTTCCCAGTTGATGACACCAGCAGGACGCTTCATCAAAGGGCCCTGCTTCTCTTTAGCCAGGATTAGGACTGTGCGGAGCAGCCCCCAGCTCAGGAGCATCCAGGAGAAGGGATTCTCTGTCCTGGACTCTAACCAAGGGCACAGCTGCCACAAGTTCAAGTTCAGCTGATACTCCTTATCTGGCAGCTTGACCAGAGAGGCACCTGCTAGGGTTCAGACTTCCAGAGCTTCTCAGGTCAGTGGTTCCCAGTCAACAGCCTCCCAGCTTCTAGAACCCTCCAATTAATTCCTTTTAATTTTTTTTTTTTCCTTCAGCAAGCTGTATTTGAAATGTAAGGCTGTGGCTGGCTTTTAGAGTGATATTTTTAAAAGACCAAAGGATGCTCCACCTGGTGGTCACAACTGTCTGATAAGCATCCCAAGGATACTTGGGGTGACCTCACAAATAGAAAGGACCGGAAGCGTCTACCCACAGAGCAACCTGAGACAGCAGGAGATAAGTAGGTCCCAGTTGTCACTGTGGCAGCTTCACCCATGACCAACCAGGAGAGGATCTATGTTCTTTGGGGATCCCCAAATTGTTGGAGAAACACCCGTCCCATCTCCCGACTACAAGAACTGACCCTTACGGGGGAGGCTGAGAAGCAGGCACTCTTACCTGACTTTCTTTCCCTGTTTGCCTCTTGGTCGGTTCTTGAGAGAGAGGACTTTGGTTTCACATCATGTTTTTGGTGTGTGCAGGTGAGGGCAAAGAGCCTCTTCTCCTTCCACCCCTGGAACTGGCTGGTGCCGGTTTAGGTAGACTCACCCACCACTGCTTTGGGAACCCCCTTCTTTCTCTATCCCCTCCTTAGGCCACCAAGGTTATAATTAAAAGGGTGTTAGGCCAGAAATAAAGTTTGGGGATCATTTCATCCATCCCTTCAGTTGTGGGTTAAGTTGCATCTCCCAAGTTGTACAAAAAGATAGCCCTAAATCCTGATCCCTGGGGCCCGGGAATGTGACTTGACTTGGAAAGAAGATCTCTGCAGATGTAATGAAGGGTCTTGAGATGAGATCATCCTGCACTGGGGGCCCTAAGTCCAGAGAATGGTATCCTCATAAGACTCAGAAGAGGAGGAGAAGAAGGAGGAGGAGCTGTGTGAAGATAGAGCCAGGGACTGGGGTGATGCTGACCCAAGCCAAGCAAATCCAGAGCCACCGGCAGCTGGGAGAGGTGAGGAAGGATCTTCTCTGAAGGTCTTTGGAAACACAGCCAGAGACACTTTGATCTTAGACTTCTGAGCTTTCTAACCACCAAGTTTGTGGTAAACTATCACACAGTCCCAGGGAACAAATACATCCTCCCATTTACAAAGGCTCAAGGAGGGAAGCACTTGGCTAAATTCTCTTAGAAATTACAGGTGACCAATGAGGGATTAGAAGCCAATTCTCCCAGAGTTTGTTTGTTTATTTATTTTTTCTATTCTGACCTCCATCAAAAGAGGGTGAGCTGCTGATGCTTAGCACATCTCCCACCCCTGACCCAGAGCCCAGAACACAAGGACCCCTGGGTCAGTTCATTAGCTGGTCTGTTACCTCCTATGCCAGCCATGGTGCCAGGAGAGGTCGGGGACACAGGGACAAACCTGCTAAGCAGCCCGCACTTAAGGGGCTTACAGTCTACTTGAGCAAAGGAGAGGGGAGAGTATGTTAGTGGAACTGTGATTCAAGAAGAATCGTACACATTTAACCTTTGCAAATGCACCAGTGTGAGTCTGTGGGTATGAGGAGGGGGGAAGGGTGGCACCCGTGCCTGACGTGACAGTCTGTGGTTCCACCTGGAACATGCGTTCCCTGGAGTCCGGGGTGAAGGGAGATGTGCACGTGCCCTGTTGTCAATTGCTGGGGTCCTGCATGTCTCTGGGGTTTCATCAATCTCCTTGAGCAAGATCCTATAGTTTAAGGATAGATATTCTTTTCACAACGTAGTCCTTACATGCAAAATGACTACATCATCTGATACGAAACCCAAGAAATGGTGATCTATTCTTTTTAACTAGAAGAAAACCTGACTTTATTGAAATGTATTGAACATGTTATTCCTCAGGTAGTGGCTGGTTTCATAAAAGGTTTTCCAGCTCAAGTTGGCCTAAATGCTGGCTTTATGTCCCAAGTGCTGGTTAAGGTGGGTAGCATTCATTTAAGCTACCCATAGTTAATTTTCTGTTTATCCATCTTTCGCCTTCTGGCATGGTGTCTTAGTCTGTTTTCTGAGGCTATAACTGAATACCACAGACTGGGTAACTATATAGAATAGAAGGCTGCGATTCCAAGAGCATTGCACCAGCATCTGGTGAGGGCCTTTGTGCTGCATCATAACATGGTGGAAGACATCTCCTGGTGAGGCAGCAGCCACTCCCTCAATAATGCATTAATTCATGAGTCTCTTAACCCATTCATAGAGGAGAGCCTTCATCACCCAGTCACCTCCCAGAGGTCCACCTCCAAATACCATCGGCAGATGAACCTGAGGATTAAGTTTCCCACATGGGAAATCCGGGAACACATTCCACTCCAGCATGTGGGGAACACATCCCTTACTTTTCTGCTTGTGCTCCTAAAGGAGGGGCTCTATGTCCAGTTCATCTTTGTTTTGCCCTCAGTACCTGGTCAGCATGCAGCGTGGAGGGGGGGATTAATAAGTATCTATACAAAGAGCAAATGTTCTTACATCCATGTTTCTGCATCTGACTCAGCCTTAGCCTGTTCCTGAAGAATGTGACATTATTTAAAAAAAAAAAAAAACAGTGAAAAGACTACTCACAGGGTGGGAGAAAATAAATATTTACAACATACAAAATAAACAGAGGATTTGTAATGAGACTATAAAAAAGATTTTATAAATCAGTGAGAGAAACTGGTACTGTGAGGGTAAAAGAAATTGAAGTTAAAGCGTAAAAGTTAAAGGGTAAAAGACCAGGTGTTGTAAAGTTTCTAAGCTGCAAGGTCTGAGTTAAAATGTAAAGGATTAGGTATTGTTAGGTTTCTATGCTACCTGCAAAACCTGAAATTTCTGTAGCTGTTAAGACAATGCTTGGAACTGCCCAGTAAATATTTCCCCTGACTATTTGGTTGTTTAATAAGGGCTCTGTGTGGTCGCATGTAGGCATTGCAGGGCCTGGACCAATCAGTTTAAATGTAACCCCCTCCTTAGGAATGACCTATCACTCCAGCCTGACCTGTTCCCGCCAGTGAATGAACTAATCATGTTTAGGAGTTGTTGTTCAATTTTCCCGCGCCTCATGATGATTTGTTCTGATGTATACAAAGCCCTCCGCCCTCCCCAAAAAGTGTACTTAAGCAGTGCTCAGCCCCTGCTCGGGGCTCTGGGCTGCTTTCCCTTCTTGAGTGGGCACGGAGCCCCAGCATGCTGGTTCAATAAATCCCCTTCTGCCAATTGCATGAGTGGTCCCTTTGTGGTCTCTTTCTCCGACGTTTCGCGGGACCCTTACAGTACAAGTAAGAAAACTGGCAAAGAATATGGACAGATTAAGTCATAAAGGGGGAAGAGATACTCAACTTCACTTGTAACAAGGAAACTGGGATCAAAATAGCAGTGAGATCCATTGCACATTAGCTGGTCCAGGCTTTTAAACACCAGATATTATCGAGTACAGGCAGAATGTGGGATGTGGGTGATTTCATGTATTGTTGGAGAGGATGTAGCTAAATAGGCCACTTTAGAGGACAACCTAACTTGTTAAATTTAAAACACATTCCCCTGATGCAGCTATTCTACTTCTTAAATCCACCCTAATACGTACATATATATATCAAAGAGGTATATACCAAGATGTCCAGTTCAGAAAGTTGATAAAAACTAAATTGGGAGGGGATTAAAATCAAGGATGTAAATGTTCATCAATCAAGGGGCTATATGGACTATGAGAGATGCATACTCTGGGTCACTGGGCAGCAATTAGCAGGAATGAGTTTACATTTCTACTTAGGAACAAACGTCTTTTTCCTGGGCAGTTGACAGCATTTATGGAAGAAACACAAAAACTGATCTATCTCTATCTATTTGTAAGGACTTATACATACTTATGTGACTCAAAGGAAAGGGTTAGAAGGCAATAAACCAAACTGACAAATTTTATTTTTTGAAGTCTTTTTGAGAAGGGGAGTCAAAAGACTATGGCATGGGGCTGGGTTGTGGCCCAGTGGTAGAGCTCTTGTGCTGAGAGCCATAGCTGAGTCGGAATGAAGCATGGCATTTGCCAGAGGGAATGTTTGAAAGGTGATGCCAGCGAACCATTGAGATGATGATTTGAGTTAAGCTATATATAATTGCTGTGATGCTGGATTAATTGTATTGTATATTTGACCTTTACTGTCGGGCAATGGGGCGACTCTTGCTGCCTCGGCGCGCTACTTTGGAGTTCTCACACTACTTTGGAGTTCTCGCAGGGATTCCGGAGAATTACCATTAGTTGGGGAAGTGCCAGAGGAGGGATTTCCGGTGTGGTGGTTCCCGGAAGAGCCGTGTGGCATTCGGGAGAGTTCCTGGGGAGCGTGTGTGGAGTGTGCTGGTGGAGTTCAGAAATAAAGTTTGTTCCTCTTGAGTGGTCGTGATTTGTGCCCAGCCAGACTGCGGCACTCTTGCCTTGCATGTGTGAGGCACTAGGTTCGATTCAGCACCACATATAAATAAATGAGTAAAATGAGGCCCATCAACAACTTAAAAAAAAAAAAAAGACTATGGCAGGGCCGGGCACTGTGGCACATGCCTGTAATCACAGTGACTTGGAGGCTGAGGCAGGAGGATCACAAGTTCAAAACCAGCTTCAGCAACTTAACCAGGCCCTAAGACACTGTCTCTAAATAAATAAATAAATAAATAAATAGGGATGGGGATGTGGCTCAGTGGTTAAGTGTCCCTAGGTTTAATCCCTAGTACCAAAAAAAAAAAAAAATACTATGGCAGAGTGGCTGGCTGCTAGTCATACCTGTCCCCTCTTCTTTCCGGCAACCCACCTAGACAGTATTTTTAGCTTCCTTTGCAGTGAAGTGTGGGCACGTGACTAAGTTCTGGTCAATGGAAATTGGGCCAAGAATGGGTGCTAAGTCTAGTCAGGTGCATTCCACCTTGCACATGGAGCCCCCTGAGTCCCTTTCTCCCTCTGGGACCTGGGAGGCTATGTATTGAAGATAGGGAGACCACAAATGGAAGGAGCTGGGTTCTTGGCCCTCTGTCTGGGAGAGAGCTGCCTGTGGATAGGAAACACTGGTTGCATCCTATAAGAGTAAGCAACAGACTTCTGCGTGAAATCTACTGTGTTGTGTGTGCTAAGAGCTGGCTTCACCCAGACACTGGGATTTTTGTGTTAATTGAAGTGATTTTTACTTTTTAAAGATATGTTTTCAAAGACAGAGTGACCCCAAGACTTCTATGTGAGCGGTAATGGATGCTTTTCTGGGCCTCTGCAGCTCTTTGTGGAGTCCTGCTACAGAACACCCGGAAAACGTCACCCTCCATCCCTGCAGAGTGAGTCCCGAGATCTGAACTGCACTTGTAGTTCCTCATCCCACCACCTGTGGAATCTTGAGTCAATCACTCACCTGTAGAAGAGGCAAAGGTTTAGGGCAGGTTTCCTAGGACGCCCACCCAGAGCCACACGGGAGTGTTTGAGGGACAGCGTTCTAGACCTGAGAGTGGTGAGGAAGTACAACTGGGCTGAGGGTGCAGTTGAATTTGGATGCAGTGAAACAAAGAGTTCGGCTGATTCCACAGGAAGCTAGGGTGGACATTGAGGCTTGCCATTGGGGTCAGCAGCCAGGTCTTTGTAACTGCCTCCTAAGAGTCCTGCCTTGGGATTCAGTCTTCCTGAGGGAGGAGTTTTAGCTGAACCAATGGAAGCTATCAAGAGGCAAGGCCCTCAGTGACTGGGAGAAGAGACATCTTAGTCCTAGGGGGGATCGGGGGAGTGCACCCCAACATTCTCCCTCTCCACCCATGCCTACCTCCCCAGACTGGGGAGAGAACCAACCCAGACCTTGAATCTGAAAGAACTTTGTCAGCTACAGGGAACCTCTCCCTATGAGATGATTGAAATTGTACCATTTGCCAAAACAAAAAGAAATATATGTACACCAGAAATGTATACAATTACTATTTGTCCATCTAAGTAATTTTTTTCAAAAACAAAACAGTTTACATTTTAAGAAATGAAAATGCATATAAGTGGAAAAAATCCCGTGGTTTCATCCTTCTGTAAGATTTCTCACCCAGGAAATGTCCATTTAACCCACAAAAATAAAAAAATCAAATAAAAATAAAATGTATGCAAAAAGAAAAAAAAAAAGATTTCTCACCCACCTTTGTCTCTCTCCTTGACCCCCACCATTAATTAATCTATATCACTGGATTCAATTTCCCAATATTTATATCAGTGTTGCAAGGGATTTGTTCTATGATTTTTCTTTCTTATAGAGTCTGTTTCAGGTTATTATATGAGTTAAAAAATACAAAGAAATGAAGGTCTGTTGGATTTTACTGCTCTCTGCTCTCTGAAGAGGTGTGGGTACCAGAATCTTAGAGGAAACGAAACCCCAAACCTCCAGATCCAGAGAGGTTCCTCGTGGGTCCAGATCAGGTGATGCGGCTCTTCCTCCATGTCTTTCACTTAGCAATGATGCATAGAGGGGTCACACTGAATGTCAGTGTCCCTGCAGTGGTCTGACCAGGCATGTGTCGGAAAAGTGAGAGCCAGGGTCCTTCTAGGGTGAGATTGAGGGAAATGGGCTCTGTGACCCCCATCTGCTTGATTATATCAAACTCTAAGAGACAAACCACGGTTGCTTGAATTGAAAGCTGAGATGGCGGTGCAGCTTTGGTTCTGGGCATACTTTAGCCAACAAGCCCCAGGTAGGAAAAAATGACACCCGAGGAAGTCATCTGTTTCCTCCTGGTGCCGTGAAGTGGCATGCAGACTTGCAGTGTTCTAGAGATGTCAGGTTGGACCCAGGGTTTCTATTTTCTGTTCATGGATTACTTTGGGTAGCGGGGAGATAACCTCATGGATTCCAGAGGCAACTCTTCAAAAAGAGACCAGTGCTTTTCCTGGGGTGGGGGGCTGATATGTTCCTTTGGGATATGAAAAGAAAATACCAGAATTTCTTAATTTCTTGCTTTGTTGAACAAATATTCTATATATATTTGTGTTCATGTTGTATATGTTCCAGTGCATGCATATCATATTGTTTATAATTAAACACACCTATATTTCTCTCTTTAAATTTTATTTTACTGATAGTGACACACAGCCCCTGGTTGAGAGAGGAGGAACTTTTTGAAGATCACTGACTCCCTCCTTAAGAATCCGATGAAAACTAGGAGCGCCCTTTTCCCAGAACACGGCATACAAATGCACAGTTCTTCAGAAAGTTTTAAGAGATTCAGACAGACCCTAGAGTCCACCAGTGGATCCCGGGGCGGGGGGCGGGGGGACTTCTTCTTTTCCTGTGTCCTCGTTCAAGGATTGTTCTAGCATGTCTCCAGGCCCCTCCTGAACCAGGTCACACAGCAGGCTCTTCAGCTATGGAGCCTGACAGTTGTCACCACAGGAAGCCTTATAGCCCTGCTGCCAGGAGACTTCCCAGCCCAAAGTAATGGAGCCACCTGTGCCAGCCCCACCAACAGGACAGGCCCAAGGAGCACACCAGTGCCTTCCCTCATCCCTCATGGTTCACATTTGTATACACACACACACACACACACGTGCACACACACTGATTTATTAGGTATTTTTCATTATAAGGCACAATCTTGCAGAAAATTTGGAAAGATAGAAATGTATAAAAAAGAACCATTAAGATACTCATAATCTCACCTTCCAGAGATAGCAATGGTCCCCATTTTGACACATGACCTTGAAATCCACTTTTTCTATGCATGTTGGAATCTATGAAAAAGATTAATTTTAACATTGATTAAAAGGAGGCCGATCTTTTGAGTTTACTCTGTCATACTTATGCTTGTATATTGAAACTTAATTCAAAATCTTGTATGGAATTTTTTTTTTTTAAAAAGAGTGTTATTTTTTTTTTTCCTTGAGCAGAAATGAGAGAGACACAGTCGCACTGTCGTCTACCCAACCAAAAACGCAGAAGTGCGGAGCTTCCCAGGATCCTGAACTCCAGGGCAGGCATCTGGGCTCTTTCCTACTCTCTATGTCTCTGGTTCACTCTCCAATTTTCTGTCCTTTTGCTCTTTACCTTGCCTGACTCCCACCCCCTTCCTAGGTCATTCACTTTCCAGTTCAGGTTTTTGGGGGTCTACCGTGTGTCGTTGAGATCGCTGTAGGGAAAAGGGTGGACAAAACCAGCTTAGCCCTGCCCCCCGCCCCCCGATTTACTTTACTTTTCTCTTTCTTGTCTGGAGTCACTTTGTGTCACCTACGTCCCACCTGTAGACATTTATCATTTTCTCTGTCGCTTACACCTCTAGGAACATCCACAAACGCAGGCAACGTCTCTGAAGATCGGCCTTCCATAGCTGGCCAATCCGTGAGATAATGATAATTAACATTTTAACTTCAGGCCATTTAATGGCCCCCGACAAAGGGGTCAAGTGAAACTCATGGGTGTCATGTGTCAAATGTCACAGAGGTGAGATGGGACCGTAGAGTAGCTGAGAGCGAGATGAGGAGGGTGTGGGAGGAGCTGCAGATGGTGCTCCTACACCCATTCCCGGGAGCCTACTTCCCCTTGGCCGCAGGCAAAGGGACCAGCCACATCCCAACATAGAAGCCAATGGGCTTTGCTTTGTATGTTTGAGAATTCAGTTTGGTAAACAATGCCCCAGTGCCCCACTCCCTCCGCCCAGTGTTAGCAGCTGGCTAATGTCAGGAGTGAGGGACTCGATTTCTGGAACTTCCCAACCTTGCCTATTTTGTGACTTGGTCTCCATTCCTTGGTGACTGAGCCACCACCGTTCCATGGGTGGAACTTCCTTGCCCCAAACCAGGCTCCAGCTCCACTCCTCTCCCACCTGTTTCCTTCCCCTCTCTTCTTGCTTTTGGGAAGTTTGTGGGTCGCCCTTCCACAATGACCCTTCTGGATCCAGATCGTCTCCAGGAACCCTTCCTGAGGGGATCTCCATCCACTCCTCTGCCCCATCCTGATGGATGGGGACTAAACACTGACCAGCAACACAGAATGCTGAGTGAACTTGAAGTGGGAAACACTAAGTCTCAAAACTGGAGAGTGATCAGAGGAATGATCCAGGACTAGACAAGATGGCGGACCCGACGTGGCAGATCTGGATACAGGGAGAGGAGAGCTGTGTGGAGAGAGCAGCTGACTAATGCAAAGGGTGAGCTCCTGGCAAGAGAGGAGGCCAGCTCCCAGGGGGAGAAAGGGGACACGGTTAAGCAAAGCTTTAGTCAGTGCCACCACATGCCCCAGATATCAGGGACTGAGTTGGGACCTCACATGAAGTGACAGATGAGATGGATACTCAGGAGGAGGCTACATCCAGATCAGAGCAGGGATGTGGAAGGCAAGCTGACTGCTTTTCCCTTCCCAGCAGAGCCCAACCTCAGGTGGACTAGTTGACAGCCAATACTTGCAGAGGGTGTGCCCATCCTGAGGGGATCACTCAGGACTCCTCAATTGACTCATCCTGAGAGACTAAGGCTCAGAGAGATTAAGGAACACGCTCTCCATCCCCCAGAACTTCACGGTCACCGTGGTCTGATTCCTACATCCATGTGCTTACCCATGCCACCCTGCTCCAGGCCCCTGAAGTATCTTATGGCCAGTCAGCAAGAGAGGGTGGCCATAAATAGGGGATGCCATAAGACATTTGCTCATGTTCCAAAAACATTTATTGAAATATGCAAAAGTGAATCATTGTAAAGAAAAATATGAGGTAAAAATAGCACAAGTTTGACCACGGCCTAAATATCCAAGGTGAATTGAAAACCAGCGGGGGCTGTAGGCTCTGAAACGCGCCTCGAAGTCCACCAAAAATGGCATTGGTGGGTACAGTTGAGGAGCAGTGGGACTAATGAGGAATCTTCCAACGTATTAAAAAACATTCTCACCAAGGAATGCTAGGCCAAGGAACCGTCCCCGGGCACCGAGCTCCCTGACCTTGCATGACAACGTCAATGTCAATAGCCGTTGTCACCCGTGGACGGGCCTCCTGTCGGTACTTAGAGAGTCTCTTCATGCACTTAAAAGGTGTCATTAGTAGTGAGTGGTCATTAAAGCAGCCTTGCTGTTCTGAATGACTTTCTGAATCAAATGCAGAGGAAACGTGTTGAGGGCTGAGGTCATTAGCGGTGACCACAGAAGGACTGACCGCGGGCAACAGCGCCATTAATCTTGACGAGGGGAAGAGTGAGCGATGCATAAAACCTGCTTGGTGAGGTGTCTTCCTAAGTGACTGACCCCGCGTCTTTACTCTAGGTGACAGGGATGCGTGTGAGCGGTGACATTGACTTGGCCTAATGAGTGACAAGGACACAGCAAGAGTTCCGGGCCTGTGGCAGGAGCAGCTGTGTAGAGGGTTAGGAGAGTAGCTCCAGCGGAACCATATCTAGGATGCCTCCTGTGGCCAGGCGTGAACCTAAAACTACATACTGATGGTTGAATCCTCACAACAGGCCTGTGAGGGAGGACTATGTCATTTCTGTATTAGAGGTGTGGAAACTGAGGCACAGAGAGGCAGGTCACTTGCCTGAGGTTGCACAGCTAGTAGGTGACAGAGCTGGGATTCAAACCCAGGTAGCCTGGTTTCAAAGGTTATTCTCTTACCACTTAGCTCTACAGTGTGACCAGAGAGAGAGGGAGAGAGAGAGAGAGAGAGACAGAGAGAGACAGAGACAGAGACACCGGGGCCTCCTGTGTGGGAGAAAGTGCTCTATCACTGAGCTACACCCCCAGCTTCATATTTTTATTCAGCCTGGACTTTGGGGTCACATAGATCTGGATTTGTACCTCAACTCTGTTACTTTCTGGTTGTTGGATCTTGGAGAAGGAACTTCATTTCTTAAAGACCCCGCCCTCACTCACAGAGTGGAGAGTTGTTAGGAAGTTCTAGGAAGTGTCGGGTACTTAGTGCTTGGATACACATCACTATCCTTTTCTTCCACGCCCAAGGGACAGACACTCTTGCTGCCAGGCCAGGACACTGGCAAGGGACTGTGGATCCAGCAGGATTCCTGATCTAACCCGACTCTCTTGTGGTTAAAGGGGTCACCCAGAGCAGTGGTCAGAGAGTCCGGGCCCTCTTCCTGTGGCCTGCTTCCTGACACCCATTTTAAGTTCTGTTTTAGAGTCTGGTGTGGACAGAACAAAAGCTTCCCCTTAAAATTCATCTGTTGAAGTCCTCAAGGCCAAATGTGACTGGATTTGGAGACGGGGCCTATCCTTGAGGAAACGATGAAGATTGCGATAGGTCCTAAGCGTGGGGCCCAAGAAAAGCAAGAGGCAGAGTAAAATCGCCCTCCCCCCCAACACACACCTCTGGCTTTTTTTTTTTTTTTCGTTTTTATTTGTTCTAATTAGTTACACAGGACAAATGCATTTTGACACATCATACATAAATGGAGTATAACTTCTCATTCTTCTGGTTGTACATGGTGTAGAGTTTCACCGGTTTTGTGATCATATGTGCACAGAGGGTAATAATGTCATTCTACCATCCTTCCTACTTCCGTACCCCCTCCTCTCCCTTCAGTACCTCTATTCTTCCCCATCCCCCCTCCACCCTTATTGTGAGTTAGCATCCACATATCAGAGAAAATATTTGGCCTTTGGGGTTTTGGGGGGAGTTGGCTTATTTTGCTTAGCATGATATTCTCCAGCTCTATCCATTTACCAGCAAATGCCATCATTTCATTCTTCTTGAAGGCTGACTAATATTCCATTACGTATACATACCACATTTTCGTTATCCACTCATCTGTTGAAGGGCACCTAGGTTGGTTCCATACTTTAGTATTGTGAATTGAGCTGAGGCAGGGTAATTGTATGGGGTGTATTTATTGGGCACAGTGTGACATTTTAATATATGCACACAGTGTGTGATGAACACACCCAGGTTTTTGCATAACCATCACCTCATTTATTATTTCTTTATGTTGGGAAGTTTCAAAATCCTCTCTACACTACTTTGAAAGACACAATTAGTTGTTGCCAACCATAGTTATTCTACCATGCTATAGAATATTAGAAGTTATTCCTTCTATCTATCTGCACCCCTTCTCATTAGCCAGCCTCTCTCCATCTCCCTCCCCCACATCCTTCCCAGGTTCTAATAACCAATATTCTACGCTCTGCTCCCATGAGATCAGCTTTTTAACTTCCAGATAAAAGTGAGAACATGAAGTGTTTGTCTTCCTCTGCCCGTAAAACTTAATTTCTAGTGAAGAAAATTATGCTGATAAAGGGGCTCTTTTGCCATATGATTTAAATGTGAGCAATCCCCCCAAAACTCATGTGTGGATCAACACAAGAATTTTCAGAGTTGAGATGATTAGATTATGAGAGGTGGAAACTGATCAGTGGATTAATCCACTGATCAGATTAACTGGGCAGTGAGGGCAGACAGGTGGGGTGTGGCTACAGGATGTAGGTCCCTAGGGTGTGCCTCTGGGGTTTGTCTCTTGTATTTGGGGAGCAGAGTTCTCTCTCTCTGCTTCCTCTTGCCATGTCTTGAGCTCCTTCCTCCACCTTGCCATGAGGTTCTGCTCCACTTGGACCCAGAACTATGGAGTCAGCTGATCATGGACGGAACCTCTGAAACCAGGAGCCCACATAAATTTCTCATCCTCTAATTGTTCATGGCAGGTCTTTTGGCCCCAGCAATGCAGAGGTGACTAAAATACCCTTAGCCTCCACTTCCTACTCTGATCCCAGAGTAAGGGGCAAAGCCAGTTCCACTGGGCGACAGGGAGAATCAGGGAGGGAGAGAGAAAGAACAAATCATGGAGAGGAGCAAGACTGGTTGACTCTGGAGACAAATTTCAAAAATTACAGGGGGAAGAAATTTGTTTCGAAAAAGAAAGAACTTTCTAACGCTCAGGCTGGAATTGGTTCTCTTAGGAAAAAGGGTGGAAGGCCCCAACCCCACTGCCTCTTTGATTTGCTTAAGATTTGGTCTTTCCTGGTGTTGGAGTTCGCCGAATGTGAATAGATTCTGAACTTCTGAACTTCGTGGTCATGTTTGGGGACAGAATTCTTTTGCACACCACCCTACAGGAAGGACACTGCCAGCGAGCTTCCAATCCTGGGATCCTGAATCTAGGCAGCTGGGAGAGGCGCCTCCTCCTCCCTCTTTCAGTAATAAGCCTCTGAGCTTTAGAATGGGGGGCCGAGGTTGAACCCGATGAACGTGAATCCAGATTAAATCCAGGCGGAAATGTTTGCACCTGTTACTGGGAAGCGATTTACTCTTGGCCAACAGCAGGTGTCCTTCGCCCTCCTGCTGAGCTTAGAGTCTGGCCACTTGAGCCTCTGCAGCCACCTGGGCTGAAGTCCAAAACCCATCAGACCACCTGGGGTGCTTTTTAACTGGGCAGATCTCTCAGCCCACCTCCTAGGGTGATTCTTTAGCTATGAGCTGACTTTGATGATAGAGATCCAAGGGTTACATTTTGCCAAACACCAGGGGTATCTTAGATGTCATGTCCCAGGGAAGTGGGGCAATGGATCAGTAAGGGATGCTCTCAGCTAGGATGTGAGTGTGGTCCTGGAAGCACCAGAAGTCCTTTCCCATTGGCCATTCCTGAGAAGGAAGGAGAGCCAGCCACCTAGGATTCCAGAGCAGGAATACATGCTCTTAATAATTAAATAAAGAATCTTAAAAATAATAGAATGTATTATCAGGAGAGGAGAGCGGTTAAAGAATTTGTGTTCTTCAGAGTTTGGCTTCATATTTGGTTGCTGGATAAATGATAGGAAGCTACTTAATCTCTCTGAGCCTGTTTGGTCATACCAGCAAGTATAAAATGATGTTTCTTCAAACTGTTGTGCTATATAAATGAGCCCAGGCATTGATAGGACATTGGCTAAAAAATAATTCAAAGGGTGAAGCCAGACTCTCAGTGTGGTGGTATCTGGAGGCAGGGCCTTTGGGAGGTATGGGATAATGACTCTGGGACCCTCCTGAACAGGATTAGGGACCTTACCAAAGAGACCCCCAAAGATCTCCCTCCCCTCTTCTACCCCGTGAATATGCAATGAGAAAGTTCTGCCTGGAAACTAGAATAGGCCCTCAGCGGACCCTGAATCTGCTGGTGCTTTGATCTTGAACTTCTAGAACTGGGAGAAATAAATTGCTTTTGTTGATAAGCCACTGGGTCTCTGGCATTCTGTTACAGCAACCAAATGGACTGGATGCACAGCCTTGAGCCTGGCACGTGATAAGAGCTCCAGGTTCTGATTATTATCGACAGGGTCATAGAATCTTAGAGTTAAAAGTGACCACAGAGATCTAGTGTGTCCAGTTTCCATGTAGTGATGTCCGGCACAAGAGGAATCAATGAAGGAAGAAGAGCCTGGATGACTTCCCTGAGAACTGTCCCCTCTCCCCTATGGGGAGAAGCCCCCTGGCATTGCCCGGGCATGGAAAAGGTGCATTAGCCATGGAGGGATTTTGCAAATCTAAACCTCAAGCTCTACATTCTGCACGTACTGACCCTTTGCAGAGCTCACAGTTGGTTTGGTTGTCTGTAGGTCCCCACAGGCTTCCCCAGGACAGCAGAGGAGCACTCTCCCTCCCCTTGCCCTGGTGTTTAATCAAAACTGTATTCAAAAATATGATTCTGGGAGATTATATTGGGAGATTTGCAGGAAGCTCTCAGTGGGGACAGAGATAGTGGCAACAGATTGTGGCTGGGGGTCTGAGGCTGGGATAATCACAGGCTCAGACAGGCCATTCTCAGGCTCTTTGCCTGGACCCCTGGAGCTCACCCTCCGTTCTGGAGGAGACTTGGAGCACGGGGTGGAGACCTAGATTATCTCAGTATTGCCAAGCTGGGGAAGGAAGAGGGGAGGGGGCTTGTCCAAGCTGCATAACAAGGTAGAAATGCAACGGAGAAGGTAAAGCAGGTCTTGGGGACTCCAGACCACCCTCTTCAGCCTTTCTCATACCCCACTGTCTCCAGCCAGTTAGGGGCAGGTCTTGGGAACAATTCTAGGCTGCTCTGGATTGGGAAAGAGAGGAGCGGTCTCTGAGTCAAGAGATGGTTCCTGGAGCCGGAGAAACAGCTCCCTGGGGGTCTGAGGGCCAAGGTAAGGCAGCCCAGAGGTACCTCCTGTCCAGGTTCACTGTGGGTACATAAGGCTGAATGGCTGCAGAAGAGGGAGGCAAGGTCCCCCCTCCAACCGACCTCTGCATTCTAGCCCCTGCTAAGCCACATGACCTTCAGTGTAGGCCACTCCCCTCCCCAATCTGTCCCATCCAGCTCTGACTCTATGTGATGCTAAGGGACTCTCTCCCCTCCACCAACCGCTAGCTGGCCTATCCGGAGGGGTCTACCTGGCCCCCCAGGAGGGGGTGGGGTCGAGAGCGCCTTGAAAGAAACCTCCAGTTAAAGCTCTTTATTACAAGCGTTAATCCCGCAAAGCCGACTGGAAATAATGTTTATCTTTTCGCAGTTTAATTTTCCGGACCCTAAGCCGCGGGTCAGCGAGGGCGACTGGAGTGTCCCCGGGGAGGCTGGGGATGGGACCAGCTGTTGCCCAGGAGCAAAAAAGAAGCAGGGAGGGGGGTCTCCCAGAGGGTGGGCGAGCAGAAACCCGAAAAGGCGCCCAGAGTAGAAAGCTAAGGGTGTTTCCACCAGGGACACGCACGACCCTGAGCCGGTCACCTGCTCCCCGTGGGGCCTCAGTTGCCTCATCTGAAAAAGAGGTTTGCATTTCTGTGATTCCTTAAGGACCCTTCCCACTCCGAGGGGGTCTTTTCTATAGAGAAGAAGTCGGGGTGGGGCCAGGGAGGGTCTGGGGACGACTCAGGTCAGTCTGCCCTCTGTTTCCTGCTCCCAACCTCCCCCTCCACAGCTCCGCTGTGGCGATTCTTCTGGCTTCAGTGACATCGGAGCTGATCTGGAAGACTGTCACCTAGCCCAGGCAGGGGCCCGGAGTGGGAGAGAAGGGTCCTGGAGGGATCCAGCCCAGCCCCTGGAGGCACACCCGGCTGGCTGCCTTGCCTCCAGCCCCTCGGGTCTCTACCACTCCCTGAGCTTCCCTCTGGGACGCTGCCCTGTCCCTCCCCTGCTGCAGCAGTGCGTCTTCCGGCCAGCTAAATCCCACCCCTCTGGACCCCAGGTGTGAACTGGGGCAGCCTTATCCAGCCTGCACCGCGCGGGCACCTTGGCATCTCTCACATTCAACTCCCCCCGTGAATCTGCAACCCCAGGAGGAACTTGGGACAAATGCTGCTCCTAAATATCCTGATGTCTACCCGCTCCCCTTGCCACCTCCCACACCCGCCCACCAAGGGGGGCCTCAGCCTGGCTCAGTGGCTTGGTGGAAAAACTTTGGGTCTGCTACACCCCAGGCGCCCTGGGTGCCACTGCGGGTTGCCTTGTCCATTTCGCCCCTTGCTGCCCTGTCCCCAGAGCTCCTGGCTGTGACCCACCCCTCCCTCCCTCCTGACCTTTCTAGGCACCCCTGGCACAGATAGGCTGCACAGCTTAGGTTCAGCTTGATTATTTTTAAGGACACAAGGAGAGGGGAAGGGGAGAAGACGCATGTGGTCCTTAGGGGCCAGCTCAGCCATAAAGCTACAAAGTGAGTGAGCGGGGTGAGGGGCAGGAGTGAGCAGGAGAATGCACCGTCCAGGCCCTGCATCCAGAGAAGGAAGGCAGACTCCCTGGCTTCCCCCGCCTTCCTCAAGGTGCCCAGACACCTCCTCCTCCGCCGGATCTGGGTAGGTGTAGATCTGTCCTGCCACCAGCTCTGCGTGCAAGGTCGGCTGCTACAGGAAGGTTTCTGTGTGTTTGTCTCTTAGGCAAAGTGGGAGCTCCTGGTCCCTGTCAAGATCTGGCAGTTTCTTAGAGCAGAGGTGAGTTCAAAAAGTGGGCCCATGTCCAAGATTCTTCTGCAAATCGCAGCCATTGCGCTAACCTGCTGAGAAAGGAAAGGTTGATTAAAACCCAAAGACCACTTGGTGATGATTCTTAGGAAATCCGAGGTCAGCTGTGTCTGGTCCACAGAGATGCACAAGTCTAGAGGCAATATGCTTGCCAGAGGTATTGCTTGGACTCTCCATGTATATATTCAAATAACAATGTAACCCAAGTTTCTAAACCAGTGGCTAATCCTGGGAGAAATTACTATGAAGAGCAGACTCTGACACAGTCATTGCTAAAAGTTGCCTAGTGCTGGGGAATGTCCCTTCGTGGGGTGAAATTCCCTTCCACCAGGTCCTTAGCACACAGAATAAACCAACCGGAAATGGGCAACACCAATTGGCAGTCTAACTCTGCTTGGGAATAGACTTTGCTGGTGAGTGCTCTCCAGGGACAGCACCAATCTCAGTTAAGGAATGCAGGGGCATGTCCATATCCTTAGGGATTTTAGTGGCCACTGAGAGGGCTGCAGCTGTACTTAAGCAGTGACCTTAAACCTATAGAATGTCTCTGGCCCACCTTTTCAGAAGTCTCAGAAATCTCTGGTGCCTGTCCAGCCCTGGGTACCAGCACAACAGGAGACCAGCTGATAGCCACTTGTGCTAGACAAGTGTGGCAAAGCACACCTAGTGCATTTGGAAGAACCCTGGACCATGAATTCACAGGTTGTCCAACATTCCAGAATTTCTATATGGATCCCAGGTCAATTTCTCTTATTACTATTATCTGGCTTTATAATGAAAGACTAGAACTTTCATCTCGAAGCATCCATTTGAAGGGGGAGCTGTGGGGCAATCTCCTGCCAAATCTGAACCTGAGCTTGGCTGGGCAGGGTGGTGGGTGGGTGTCTTTTGGGCAGGCGCTCCCAGCGCCTTTGGGGACCCACTACCTTCTGCTCCGGAAGGGTACTGGCACTGCACTGAAGGCTCCTTCCGCCTCGGGCAGGGCGCACAGTTCAGCGGCAGCCCCTGAAGGGTAAACGTGGAGTTTCCAAAGGCTTTGGCTATGAGGGAAGATTCTTCGCAAGTGGGTCGCCGGGCGGAGCCTAGAGACTGTCCGGGAATCATATGGCACTCAGGACTCTGTGGCCTGGGCCGCGTTGAGGATGCACCTTCCACCGCGCTGGCTGCTGCGGTGTGCGCCAAAGACCAGATGCGCGGTTTCTCTGCGCATGGGTAGTGCATGATCATCGTGGGGCCCCCGGGCTCCGCCGCAATGAAGTCAGCTTCTCCCGACCCGCGGGGCTCACTGAAGGAGAAGCGGGGCGCCGCCAGGCCGCACTCCCTGCTCTCTACCCGGCCCTGCCGAGCTGCTGCGCAGGTCGCGGTCAGCGACTGCGCGCCTTTCTGGAAGCCCGCCAGCCTGTCCACCGCAGTAACCACGGCCTCCTCCTCTTCGGCTTCCTCCTCCTCCTCCTCTTCCTCCAGGTCTTCCAGGTCACTCAGAGGGAGACCCTGCGCCTCCTGGCTAGCAGTAACGTCTGCAGGAAATCAAATCAAGAACAAGTGAGAAAAGCCCAGGGCCCAGGGGAAATCCGTGGGAGTGCCCATCCCGGAGAAGCTTTTAGCGAGACGCACGCACCCCGCACTCAGGGTGTTCTCTGTAATTCACCCCCCCCCCCCCCCGCTAAGCCAGCCCTCACCCCTGCCCCCGGGCTGCTCGTCCGCCCAAGGGAAAGAATTCTTGCTCCAGGCTTGTCCCCACCCACCGCCCCTTGGAAGACTCGCCCTCCCTGAGAAGCCAAGGAAAAGCCACCGCGAGTCTGGATCTCAATAGTAAAAAGAAGGCAAAGGACTCTTTTCATCCAACTTTAGCATCCACAGGTGGCTGCCGTTACATTATTTAATTCAGCGAATGTTTGCTGAGTGCCAACTATGTGCCAGGCTTCATCTAGGTGTTGGGTATTTAGGGGACCCAGTGGTAAGGCCTCTTCTGGTAGAGTTGGCTTTCTAGAGGGGTGTTGAGTGTGTGCATGTTGTTACAGTGATAAATGGCCAAAGAAAAAAAGCAGACTGATGTGATAGAGCATAACAGGGAAGCTACACGGTGGCTTGGATGCGGAGGTAACGCTTTGGGGGGAGGGGCTTGACAGTTTGAAGTAGAGACGCAGCTGTTTCTGCAGCGAATTCCAGGCAGACTGATGTGTATGGGCAAAGGCCCTGGGGTGAGTGCAGGGGATGAATGCCTTCAAAGAAAATCTGCCCCACAGGCGACTTTCAGTCAAACTGCTGGATGGCTTGTGAAATCTAGCAGGTGGCTGATGGGCATTTGGGTACCTTTGGGGTCACTGTTTAGGCAGCCCAGTGACTCCTCTGCTCTGGCCTCTGCCTTCCTTTCCTCCCCGCCTTTGTTCTTGGGCGCCCAAGTCATCTTGTTCTCCTTCTTGAGGCGCCGGCGCGCATTGGCGAACCAGGTGGACACCTGGGTGAGGGTCATCTTGGTGATGATGGCCAGCATGATCTTCTCGCCCTTGGTGGGGTAGGGGTTCTTGCGGTGCTCGTTGAGCCAGGCCTTGAGCGTGCTGGTGGTCTCCCGGGTGGCGTTCTTTCTGCGTCCAGCACCGCCCAGCTCTACCCCACCGAACCTGCAGGGAGAGCCCAGCTCAGTCTCTAGCCTGCAAGGGGCTTCGGACAGGGGGCATGGGTCACCTGGAAGTGTGATTCTGCCCCTCCCTTTCCCTTCTTCCTCCCACCCCACCTCCCTTTCTGGCAGGAGGGAGCCAGCCATTTGCCCATCCTCACCGGTCATACTGGTACTGCCCCAGAGTCGGCTCGTAGGGATAATAGGCTCCTGGTTGGGCCAAGCTGGGCGTAAAATTCCCCGCAGCCTCCTTAAATTCATACTGTGGATTCTGGTGGGAAAGGAAAAGAGAATGGAGGACTCAGTGTGGGGAGAGGCAGGCAGCTGAGGTCAAGGACTCTGGTTCAGCCCCACCATGTGCATGGCTGTGCAACCTTGGACACAGTGTTTAGCCACTCTCTGCCTCCGTTTCTCCCTGGTGAAACGGAAATGGTGATACCAGTACCTAGAGGTTGCAGGAGAAGACCATGTTGGTAAATGGCTAGGCAGGCTCCCCCGTTAAATACTAGTGGCTGTTCTTACTGCCCTTACACACCAGTGGGGCTGCTTCCCAACTTTAGTCTTCTTCCAGAGCTATTTCTGACCCTCTTCACCTTTGTGACTTCAATCTCAACTTCCTCATCTGTAAGTGGAGAATATGGATGGCTTACCTACGTCACAGATATAATAGAACTACCAATGCTTTCTGAAGAGTACGTAAACCATCTGTAAATTCTGAAGTGCTCTGAAGGTATATTTTCCCCTTATACACAATCCTAACCATTTCCCTTTCTTAGGGCTCTGTGCCCCTCCTAGATTTTCCCTGGAGAGGTCACTCTGGATTTCACCTGTCTCTGCTGTGCATGCCCCCAGTGCCTGCATGTCCTAGCAAGGTAGACCCAGTTCCCACTCGACTCACCAGTGCCCCATACAGTGGGGGTGGCTCCGGTCCATAGGGCAGGTAGCCAGGGTAGCTCTGGGCAGCAGCATAGGGGGCCCCATAGATGCCCAAGGCAGCACCCAGCTCAGGCCGGGTGCTGCCCAGCAGCCGGCTGTCATAAGGTGTGCAGCAAAGAGCGGGGGCTGGGGTGGAGCTGGAGGCCACCTCTGAGACTGAACGTGGAGCAGCTTCGCAGCAAGTGGAGCTGGAACTTGCAGATACCAGGAACTACAAGAATGAGAAAGAGGTCACTGGAGGTCAGAGACACCCCCCCCCCCCCCCAACTCCCTGGAGCCAGAGGGAAGCAGGGAATTGCCAGGTCACTCCTTCCTTCCACTTTAACTAAATGCCCCCGTTCTGCTAGCTACTGGGACAGGAATTTCCCAGGGGCAACTCATTCAAACTCCTCTCATGTCCCTATGCCATTTCTATGGTTCCAGTCCCAGGGGACTGGGGAAATGTGAAGGTCAGAAACCTCATTTAGAGACCAAACCTCTGCTCGCACTCCCATCTCTGCAAAGATAGAGCTAGAAGTTAGCCTTAGAGACCATCTCAACCTATCACCCCCACTCCTGTTTTATAGATAGGGAATGGAGGACCAAAGAGAGTAATAGACTTGTCCAAGATCACACAGCAGGTCAAAGGTCAAGCTGGTACCAAATCTCAGGAAAGTATTCCAGGCACTCTGGGGAGAAACTGAGTAACAGTGGTGGGATTTTTCCCATGAGACTCTTGTCGTTCTGCAACATGCCCTCTCCTCCCCCACCACATTTGGTTTGGAAAATTGAGGGATCCAGAGGCAGAAAACTTGGATCAGCCCAAGGAAAGAGCAGGATAAGAATAGAGGTCAACAAATGAGCAACAATATGGCGAGATGGGCAGTGCTCTGTACTGGAAGTCCTCTTCCCCCCCCCCCCCCCCAATCCGAGAGTCTCCGGCCACCTCACACATCTGTAAAGAAAGGAGGCCTGACTGGAAGATCTCTGAGAACCCACCCACCTCACTGAGCGCGTGGTCGGGGTGCCCACGTTTCCACGGTTTTCAGCATGCACTTGGGAACGGAACGTTCTCAGTCAGGGACTGGGGTGTCAGAGGAAGCTGTGATACACTACCCGGGCCTTGCTCCCTCTGTCTTCCCCCGGGACACCGAGAGGAGAGAGCTCAGGGGTAGGCGCGCACCAGGCGGTCACCCCCTCCACCCAGGCTGCCCCCCATTCCCCATGAAGGCACTTCTTACCTGGGAAGCGCCGCCGTATGGGTGTCCGAAGTGCGGGAAGGACATAGTGGCTGTCCCTGTCCTGTCTCCCTCTTCCCTTAGGAGTTCCCCTCTCAGCCCCACGGTTCGGTGCCCCTAGCCTTGCGGCGTCTGGTTTCCTTACACCGCTGCGAGTGCCCAGTACCGGTTCCTTCGCCCGCTTGGAGCGACTGGAGGCAGAGCCGAGGGCAGCCCAGCTGCCGAGCCCTGCGCTCCGGAAGGCGCCCCTCCAGCCCGTAGGGTCCAGAAGACAGAAGGGCCCATGGATGGGCAGGGGAGGGAAGAAGGCGCAGGTTCCCAAGGGCGCTCGGTGGCGAGGTGAGGCGCGGCGCGGCGCCGGGCTGTGAGGCTCCCGAGGTGTCCCAGTCCTGGGTGGCCAGAGGCTCAATGTGACGTCACGGTAATCCCGGGCTGCGAGACCGGACCCCGGGCCCCGGGGCCCCGGGCCACCAGGCGTACTAAGCGCAGCCAGCCCGTGCGCGCGCGCGCACGTACTCTC
>NW_026000221.1:22796525-22855575 GCF_001458135.2 Marmota marmota marmota
CGGAGGAGGCGAGAGGCAACCGGGGCGGCGAGGGAGGAGAGAATACAAAAGAAGAGACAAGAGAAAAGTGGGGGAGAGAGGCAAGAGGGAGGAGGAGGAGGGGAGAGGAGAGGGAAGAGGAGTCTGAGTGAACAGAGGCGCGCGGGGAGGGGAGGGAGCTGGGGTGGGTGAAGGCTGGGCGGAGGCTGAGCACCGGCAGGTGGAGGAGAGCCCAGGCTCGGGGGAGAAGCTCCCAGCGCGGCTCCTCCGCCTCTCCGCTGCAGGAAAGTTTGTTGCACCACCAGCCCCGCGCTCATGGAAGCGGATCCGGGCAGCGTTGGTGGACCCCATGGGACCGCACATCCTTGTCCTGGGGATCCGGCTCCCTCCTCAGTCTCCCCAGGACTCTGGCTAATTCCGCTTTGCCAGAGCCCCGACCCTGGGGCTTCTTTGCCGCCGCTTGACCCTCGAATACGCCGAATAGTGCCCCCTCCAGGTCAAAGTTCTGGTCCCTGTCGGTTTCCGCCTGGAAAAGCGCTAAGTCTGACCCTTGGCAACTGCGGACTGGGGCCCGTGGCGCTAGGCAAATCCTCCTCGGACGGAGAGGCTTGGTTGCCTGGCACATTCCGCCCGCTGGGTCCGCGGGGGATCCGAGAAGCAGGAGGAAGGCGTCGGGGCCGGGCTGCAGCCGCTGAGCTCCGCTGGGGGTGGCGCTGGCGAGCCGCAGTGGAGAGCTCTGGGCGGGAGGCCTCTTCCCTGCGCTCCGCCCGGACGCTGGGCTGGGCCAGCGGTGTAACCCGGGCTCCCCTCCCAGGGGTCCTCGTCAAAGGACACTGAGGGGCCTGGTGGAGGTGGATGTGCGCTGGTGCCGGGAAGGGGGCTTCGTCCGCCAGGGCTGGCCCCGGCACAGGGACGGCCAATTTCAATCATCGGTTTGCACCTCTGATGTCTCAGACCCCAGACTCCCAGACGCCTTTCAGAGGGCTCTAACCCACGGCATCTAGGGGCGAAAAGGGACCGTCAATCTGGCGAGGGAAGGCCTTAGTCGTTGCGGGATCAGGTGGAGTTTGCAAGCCCAGAAACCTCAGAAAGCTTCCCCTTTCTCTCCAGCGGGTCACCGCGCCCTTTACACTTTTTACAACGCTCTCCCTCTCTGCAGCTCCCCCGAGGAGTCGTGGGGGTTGGTTCAAAGGCTCAGTTTTATTTTCTAATTGAAACCCAAGACCGTGTGGCCCAGAGGATAGGAGCCGAGC
This sequence comes from Marmota marmota marmota, assembly GCF_001458135.2. Taxonomy (NCBI): domain Eukaryota; kingdom Metazoa; phylum Chordata; class Mammalia; order Rodentia; family Sciuridae; genus Marmota; species Marmota marmota. The sequence continues at coordinate 22,797,758 of NW_026000221.1, forward strand.
TGGGTTCCTGCCAGGTGGAGGAAGGCCAGTAGCAGGCAGGTCTGGGTCCCTGGCCTGGAAATCTGTCACCGCTAACTTGCCTCTGGCACCTTGCAGAGGGGACTGGTAGGCCCCAGGGCCAGTGACCTCCTTAGAATGACAGCTCTGGCTACACAGCTCCACTCTTTTCTTCCCCAGATTCTGCAGAACTCTCAAGGAGCTTAAAGAACCCACAAACCGCAGACGACTGTAAGAGATTATTAACACGAGAACAAGCGCCATTCTAAATACTGACAAACCCAGCCGCGACTGCGGAATGCTGTTACCTTGGAGAAACCTTGCTTTCAACCCCGGGGAAACTCCTAGTTAGAAAAAGAATTATTATAGTCATGGGTAGACTGACTTAGCGATAAAAATCACAGTGATAAATAGATCCCTTGATTTTTCAAAATGCACTTTGGAGTCACCCACCCACCCAGTTTGCAGTTTGGATACATCTAAGCTTTTTCTTTTTCTTTTTTTTTTAAGTAAGTATTAAAGAGTATTCATTAAATTAGTCTCTTGGGGAAGATTACTACTAATTAATTAATTGCAAACATTTCCAGAGGGAAGATATGTCAATTGGAAAGTAATAAAATTAGATAGTCGAAATACTTACTCAGCAACTTTTATTGCCCATTCGTTCCTAAGCAGATTTTTTTTTTTTATGACAGGAAAATGGGGAAGGTGGGGGAGAAAAAGCATTAGCCCTGTCCCTTGGCAATATGGTTGCAAAGCAGAGACTACCATATAGGATTTATTGATTTTCAGCTGATTTATAAGACCTCTGTGGTATCAATGCTGTGTGCAAGACTCCCCTTGTGTGCAAGGCTTACCCCTTGTCTTTGCTTTAGGATTAGAGAAAGGCAAGAAGATTTTTTTTTTTTTTGGAAGAAAAGAAGACAAAAAACTGTGGCAAAATAAATTGGGAGTACAACTATGAGGAGATGTCAGCATTTTTTTTTTTTCTTCTGTGGAAATGGAAAAAAAAAGAGCATGTTTTATGTGAAGGTACCTCATCTATTGTCTTCAAAGTTGCTTTATGGTTTTGGCATCTTCTATCATAATGTCTTCCAAGGAGAAAGCCCTGCCCTGTCCGCCCCCCCCCCCATGTTTCTGCCTTTAGGGAGACCCGGATTTAATATGTCCTTCCCAGGCAGAGGCTGCACACACAGTAAAGCTCCCTTGTATTGATGACATTTGATTGTTACCATCTTGAGTATTTAGTGGGATTTCCTAAAAAAATGGTTATTATGAGATGTGTCTAGAATTCCTGTTATTTTGGGACCTGCATAACAAAAGCCCAGCCAGTAGGTTAAGCCAACATCAACCTGTGTGTGGCAGAAACCTCCGGTGTAAAGGAGTCTGATTCAGGAACAGTGCTGTGTGGAATTGGTTTTTCTTCCGTCTCCCTGTCTCTTCCCAGGCCCTTACCTCTGTAGCCCCGTGCTCCGGGCTTCTCTCTCATGGTGGATTTTCATTGCTTTGTTCAGGTGCTGATTAATTTAGTTTCCGGGGGAAAATCCCCAATTGTATAGGTGTGCACACAGAATTTTATTGAAGCAAGTAAATAAACCTATCAAATACAGACACACACACACACCCAGTTCTATTTAAGGGAGTCATCCCACTGAACGTATTTTGAACAAATGATATAGATTCTTTTGTTGTTTTGTGCAACATGTCTGATAGGTTCTCTAGCTGCTCATTAAAACTAATAGGAAACAAAGCAAACAAAGGCCTACCTGGACCACAGAGAGTACTGATCCACATTGTTTATTTGAAGTTCATATTGCTTTGTGGTAAATGCACTGAAGTTCTTGAGCAGCAGAGTTAAGGATGTGTGTTTGACAATGAGTTTGAAGGCAGGTACTTCCAAAAAAAAAAAAAAGGAAAAATACATCATATTGCATTTTTGGTGGTGGGGGGGTTGTTTAAAATGTTCACGATTTCCAAAGACAACAGATTTTACAGAAGGGAAAATAGCAAACTGGAAATGTCTCGGATCACAGCTGAAATGAGTGAGTAGATGGGCATAATAACATAGTTGAAAATGTGCTAAGTTATATTTTTTAAGTATGGAAATTTTTTTAACCGACTGTTTTTGAACTGGGAAGAATGAATTTTCCTCAAATCTATGCATGAATGAACAAGTGCATCTGGACAGATGCATCCATAATTTATACTGATCAGTCACCGCAGGTCTCCCCAAGTAAAGCCGAAATGAACACTAATTGTTTTGACGGAAGTGGTGTGCATGGCATCTGATTGTGAGATGCAGCAGTCCCTGCTTTGCCTGAGTACATATTGTCAACAGCTACTCTGGCATCAGGAGGGGAAAATAAAAAGGCAATAATTTCCAGATGAGGGTGTTGATGTTGCTTGTCAGCAAGGTGGCAAATAGCAAGAAAGAATTAGCTTCTTTGAGATAAAGTCTACAATGAGGCTGTATGCAGAGAACCAGGCTTGTCAGCGTTGCACCTGAGCTCAGAGCGAAAAATGAATAGCTTGTTCATAATGGCAAAATTCCATTGCATTGTATCAAGTCTGGGTAGCTTTCCTAAACTCCTCGGCTTTATCTGATTAAAGGTTCAGGATAAGAATATTGGGGAGGTGAGAAGCAAGACCAGGATCATCATGGAGCCAAGCAGCAGGTGACAGAGAAAGGACCAGATTCCAGATCTCCTGGCTGGCGGGGATGGGGGGGGGGTCTTTCTCCAAGACCGTATTTCAAGCACATACCCAGCCAGCCACAGCCAGGAGGTGTGGTGAGCTCTGAGGGAATGGTGTGAATTCACGTTTAGTGCCTCGTGAGGACACTGGGTCCTTTAGCAGAGAAAATATCTGAAGAGACGCCGTTGTGAGGAAATGAGTGCAGAGTCCCTTCTGCATGCTTTCCTATCAATCTGTATTATGAAAGAGCTTATGTAATAATTTGGGGGGTTTTAGAAATTTGATGTAGATCATTCATTCAAATGGCACATAGCAAGCAGCTCCAGCTGTGACTGGTAAGTCGATCAAAAATAAAAACAGCAACCCCCTCCCCGCAAAATAAATAAATAAATAAATAAAAACAACAAAAAACCTCTTTGAAAAAAAAAAATCCAGCTGCGATATTGGCTGTATAGCTACACAGACTTAAAAAAATGTAGTAGGTTTTGTACTGATTATTTTCAGGAAGAACTCTTTTTAAAAACCTTTTGTTTTTCTTATCTTTCTTTCTTTCTTTGCATCAGTGTGTATGGTGGGGTGTTGCTGCCTGAACTTCTCAATTTCAGAGCAGTTTTTCTGCGTAGCAATTCTGGATTATTTTTATCTTGGGAATGATGGCATCTTATTAATGATAAGCTCAAGGCATCTGATGTGTTTTCAAGGAATTTGAGGCTTTAAAGTAAACAATAGATGTGTAGATTTGAAAACCAGGGAACCAGTTTGGAAGCCAAAGTTGTTGAGAGAGAAATGTTGATAAGCAATAAAGACCTTAACAGGTTAGCATGTAGGGACTCATGGAGAGAAGACGCCCACATTCTTCTTCCCCTTGGTGACAGGTCCTGGGATCTTGAATGTACACTTAGGGAGCAGAATCATGGCCCAGACAAATGAGAAAGAGAAACACAGCACTGTTAGCTCCAACTAAGTAGGGATGGGGTGTTTTGCATATAAACCTCTCCCTGAAGCTAACAAGCAGTTTAAAAGATTCACGTCTTTTTTTTTATTTTTTATTTTTACTTTTTGGTACTAAGAATTGAACTCAGGGGCACTTGGCCACTGAGCCACATCCCCAGCCCTATTTTGTTTTTTATTTAGAGACAGGGTCTCACTGAGTTGTCCAGTGCCTCGCTGTTGCTGAGGATGGCTTTGAACTTGAAATCCTCCTGCCTCAGCCTCCTGAGCTGCTGGGATTACAGGCATGTGCCACCGTGCCCGGCTGTTTTATCATTCTCCAGCCTAAACCGTTTCACTGCATAGACACAAAAACTGCGATTAAACCATGAGCAGCTTCATACTGTATACATTGCCATCCGATTAGTGGCATGCACCCAGTATTCGCTTCTGCTCTTAAAGCTGAGCATTAGAATTGGCTGGGAGTTTTCTCTTCTGTGCCACCTGGGGCCCACTACTTTGAGGAAGCTGGAACCATTTGTGGTGTCACATGCTGGCCAAGGTGAATTTATGACAAATCTTCAAAAATCAATAAAAATATGGGGAGTATATCATTTTGAGAGAGAGAAAGAGAGAGAGGCAAAGAGAGAGACAGAGAGAGAGACAGAGAGAGAGACACGAGACATGGCCATTAAGGGTATAGCTATTCTAATACCTACAAGTCCGCTTGGGTCTGCAATTAAAAACATTCTGATAATAAATCTCCTCCCAGTCTCTTTTAATGCTTTTAACTTTCCTGAAGGTTCAAATTGGTATCCCAAAAATGTGCCAGGACTCTCACAAGGTATTTTATAGACTCATAAATAAATACAGCAATTAATCTATGCTATATTTCTTTCATATTTGATGACGATTTATTATGGCATTCACCCATTCGGTGCACAAAAACTCTAATGCACTTAAAATCGGATTTCAAACCAAACATTTTATGGGAAAATATAGTATTGATCATCCATTTAAAGATCTCATGAAGATGATTCATAACCTGCCGTAAAGAAAAGATCTCAAGAGGATCTCGCAAATGAGTGGGTGGCGAGAGAGTCTATTCATAAAACCCGAGCTAGCGGATCAGCTTCTCTTGTTTTCTTCATCTATCTTGGAGTTTGCCAGCACTGATGACTTTTGCATGCCGATGTTTTATAAGAAAAATCCCTTTCCATGACATTTTTCATTGTGACAGAGGTCATGGGATTTCACAGCGAATATTTTCTGCTGCAATTTTCTGCTGACATTCTGACTGCAAACAGAGTTTCAGGGGTGATAGAAGTTTCTGTGGTTTCAGAGTCAAAGCTCTGGGATGGGGCCATCATGCTCTGTGTGGATTCTATGCAATCTTACACCCCTGACGGTCCTGGGCTGGGGTAAATGCTTGAATGGCTTTTTGCACCTCTCGTCCAAGACAGTTCTAAGAACCGAAAAAAAATCCCAGGGTGCTGGTCTTTCTGTGCTTGGAGCACAAAGTCTGGCTGAGAAGAAAGACGCTTGTCATTCATTCAACAGATACGGGAAGTGTCTACTGAATGCCGAGCTTGGTTCTAGGAGGCAAGGTTACATCTCTGGACAAAATTGGATGATTGCTCTCTAAAATTTAGAGTACATTCTAACAAATTAAATACTTTCAAATCACTCTGGAATCACTTGTGTAGCTCCCTAGTAATTTGAAAAAGAGGCCTGATGTTTACCAAATACTCAAAAGTTTCTAAGTATGAGATGATGCAATTTTATAAGACCTTTCATTCATTCCTTCCCAAAGCATTTAGCGAGCATTTATTATCAAAGGGCACTGAGCGGAAGTCTGGAGGTTTTTGTTTGTCCCAATAAAAAATCTCTGCCCCCATAGACCTTACAATTTAGCTCTATTATCTACTTGAAAAGTAGATATCATTTGTTTCTTTTTATGGAAGTTGGAGCTTAAGAGAGATCCACTCGCCTGGTGTAACAGACCTCAAATTGACAATCTAGGGTCTGAGCTCAAACAGTAAGCTTCAAAGTCTTGGGAAAATCACAGATTTCAGATTAAATATTTAATCGCTGAGATGATTATTTTGAGAAATAAGGACCTCACCTAATAGATAGTTGATGCATGGTGCTGTGTTCCTTGTATGTTACAGGGTTGGCTTCCCCTAATCTTTTATGTCTACACAATACCAAATATTTATACAATAGGGGGAAGCCACATAGTGACGTGTTGGTCTCCTTGACCCCAGCACCTTTGGATGCTCAGCTGATGTTTTGCACATCTGCCTTCAACTATGACCAGTGCTGTCATGTAATGTCCAAATGACAAATGCATCTCTCATACATACTGGTTGGTGGGTGTGGAGAAGGACATAGAGCCAGGCTGTACTCTCAGTAACTTCAAATCCACTCACATGATTAGCCGCATATCCAACGCTTTCATAACCTGCTCTCTTGGACCATCCCTGTCACTCTGGGGATCAAATAGGGCAAGATTCTCACCCTTTTTTCCACAGATGAGCAACAGATGTACAGAAGGGTCAAGCCACTGGCCCGGGTCATGTGTGACTGATTGGCACTGGAGACAGCCCAGGAGGCTTTGGGTGTCTGAATTCCTGCCTGGTCCTTGTAGGCTTTAGTACCTTTTGGGAAAAAAAAAAGTAAGGGGCTTAAGAAAGATTTGACCTTGTAGTTATGGATAGGATTTAGGTGATAGCCCCAATGCTCTTCCCATCTCTGGGAAGGGGGCACCTTGCTTTTTGGATTTGTCCTGTGTGAAGATCTCCATGTGTCCCTGCTTTCTTGTGGTTTGGGTTTGCTTCACCTCGAGTTCGAGAGAGAGAGAGAGAGAGTGAGAGAGAGAGAGAGAGTCAGTAGTGCTCACACAGCATGTGGGCACAGTACTAAGGACCAGGGATTCCATCAACAGTGAACTCACACACAGGTCTCCTTGCCTGCATTATTGAGCCCTGCCACCTCGAACCAGGGGTCTCGCAGAGAGGGTGTCGGTTTGCTCCAGGCACCCACTGTTGTGAATCTGCAGAGAAGGAGGCTTTGGGGGAAATGTCTATCTCATGGTCGGGAGAACATGGAGTTGATAAAGACAGCTTGAAATACAAGAGCGGGATTAGACTGTCAGTGTCGTCCAGAGAACATAAACCATTTCCTGTGTCGCTCTTAGGTTTGAGGGCAGGGGCCGAGCAGAGGGGAAACCTGCGATGATAATTATGACATGTAAATTTACACACACACAGAGGGGAGCTTGAGAGTAGATGTGAACCACGAAAACTCCTTTCACATCATAAACCCCACCGTGATATGGAGAAGTGTGTGGGGATTAGGGCATCTTTTGGTGTTGGGACTAATTTATGACTCTAGATGATGCAGTTAAAGGAGACAGGAAAAAATGGACACTCGGCTCTTTTTCTGTAACAGTTAAATGTGAGTGACGGGAGGGTCCTGCCCTTGGCTCTACACATGGGATGGTGGGGATTAAGGGGGCCAGGGGTTGAAGGCAGCAGAGAGCTGGTTTGGGAGATGGAATCTGCCTTGGCTTTGCCAGTGACTGCCTGGGAAGCTTTGGACAATGCTCCTTCCATCAGGGACCCTCAGTTTGCCCATCTGCCAAACGGAGGCATTGAGATCAATGACCTACAAAGACCTTTTAGATTTCTAGGTGTACGGATGACAGATTGCAGTTGTTATTCCAGTACTCTCAAACCCTTCAGCTACTGTTTGGGTTTTTTTGGGGGGCGGGGGGGAGGATGATACTGAGAATTGAACCGACGGGTGCTCTACCACTGAGCCACACCCCCAGCCCTTTTCATTATTTTGAGATAGGGTCTCACTAAGTTGCTTAGGGGCTCACTGAATTGCAGAGGCTGGCCTCTAACTTGCAATCCTCCTGCCTCAGCCTGCTGAGTGGCTGGGATTACCAAGGTGCACCACCATGCCTGGCCTTCTGTTACCTGTAAGTATGGACTTTCTGGAAAATTCTTTTTTTTTTTTTTCTTTTAAACCATTAATGGTGGATTAGATTTTTTTTCCTTTTGTTAAAAAAAAAAAAAAGATACTCAGCCCTACCCTCTGAGATTCTAAGCAAGACTGGAGTGGGTTCAGACATCTCTATTGAGAAAAAAATATATAAAGTAATTTGAGCATGCACTTGGTAGAAATCCAAACTACCTGCAGGAGATGCCCTGTGTCCTTGCTGAGAATAGCTAACGCTGCCTGGAGTGGCCATTCAGGGCTATGGAGGCCCCTCCTGGCTCTCTAGCTCTCGGGGCGAGGCCGGGAGCATGCCTCTGACCCTATTCTGGCCAATGAGACTCGGGGGAAATCTACCGGGGGATTCAGGGAGAGGATGTGTCTTCACAGTACGAGAGGACAGAGCGGTGGTACCATCGCTCCCTCCCTTCTTTAGAACTTGGACGTGCCCGAATCCGCCAAGCTCATCCATTGGTCCATCTATTCTTTCACCAAAGGTTCACTGGGCTCCTACTGTGTCCTGGGCCGGGTCTCAGGGTGCTGGGAAATGGCCATAAAGAAAACAAAGTCCCCGTCCTCACTGAATTGGCATTGCACAGTAAAAGAGGGAGAAGAGGCAGGTACCCAGGTGAACCATGAAGGGTGGGTTAAACACATTACGCGGAGAAAAGAACTGGGCAGAGAATGGGCGTCGCTGGGCGCAGGACCAGGATCACGGCCCAGAGGCAGCCCTGGTGTCCGCGAGCCAAGGAGCCGCTGCTCCTGGACTCCTAGCTGTGTAGGACTAGGGCACTGGTTTTGTTTAAGTCTCTGTTAATTTGGTTTGGTATTACTTACAGCTGAGTGAATGCCTGAGACAGGGCGGTGGGGGTGCAAAGAGACAAATAAGTCATCTGATTATTTCATCCCCGCTCCCCGAGGCATGGAGGCCTAACAGTTTCTTGGCTGCTTTCCAGAAATTTCCTATGTTAATACAAGCCTTATAAATATAAGCTACAAGCCATATAAATATAAGCCATATATACAAGTGCGCTCTCTCTCTCTCACACACACACACCACGGTGGGATCCCGGGTGTGGGTACTCATTACACAATAGCATGATGTAGAGGTGCCTGGCCACTGACTAGCTATGTTATCTTCAACAAGTTGCTTGCCCTCTATTTTTCAATTTCTCCATCAGAAAAATAGGAATAAGAAGCCTACCGCACAGGTTTCTTCTGACAATTTACTAAGTTATCGTGTGAAGGACACAGCACTGTCCCCAGTCCGTTGTAATGACTCACAAAGCTTCGTTATTGTGTGTGGTAAGGAGGATCACACTATTGTTTCCTTTTTTACTGAAGAATCTACTTGTCCAGCTTTCTAATGTTCTCATAGACAACTCTCTTTTGACACCTGTGTACTATTCCCCAATATGGAGCTTTTGGTCTTTTAAAGTTCAAAGGACATTTTTTTTTTTTTTTGTGGTGCTGGGGATTGAACCCAGGGCCTTGTGCATGCAAGGCAAGCACTCTGCCAATAGGCTATATCCCCAGCCCCTTGATAGATGTTCTTGATGGAAGACTGTGTTCAAAAGGATTTATGCACACACAGAAGCTGGCCAAAGAAAAAGAAAGAATCTGCTGAGGCAGAACTTCTTTTCCTCTTTGCTCTCCTTTACAGTTGACACTTCTGGTCTCCCCCTCTATCTCACCTTTCCCTTTAGTTATGTGCAAGGTCACGGATGTTCACAGGGTAACATTTAATAACTGATCCTTCCCAGACTCTCCCTCCCCCCATGAGGCCACATCTCCTGTTTTATCCATTTATTCTTAGTGGGTACTGGGGTTTGAACTCAGGGACACTCGACCACTGAGCCACATCCCCAGCCCTTTTTTTCTTTTTTTTGTATTTTATTTAGAGACAGGATCTCACTGAGTTGCTTAGCACCTCACTTTTGCTGAGGCTGGCTTTGAACTCGTGATCCTCCTGCCTCAGCCTCCTGAGAAACTGGGATTACAGATGTGCACCACCGTACCTGGCCATCTCCTGTTTTAGGATAGGCTAAGACAAAAACACAAACGCAAAAACCCAGAGGTCCTCTCTGTACAGAGGTATGTGGTGGCTAATTTGGTAGCATTAATTCTATGAAGGGAGAGGCATTTAAGGAACAAGTGGCCCAATGGGAGACAAAGACACTCAATCATCATCATAATACAACACATTAAGTGGAATGAAGGGAGAAACATAAAGGGCAACGGGAGTAACTAATCCTGACAAATTCAGCCTCACAGTTGTGTGCAGAGGATCCAGAGGTGGTCTGGCTACCCTGCACTAGCTGGGTTTCTAATCAGAGGAGAGGGGCATCCCAGGAGGAGAGAGAACTACCCATTCAAAGCCCTGGAGTGAGACCCAGGTAGTAGGTGTGTAGGGATGGACACCTGGAGCCTGAGAAGGTGGCTGGGGAGAGTGGGACGGGTTCTGGGGCAGTCCCCCAGGAGCTGAAGAGCAGCGACTCACACAGAGCCCCATGCATCACCACGCAGGCAGACAGACAGACACAGTGCCTCCCAGAATTACAACTCCTGCCCAGGCACACACTCTCGGCTTCTGACTTGTCTGTCCTGTGACCCAGCTTCCCTGGGGACTCCACAAGAAAGTAGGTGCAGCTGAAAAGTTTGGGGAAAGAATCATACAGAAAAGCAGGTCACTGGCCGGGGGGAGGTAAAAACGATGCGTCTCTGTGTTGATGGAGCTGAGTTGGCAGAGACCCTTGTCAGGTTCTTTGGTTGCAGTTCCAATGGCTGCTGGCTGGCTTCAGTGACATGAAATGGCCAGATGAAAGGACAGTGTGTTGGAAGGCAAGTTAGACATCCTGCCTTGGAAGCCAGATCCAGAGGTCTCAGCAAGAGGCCCTTTCTTGCCAGGGGTCTGCCATTAAGACTTGGCCTCCCATAACTTTATTCCTTTTAATAAATGTCATATTTCGGAGAGACTCTGATAGATCCAATTTTGGGTCCAGTGTCTTTGTGTCTGAATCCATCAGGTGGGACTACAAAAGGGTGGAGGTGGTGGTACAAATGTGGGCACTGAAGGGGGGGACCTGCTAGGAGCTCAGCAGAACCCTCCCCCAATCCAAAATGGCGGAGGGTGATATGTCAACCCTTGAAAAAGAGTAAATAAGGACGATCTCCAGAATAAAACGTAGGCAGTCTCCCATTCCAAGCACGGAGTGGGGGCAGTTAGAGCGACCCTTGCTGGATCCAGGCCCTAGGAAATCTGGACTTCATAATTTACGAAGGCATGGGGAGCCAGCAAATCCATTCAGCACACATGAAATATTTCAAGTGAGGCACCAGGGAACTGGAGCAGGTCTTAGAGAAGATGGATTTACATCTGGCCATAAAATCCCAACTCCAGTAACCTCTGCACTTAGGTCTGGATTTTGTCTGGATCTTAAAGCTTTTATAAGTGTTTAAGAGCATGAACTCTGCAAGGGTTGAAATTTCTCTTGCCTACTCCCTCTAGGGATTGGGCTGCCAGGACAAGGTGGCGGGGGGCTCCCACCTTTTATTCTCTTGGCACGAGAAATTTTTGCCTTGGGTATGTCTCATCTCTGCCCTTAGAAGATCTTGGCCTCATGGGCTCTTGAGTGATCTACTTAACCTTGCTGAATCCCAGTTTCCTCACTTGTGAAATGAAGGTGTTCCTATCAACCTCATAGGACTTTCAGGAGCACTAAATTCATAACAAATGGGAATTTTGTAAAATAAAGAATGATCAAATACAACTATTTTGGAATTGTGGAGTTTGACCAATGCACATGTCTTGTAAGATCTGAGAACAGGTTCAAGACAAAGCATGTGATAATCATCCTTGCATTGACTTGGTGGAACCACTAGTTCTCTGAGCCATTACATGGAGGACAATTGCCTTGAAGATAGGCCTGCAGCAAAGATAAGCCATGGAGATTTGGGAGATATTTGTTCTTGCAGCAAGTCCTAGCCCATTCTGACTAATACACAGTTATATTTGCTTACTTACCTATGTGATCTTAGGTAAGTTGTTTAATTGCTCTGGGGCTTATTTTGCTCACCAGTAAAATAGGATAAATAGTGACATTAACTCTTCAGGTTGTTAATGAGATGATGCATGTAAAATGCTGAGCAAAGGGTTTGGCATATAGAATATACTTGACAGATGGTGCAGCAATAACAGTTATCATGGTAGTCATGTGATAGTGATGATGACATGATGATGAGATGATTCAGAAGCTGGGTGTGGTCATGGATTCAAACCCTTCTATTTTAAGTGGACGAAGCCAGGTGCTCTCCAACTGTGGGCAGTGAGGACTTTCCTGACACATGTTGGTACATTTTTTAAGATATCATGTGGTACCAATTAATTGCTGATATCCATGGCTATTTACACAAATTTCTTGTCTGTATTTTAAAAGACTCATACAATAAAATTAGTCTTATTTAGAAAACTATTCACCAGAAAGTTCAGCCTGCAAACTGTACTTCTATTGTTAGTGCTATTAATGACTTTTTTTAAAAAAAAATGCATTTAATGAGAATGTGAAGTCATCATGATACTGAGTCCTGCCGCTCTACGGACCCTTGGGAACTAACCTGAGCCCTCAGGGAACTCAGTCTAGTTGACATTCATAAAAACAACTTTAGGATAGTGAATGTCTCTCTGTCCACTCCCACCTTAACTGACACCAGACTGTCTGAGCTTTGTGGTCAGGGGGCTTTGAGTCTGAACTCTGGCCTTGACACATTTTAGCTGAGACTTTGGGTAACACTGCTGACCTCTGTTGGCCTTAGGTTTTGTGCCTTTAAAAGGGGAATGATGGTGGAATGTGATGGACATTATCATCCAAAGTACATGTATAAAGACACCAATTGGTGTGAATATATTGTGTGTACAACCAGAGATATGAAAAATCGGGCTCTATTTGTGTAATAAGAATTGTAATGCATTCCGCTGTCATAAATGAATTTTAAAAATTAATTAAAATGGGAAATAATAAATGTTATCATGTTATGAGAATTAATTGTAACATAAGTAACATATCTTGAACAGATTCAGCATTTAATAGGAGCTCAATAAATAAAAAATATATGTTTTTTCAATTCTGCATTATTCTGTATTCATGATGCTTGGCTCATGGAAAGCATTCCATCTATATTTATGAAATGGAAGGAAGAGAAAAGTATATCCACCAGAAAGTGGTTTTGAGGGTATTTGAAATATTTGTATATTTTGTACTCGCTTTAGGTTTAGGAAGAAAACTTCATTTGATTGACGTATTTTAAATAAAATAAAATATGAGCCTCTGTCATAGAATTATGCTACCCCACTATTTCAATTCGGAACCAGTGGTTATCCTTGCTTGAGTGAGACCTTTTCTTGTTCATTTTACTTATATACTATTTTATGATTTTCATTCCTGTGTGTGATGAAGTGTGGCACGCAGCTTTGTGGATGTGTTTCTAATTTGTGCGAATTGAACTGTACTGAAAATTTCTTCACTTTTCTCCTGTTCTGGCAGCTCACCCATCTTTCCTATGTACATCTAGTGCATTGATCCTTACTACTGTATAATATTCCATGGAGTCACTTTCTATAAACCAAAAAATCGGATTTACCAGAACATCTCTATTCGCTGGCCAAGTCCGCTATGCTAGAAGTGCTGTCTTCGTTTTGTTCTGGGCGACTCATTCATTTAATTCCGACATTCGGAGGCTGCTGTCGCAGTAACAGTGGCCCCAGCCCACCCACCCACGTTGGGATTTACAGAAGGAACGAACTCAAGGCGAATTCTTTGGTTTTCTGTTTCTCTCTCGTGTGTACGTGTGCCCAAGTGCACAGAAGCTTCTGGCTATGCTGCACTTTCCTGTGTTTTAAATAAATATTCCAACTTGCATAATTGAAGTGGATTTCACGGGTGCATGAAAATATACACTCGGGGCTACGATGTCAGTGAGAACAATTCGTATCCCACAGTAAGAAGAGCCGTGAGTGTGAGGCAGGCGATCCATATTCAAGTTTGGGTTCTGCCTCTTGCTAGGTGAGTGACTTTAGTCAAGCCATCTCACCTCTTCCATGAAGGGAGAAGGACACTTACAGGAATGTCATGAAGCCAAGGCGAGAGAGCGATTAGAGATGCTGGGGAAAAATAACATTGTTTCCTGTATTTCATTTCATTTCATTTCAAATGTAGAGTTCTAAAACTGCCCATTGGCTGATGTTGGGGTGCATGCTCTGACAGGGCTCCTTCCCATCTGGTGCCTATGCAAGGCGTCACTAACCGAGTGGCACACAGCCTGGTGACACTTTTCAGCCCTCCAGGAAGTAACCACCCCCTCATCAGAGCTAGGCACTGTACTGGGGGTCCACCGGGGGATGGCAGAGAGACGAGTGTCCCTGGATCCGTCCTCCGACAACTATCGTCAAGCAGGGGACGCACACAGCAAACTCTGGGACAAGATGCAGTCTAATCTGACGACACACCAGCCAAGAGCTAAGGAGATGCCAAGTCCTGGGAAGTTGATTCCCTGATAGGAAGGAGTAACAGTCTGGGGGCTGGGGACATTTTGGCTACACCTTCAAGGTCAGAGACAATTTTGGAGTTGCACATGCAGGGAAGAACATCCCAGGTAAGAGGAAGAGTAACCACACCGAAGATATGAGAAGTACACAGTATGTGCAGGGAGTCCCTCACGTTGGCTGAAATCCAGATGGGGTAATTTATAAGACAAAGAAGACAGGAGAAAGGTTATGACAAGGTTAGGAGACTGTTTGTCTGCTGCTGCTCTTACTATGATCCTATGATTAATACAGACTTGTACTTATTGAGCATCACACTATTCCAAGCACTGTGCTAGCCACATTAGATACACAATCTCCTTTGATAATTATACAGATACTTTGAAATAGTGTATCAGTTAGTTATTGCCGTGTAACAAGCCACTCCAAAATATGGCCGTTTAAAAGAACAACCATTTATCATTTATCACAAGCCTAGAAGGGTTCAACAGACCTGGGCCAACTGTGGCTGATCTCAGACTCGTACACCTGGGATCAAGGGGAGGGTCAGCGTGGGCCTGGCTGGTGTTGTGTGGCCTCTGCTGAGCTGTGGGTGGCTTCCTTTTAGCAGACCCGCCTGAGCTTGTTCACATGCCCGGGGCAGGATTCTGAGATAGAGAGAGGAGACACACAAAGCAGTTGAGGCTTACCACAGTCACTTCTGCTAAGTTGTACCTGCTTCAGGTGTCCAACCCAGATTCCAGGAAGGCAGCAAAGGCTCCGCCTCCTGATGAGAGGTGCTAAACATCCCCTTGTCACCTACCGACCACAGGTACCAGCTGCAATTATCATCTTCCTATTAAAGAGGCAGGGACTGTGGTTGCAGGAGGTTGAGTATCTGGCTCAAGTTCCTGTAGCTGCTAAGTGAGGAACCATCTGGGCCCTTGGCTAAGTGGGCAGTTGGGGCCAATGAAGACCTTGAGCATGGGAGAGATGCTAATGGCAGACAAAAAAAAAAAAAAAAGAAGGGATATTTCTCTGGCTAAATAATAGCACCCGGGGGATACCGATCTTGAACACTGCAGTCTAAGCTCATCCTATATTTCCCACAGATGCACTAAGATCTTGGGGCTCTGTATTCTCTCTGCCCCGCTCCGTGGTGATGATGGTGGTTTTGGAGAGATCCTCACTGGGCTGCTTTTGCCCCAGGTCTTTGATGGTCTGTGCTCCTCAGGAAACCCAGTTCCACCCTCTCACTGCGGATAGCGGGGTGGACGGCAATCCTCAGCTGCCTCACCTGCCAACGGGAGGTTTGGACCTGGGGACACTGGACTCTGCTGGATCCAGAAGCAAACCTGAGACCCAGCCTGAAACAGACTCAAGCTGCGGAACTAGGCGACCACTGATTCTGGTGACCTGGAGGTAAAAAGGCACAAAGGCGAGGGGTCTCACATAAGTGAAGATAGTCACCCCACAAATTCACAGCCAGGTTACTGTCACCATCAGCTAAGGTGGCCGCGAGTGTGGGGCAGATGGTAGGACAGGAGCCAGGCTTTGAAGAAGGACAGCCAGGCTCGGATTCTGCACTCCGCTTCCTCTCCGCGGGGTACCACCGATCAGGGACCTCACCTTTCTGGAACTCAGTTTCCTCTTCATAAAAGGAAGATGACCATATCTACTTTTCAGGGTTGCCATCAGCATGGTTGAACTAGTGGGACAGGGACCTCCCCAGGAGCTGCTGTGATCAAGAGCACAGCTGTATCATTGGGCAGGAAAAGAATCTGAAGTCACAAAACTGCTCAAGAAAGAGCCAAGAGCATGCAAAGAACCAATGGCTAAGCCCCGACACCCAGCAAGTCCCAGCTCTGTCTGCGGCTGTCGCGCCTGAGCAGACCCCACAGTCCATGGTTTCAAAGTGGCTCCAAGTTAGAAGCACTTGCTTTGGTGAATCTCAGTGCTCAGGTCCCTCTCTGGACCAGTCAAACCTGAACCTCTGGGGATGTGGCTCAGGATGGGTTTTTTTTTAAAGCTCCCTAACAGGGTTGAGACCTTGTCAGGTAGATCAACTGCCTCGTTTGCAGAATTTAGGGAGTCCCCACCTTCTGGAGGAGACCTTGCATTTCCATGCCCCCCGAGAACAAGTCCTTCCTTTAGAGGCTGCACCTTGGAGCCTCCATGGGTTCAGCCCAGCCCTCACTCGGCCCCCAGGGGATTGCAATGGCTGGCCCCAGTTTGAGCAATAAAACTGATGAACTGCTATCGTGGCTCATCAGAATGGCTGGGTTTACGAGCTTCCTGTTCCATCTTCCTTTCCTCCCCTCCACCCATCTTTAATTCCCTGGGTCCTTCTCTCTCTCTCTCCCCGCTCCAGGGATTGAACCCAGGGGTGCTTAACCACTGAGCCACATCCCCAGACCTTTATAATATTTTATTTAGAGACAGGGGTCTCGCTAAGTTGCTTAGGGCTTTGCTAAGCTGCTGAGGCTGTTTTGAACTCGTGATCCTCCTGCCTCAGCCTCCTGAGCCCCTGGGATTTCAGGTGAGCTCCTCTCACTCTCTTATGTGTGTGTATCCCAGGATATTTTTTCCTTGATGTTTCTCAGGGGGACCCTTTGGCTCCCAGTGACTTACCAGGATTTCCTTCCAAATAACACTGGGCCCTCCACCAGAAGGATCTGCTTAATTAAAGAAAACACAACAAAACAATCCCCGGTATCCCTGCCTCTCTACTTCTCCCTGGTGGTTACATTTGTTATATGATGTTTCTGGGCTGGCATGGGGGGCCTCCCCAGCAGGGGCCATGCTGCCACAGTATCTGTTAGACAAACCTTCGAAACTGAGCGAGTGAACGCAGGGTCCTATCTTTTGGCTCCGCCAGGTCTTTCCCTTGGGGAACTTAGGGTCCAGTTTCTCCATGGCTCACTCTGGGAGCTGCCTAAGGTCAGGGACCGACTACCCACACCACACCTTGCCAACGGCAGGGGACACAGGGTCCATTTATCAGAATGAGGTTAAGCACACAGCACCCCTGGAACTCATGCCCTCCCTCTCAGCCTCCAAGGGGCTCCAGGAAGTCCCCAAGAAGAGGCGCTGCCAACCAATCCATGGGCCAGGCTGCAAAAGACGCGTGTTTGAAACCAGAGCCTGCCACCTGACCCAGAGCACAGAGGGAAGGCTGGGGGAGGCTTAGGCTTGAGAGTGGGGTCCCCAAGTATGGGAGGAGAAGGCTGACCTTTTCTTTCCTCCCCAGATGACCTTATAGGGCTGGGGTAGGGGAAGGAGGGTTGGAGAAGAGGCCCAGAGATCAATTTGACATCAGATATGCCACCCGCTGCCTCTATTTGAGGACATACATCTACGAAAGAGACCTGCAACTCGGAGCTAAGCAGCAACCAAAATCTTTTTTTTATTAAAATGCTTTGTGCTCCCGGGGACCAGGGAGGGAGTTAAGCTGGTCTGTCTCCAGGAGCATGTTTGCCTAGAGCGCGCTATTAGATACTTTGTCTCCTTTAAAATAACACTAAGAGATGGGCTTTATGTCTCTCCCTCCTGATGTACCACCAGCCTGGGTCTATCCCACTGCCCGGGTCCCCAGAAGCTTGCAAGATGAAGAAAGCCGACTGGTTAGATCTGACCCTGGATCCCCTTGTGAAATCCTGGCTTCCTCCTCGCACCAGGCTGACGACAGCTCCGTGGCAGAGTTACAGATGCGGCCACATCCTTCACAGTGGCACTCCTCACGGATAAGAGATTTTATCGAGATCATTTATTTATAAAGAAAATAGTGCTTAGGATGGCCTCATTACACTCCCTGTTAATCAGCCCTCTGCCTGCCCCTGCTGTGCTCCAGCCCATAAGCATTTGGAAGATAAAATAGATACATCTGATTATTCCTGGGCACCTCGAGATTGCAAAAAGGGAGAAGGGAGGGAGAAGAATATCAGGACAGCCAATCCTTGAAAGGGATCGCTTTGCACGGGCCGCGGGCACAGTTTTGTGTTCCTCTGAGTGCACGTGTGAAGGCATCTCGGAACACATCGGGTGGTACCCTTGGCAGACTGCAATCGTAAATAACCACCTCCTTAAACGGTACAGTATGTATTATTTTTCTCCTGTGAACTGGGGGCCTCACGTGATGATTCTCCAGTTGCAAATCATAAAACGGCGGGCTGCGATCGGTATTTTTTTAATTCAAGAAGAAGCTAGAAGAAATGTCGCGTTTAAAACTGCACGAAGGCTGGGGCTTGCTGGGATCCGTCCTGAGCAGCTCCTTCGCCCAAATTCTCAAGAACTGCCTAAGCCCTGCGCTTCTCCATTTAAATCTGTCTTGCTTGGGTTGCCACAAAGAGCCTTTGTGCCTGATTCTGAAAAGCCCCAGGCACGGGATTATGTGTTCTTACACGTCTTATTTTAGACACCCACAACAAAGTATACCAAAGGCGAGTTTATGTTTAGAGCTATCAATAAAACATAACTGAGTCTGCTAAATTAGTAATCATGAAAAACCTACCCCATTTTTCTTCCCCCCCCCCCTCTCTCTCTCCTCTATCTTGATTTCTCTTTTTTAATATTACAAAGCGACTTTTAAACCCCTTGCCTTTGGTGGCTGGGTGGTCTCCTAAGACGTCGTGTACTTAAATAACTCAGAGGTACCTCAAGGCCTTATTTTGGGGTTGAGGTATCGAGGGACAGCTCAACTAAAATCTAATAATGGCTTTGAGTTAAATGCCTCCAAGTGCCACCGAGGGCCCTGCTGCCAGATGTCCCATGATTCAGGCCTCTCCTATCCAAAGTGGGGAAGGTAATGTCTGTCTGCCGTCGTTATTAACGCAAGCGAATAGACAGTTTTACTGGGGCCTCTAAAACCTCCATTTCATCTCACAGACCCCGGGGAAACCACACATGAAAACATTTAGCCAAGAGGGACAGTGACTTCCCATCTCAGGGAAGCGACTCTGAATTTTCAGAAGGCAACATGAGCAGCCAGGAGGAAAGGAACCAGAGGCCGCCGTGTCAGAGGGAAGTCTGGGACAGGGACAGAGCTGTTCTCCCTGATGGTTTCACACCCAAGGAGGGAGTGGGAGGGGCAGGGCCATCCGGGTTCCCCCAGATGGGGGCCTGCAGACAGGGCGTCTGGGTGGGGTTTCTTTTTTTGGAACCTCAATCATTTGCAAGAGGTTGGCAGACTAGAAAACAGACAATTATCTCTCTCTCGACTGCTAGAATCTGAGAGCTGGAAGGCCTCTGAGATCAGTCGACAGAGTGGTTTTCATTTTCTTTTTAGCCTCAGAACTCTTTCTTCCCTCAAAATATTATGCAGAACTCTGATTATAAAAAAAGATAAAAGCAGCAAGCTTTGGTTAAGGTGGGGTTGGGGGGGGTTAGGAATCCCACCCACTGAGAGCCTCACCCTCCTGCGGGAGCTTCTGTGAATGCCTCAGGGTTCAGCAGAACCACATTTTAAAGCCAATGTGTCTTGGTTTCACATGCTCCCCACTCCTAGATAAAAGAAGCCATGTCTCAGAGAGGGCAAGAGACTTTTCCAAAGTCACACAGCTTGCTAAGGGCAAAAAGGAAACCGTAATGCCAGACAGGGGCGTCTTATTGCAGGCTAGACTTATCGATTCAAAACCAGGTAACTGGCTTCATGGTCACACCTTGGCCACAAGTGATTTGCCAGACTCATGTCATTGTGGTTCTGTTTTATTGGCAGCAAGCAAGAATATTCGTCATTAAATATAAGGATAATGAACAACCCGGGTGACTCATTTAGTTTTTAAACAACGGTGCTGGCCACGTATGTTGCTCCTTTTCAGTTTATCATCATTCTACAGAGAAACGGGGACTTTACCTCCTTTTTGGGCGTAGATGGCATTACAGACCCAGCATCTCCCAGTGGCCCCTCTACCCAGCCATACGGTTCCCGCAGGAGACGCCCCATTTTTACCAAATCCACATCCCGACCTGGGTGTATCAGCCCCGGACACTGAATAGAACCACAGTGTAGGAAACTCAGGATCTGTAACCGCCACGTTCTCTAAGAGGAGGGCTCATCCTCGGTGAGAGGAAATGATCCTGCCGGCCACAGGGAGCCCAAGTGGAGAGCCCACGGTGCCTCTCTGCACCCTGGTGCCTCCGGTGCGGTGGCCGGGTCACCCTCCTTCTATCAATCAATCGGGTGCAGCAAACGGGCTGCGGGTTAGACTTTGGGAACTTGGGGTGTGGGATGGCACAGACACCATCCCTCACTCTTGGCTGGAACAAGCCATTTCCTGCCTTCTGCTGCCTCCATTCCTCGTCTGGGGGATGGGAGGAGGACAAACGCCAGTCTCGGAGCCATTTCAGCTGAGCACTTGGTCAGAACTCAATTTCAGGAGCGGACCTCGTGGGTGGCTCAGGCTCGAAGCTTCTGGAACTAACAGCCTTACCCGCTGTCTGTCAAGGTCCGAGCGAGAGTGAGCAGGGGCGTGGCCAGAGCTGCAGTGTCCACAAGCCCCGCCCCTGCAGATGGCACACAGCTTCCAGCTCCCCTCTGCACAGGTGTTGTCCCCACCCCTGGCAGGTCTGAACCCCCCTGGGTGCCTGCTGGGTTATCTTGGCCTCTGCAGAGCAGTTCTGTGGATTTCTGAGTTTTCTGATTCTATAGAGGTGACAGAAACTTACAACTCTGAGGCTGTGAGCATCCTTCCTTCAATAACCAGCCCAGCAAGACGATGTACTTGGGTTATTTTCTTTCCATGCATTCATTCTACTAGCTGGTTTGAGTCTGGGTTGGAGCCCTTGCAAGCAAGAGGAACCCTTGTGAGAAATTCCTGACAGTGTGGAGACTTGTAGACATTCATCCCAGCCCCCAAAGGTCAGGGTTGCTTCCCTGTGGCCCCAAGCCCTCTGCGGAAATACTGCAACTGGGCAGTCTACAGACAGAACTTCATGCGTTGGCACAAATGTTTTCTAAGTGCCTCTAGGAAGGGAAGACAGAAATGGCCCTACAGGGGACAAGGTCTCCAAATAAAAGGGGGAGGGGATCAGTGGGAGTACAGGGCAAAGGAAATGTCCCTGAAGGTGTGGGTTGGGCTCAGGCGGCTCCATTCCTAGGATTCTTCCTACTGTCACAGGGAGTCGATGTGCTTTGTTGATGAGAGCATGGGTGTGGGGTCTCAGCCATCCCTCACTGGATGCTCACACACACTCCAGCGAAATCCCGATGATTTCCATTCCCATCAGAGTTGGCGTGGGTAAGAGGGAGGGCTTGGGTTCAAACTCCTCCCAGGCTGTTCTACACTAAAAACCATGACTTTATGGCCCTAAATGCACAGGACAAAACCCTGGGGAGATGCTGGTGACACACTGAGGCCTGTGTCAGTGAGAACCTAGACTTGGCCCTTTCTCCTGACATTGTCCTCTACAAGCTAGCTAGATATGGTACACTCCTGACCTCAGCGTCATGTGGCTTTTACATATGCACCAGGACATCTATGGAGATGTCTGCGGTCTGCATCTCCCCACGGTCTCCCACTTGCCCAGTCGCCCTGATTGATGTGGTTCTGGGCAGGCTGATTGGATCCCTGGGCCATGGGAATGTGAATGACACCACGCTGAGCCAATCAGAGCATCCCATCTGGGGTCCCCCGATATGGCTTAGGAGTGGGTGTGTAGCATCAGCTGCCCTGGTCTTACTGGTTTTCGGGTCTTTGGGAATGCAGGGACAGAGATGATCACTGCTGTTCTAGGACATGAACAAAGAAACAGGAAGCTCTGTAGATACTGAAACCTACCTTGAGACTTGGCGAGAAAAAAATCTTGCTGAGATTGGAGTCATCACTGAGCAACTGGAAGAGAGAAATCAAGATGGAGAATCTAAATCCTGGCCATATCACTGGGCTCCTGGATCACGCCTCACCTGAAACCTCAGTAGATCTAGCTACGGATTGTATAGTCCCCAAAGCCAGTTTCAGTCATGAACCCATTGAAATCTAAAGCATATAGCTTTGGAGGCTTGGTGGCCAAGATTGGCTTGGGAAAAGTTCTCTCTGTCATGGTATGCGACCCAATCTTTGTGTGACCTCAATTTTCCAAGTCTCAGTTACTTTACTTATAAAATGAGAAATTCATTGAAACAACAGTGACTGCGACTTCTCAGGCGCTTACTGCTTGCCATCTGTCCTGCTGAAGGGTTTTAGATGCAGTATCTCATTTAGTGGGATCAGCAGCCCCATGAAGTAGCACTCTGAGGCAGCCCACCCCCAGAGGGACTGGATCACTGGCTGAAGGCCACCCAACACCCTTCATAAACGGTGGAGCTGAGATCAGACTGAGGCGCACAGCAGATGGACCGGATTTTTCTTTGCAGATCAGCTTCTTCAATGCAAAATGACTTTCACGATCGGTGAGCTCTAGAAGGTCCGGGACCCTGGCTGTGGTCCTCACCCTTTATTCCCAGGCACCAACCTTAGCACTTCCCAATCAGAGCACTTGGCCAAGAGCAGACGTCCAATGCGCATTGTGTGAATAAATGGAGGAAGGAATGGGTGGCTAGCGCACCTCCACCCAGCCCTGGGGTCCTCTCAAAGCCGCCTTATGCTCTTTGCCTAATGAGGCTCGGGCAGCATTGCTGGGGTGAAGGGCGCGCCCCCTCTCCTCTGAACTAACGCTGGCCCCCCTGGCTGCCCCCCTACTAATGAGGGGACACAGCCCAAGGGGACTGTGTCTCCAGGCTAATTATTTTCTGGCTGCTCAGGCCACACGATTCAAAATATTCAGGCTATTGTTGGTGTTTTACATCTTGCCACGTTGTCCTTGTCGACTTCCAAGGGCAGAGAGCCACGACCCAATGGGCTGGCCCTTTCAAGGTCAGCTCAACGGCAAACACAAACTTAATTGAGCTGGAATCATATATATATATATATATTTTTTTTTCCTTCGCTTGATGTGTAGGTGACAATACTTAAAATATCGACATGCCTTAATACTTTTAAATTCAGTTGTTTGCTGATCAGCCGCAGCTACTTAAATTGACCAATCTATCTTGCCCAGCTGGAGATCAAGGGATCAGCACTTAATTTCATTCCCTGAATAAAGAATTTTTTTTTTATATCCACATGGAAATATCAGAACATGAAAGGTTAAATCAATACGGAGTTTTACATTGCTTAAAGGGCATTTGCATCCAAGCAGCCTTGAATGCAATTCACTTGTTTAATGAATTTTTTATGCTTATTTAATGAATTTCACAAAGGTTTGGTGTTTTTCATAAAATGGATAAGGACTTCCAGTTTTATGAAATAATAAAAATGGAACTCAAGTTATGAAATGAGCAATCTCATTAGTTAGGCATGATATATTCATATGAAAATGTACATGTCTCTGTATTATTGCCTGGCCACCATTATGCGAGCAGAGACTTGTTATAATAGCACGGCAAATATTCCTCTAGTTAAGATATCAAGAAATGACAGAAGGAAATTGCATTTTTTCCCCATCTCTAATAATGACATAATTAATGCTCATTTAAAATAATTACCTGGGCATTGTTTCCCAAGAGTCCTGGGGCCTAACTCAATGGTAAATGTGTTCTAAGATACTTTTGAACTTCGATAACTCAAATGATGTCCCTTGCTTTTATAATTACTTATTTGTTGAGGTAACAGTGATCCCCAGCCTTGCCATTTTAACGACTTGGTGCACAAACAAAATATACGTAACGAATTCTATCAAATGTAGAATTAAAAAAAAAAAAGTCTCTTCCAGAGAAAGAGACAGAAAGACAGAGACAGACGGAAAGATTGAGAGATTATAATATTCATTCTTCCTGACCTGGCTTTGTTTGGGGGTTGTATATTTCTTGGGCTTCTTGTTGGGCATCCAGAATTTGGTAATACCTAACTATCGACTCATCATTGATGTTCAGATGTCAGACAGTGAAGAAGTTGGAAATTCAGACTTTGAAACACGCATCTATGAGTTGTAACTGTTTTTTTTTTTCTTTTCTTTTCTGGTACTGGGGATTGAACCCATGAAACTACATCCCCAGCCCCCCCCCCTTTTTTGTATTTTTATTTAGAGACAGAGTCTCCCTGAATTGCTTAAGGCCTTGCTAAATTGCTGAGGCTGGCTTTGAACTCGCGATCCTCCTGCCTCAGCCTCCTGAGCCGCTGGGATTACAGGTGTGCACCCGGCACTTGTAACTGTTTGACCATGGGCAAGTTACTTAACCTCTCTGAACCTCAGCTGTAAAATAAGGGTCCGTTCTTGGTGACTCCTGAATCACAGGGCTGTGGGCGAGGTTAACTAAGCCCGTGCATGTCAAATGCTGAGTGTATGATGGGCACCCAGGGATCTCCCCTAAGGTCAGCTGTGGTCGGGTGGTAAGAAGCTGCCCCTGGGGGTTGGCCGGATGCTCTGTTTGGCGTCTGAACAGAGGTCAGGGAATCGGTGCTGGACGGGGCCGCACTAGGGAGACAGAGCGGTGTCACCTCACTTTCTTTTTCTCTCCACGAGGACGGGCAGCCAGAGTGCTCCTCCGGTGCTCAGCGTGGAAGTCAATCCTGGCCGCTTTCATCCAACAGCGGAACCGCGTTCCTCCCGGCTCCTCCATCACCAAGGGGACAGATTCAGGCAACCACTTCAGACTTTAATGCTCAGGGAGTCTGCAGTGACTAGGCCAGAAAACGATTCTACACCAATAAACCTCCTTTGCTTATAAAAGAAATCTTTCAAGAATCACATAAACAGTCACACCTGCTAATTTATTAGGACCCCCTTGATGATAGTTTGAAATAATTTCCCTGGATATAGGGAGGTGCTTAACTTCGTGGTCACCAGTTGGTCTGCACAGTTGGAATTGGGTCTCCGCATTTGCTCTGCCAAGCTCCAGCTGTGTGACCTTCTGCAACTCACTTAACCTCTCTGACCATCAATGTCCTTATCTTTTGAATGGATGATGGCCGACTAAGTTTGGGGCATAGAAGACACACCCCTCTCTTCTTTCCTCCCGCATTACAAATGACTATGTCCAATGTGCCCATATTCCAGGTGGAAAGGAGTTCAAGAGAGAAATAGTGGGAGATGCTACCCCCCAGTGGTGGAGTTGGGTAATGCAAAGCTTCACAGCAGGGTTGGGGAGTCTGCCCCTGAGAACCCTGGGGGTTGGCACATCTATTTGATTTGGTAGATACACTCTTATTTTGTAATTTTCCCCCTTAGTATTAGGAATTTAACCCAGGGTGCTTTAACACTGACCTCCAGTCCTACTTCATAATTTTTTGAATAAAAATTAAAACCTGCCAGCCCCATGACTGATTCCGACTGTAATTATCTCCGCTGTTTTCCACGCTCACTGATGTGTGTGTGTATCATTGTGTATCCGGGTGTGCATACAGTTGGCCCTCCATATCCAAGGCATATCCTTCCACCAGTTCAACTAACTCAGGGTCTAAGAACACTTGTATTGGGTATTATAAGTAATTCAGAAATAATTTAAGACATAAGCGGGCTGTGTGTGAGTCATGTGTAAATACCCTGCCATTTTATGTAGGAGACTTGAGCATCTGCAGATGTGGGTATGTCCTGAATACTGAAGGGGGACTGTATGTGGCATATTGGGTTTACTTTTGTGTGACACACACACACACACACACACACACACACGGTTTTTAAAGTGCTGCCATTTTATCTTCATTGTAGAGTTAACAAATCTCCAGAAATTAAGATTTCCTTCTTGATTCCAACATATAGTCTAAGGCATATAGAAAAATGAGATGATTTATAATTATTATAATAAAATAATTTCCCATATATTACCTTAAATTACAATAAAAATACTCAATTCTTCCTCTTTTGAGGGTGAATCTTTTGATACTATGTTGGTAACAACAAGTCCAGTACTATTTCTTTAAATGCGCTGTGGTCAGTGACCTTTCCCAGCAGGGCACCTCTGTCCTCGGGTGGCTCCTGTGGCTACACAGCCCCCCTCCTTCTTTCAGGGTTGCATTTTTTTTTTTTTTGGCTGGGGATGGAACCTAGGGGCGCTCAAGCCCTGAGCCCCATCTCCACCCTNGGTGCTCAGACCCCTCCTCGGGGTCCCCTCTGACTTCTCCCCCGCCTTGGCCCCTCCATCAGCAAGCCCTGCTGGCCCTCCCCCTAGAACCTGTCTGGCACCTGGCAGCGTCCCCCGGGGGCTGGGACCCAGGTCGCTGTCCTCCAGGGCGGACCCTGCGGTGCACCAGCCTCCGCGCTGACCTGGCCTCCGGCCTCCCCTCCCTCTGGGCCCCTCTTGCTGCCGGGCAGGAGTCAGAGGAGGCTTTGAGGTTGCAGATCAGTCGCCGCCTTGCCTCTGCTCCAACCCCTCTCGCTCAGAGCTGAGACCCTGCGGCCCTGTGTCGCCGACCTGCCACCCCCGGGCCCTGGGCCTGGCTCCCCCTGAGCCTCCGCGGCGCCTGACCCAGGCCCTGTCCCAAGGGCACCGCACCCGCCCCCTGTGTCGCCATCCGCCCTGGACACAACGCAGGAGCCTTGGGAGGCCGGACTGACTGGGGTCCCCGGGGGCAGGTGGGTGCGGCTGGAGGTCGTGGTCCCTGGGGTGAGCCCCGAGGGTGCGTCTCCCCTGTGCCCCTGCCCGCTCTTTCCCGGCCCCTCGCGGTCCTCCCTGGCTCTCCCCGCTGCCCGGATTCTGCTGCGGTTTCCTCTTAGTGACCCGGTGGCCGGACACCGCGTCCCTGCGCCTCCCTGCTCTGTCCTTCCTCCCCCCTGGAGCTGGTGGCTCAGGCGTGGCCCCTGCTCAGAGCAGCCGGGCTCCCAGTGGGTGAGGGTGGACACTTGTTGACGGCATGAGTGAATGAGTGGGCCCACGTGAGCTTTATGCAATGTCTGGGACACCTATCCTGTCACCATGCAGGACTCAGAGCTGTGAAGGGCCTGCCGGCGCCTCCTGGACGTAGGCCAAAGCCAGCCTCCTCACCCCCTCGAATGTCCCTCATACACTGTGCAGATCAGTGTGTCACGTGTGCCTCAGTGAAGTGTTAAAATAATAATAATAAAAAAAAGCTTTAGAGACCAAAGCAAAAGCAACCCCACCGTCAGATCCCCAGCCCTTCCTCTCCAATCACCTGTGAGGAGAGCCACCTAGAAAACCCAGATCCACGAGGGTCCCGCTGCCGCCGGCCCCACTGGACATCCTGCTGTGCTCAGTGCCACACAGGGCAGGAGGGAGGACAGGGAACCAGAGGAGGACTGTGCCCTCCAGGGCCACTCCAGTAGGGACGGACACACAGCACTCAGGCCCCGGCCGAGGACCAAGAGCCAGTTAAGTGGAGGTGACAGCCCTGTGCTCAGGGGCAGGAGGGTCTGCTACATCAGCTCCTGATGGTTACACTTAACCCACCATTATTATTAGAATAATAATCAGCATCATTATTAATTTATAATATTATATTAGTAACAACAATATTATTGATATTATTGATGATGATCTTGATAATTAACGATGATGTTAATAATTAATAATAAGGGTGGTGTTGGTGATTTCTACTGGGCCTGCTTTCTTTGGTATCAGTGGGTGATTTTTCTATTGCCATATTAATGATTAAAAAAAAAAAAAGAACTGACTGGAAATTAAAAGCTGTTGTCCAGAGGGTCAGGGCCTCCTCCTGGGGGGTGGGGTTTGTGAGTATTTTTTGAGGATCCAGCCCCCAGCCCCTGACCTCCTCCAGCTTAGCATCACGGAAGATGCAAAAATCAAAGTCACATGAGGGCTTGTGTCTATCAGCTTTGCCATTTAATGTTTAACATCTGGGAGGAAAAATGTCCTGAAGCTTTTAAAAATGAATGAAGACACACATTTCAGGTTTGTGGCCAGGATCCCAGACAGGGCTGGCGCTTACCATGTTATAAGACTAGGCTGGCCAGGGTGCCCTGGGCCACCCACAGAAGGCTCATGGAAGGCGTGGCGTTCTGGGGTTGGTTTGCCTCTGCATGGTTCCTAGATTTCGAGGCTGCTTTATAGGTAGGCTTAAAAATCCTATACCTATATTTTCTTCTGGGTGTAATAACAGGCTTTGGTGCTTAGATATGCAATTGTGCTTGGTTATGCAAGCGCATATGGGATATGAGTCATTCCTTTGTCCAGTGTATCCACATAGTATATGGGACCCACCTGTATGTCACCCAGCCATCTCAGTTATCAGATCAACTCACAATATACGTGTGTTCAAGTAACACTTATTTAACTATGTTGGCCCAAAGAGCAAGAGTAGTTACTCCAACAAATTCAGATATGGCAAAGAGAAGCCATAAAGTGCTTCCTTTAAGTGAAATATTACCTAATATATACAAGAGATCTAAGTATTTTGACAGAGAGACCATAGCCACTTACCTTTTATTACAGCATATTGTTGCAATTGTTCTTTTACTAGTTACTGTTCATTTCTTGCTGTGCCTCATTTAGAAATTAAACTCTATCCTAGATAGATATCCTAGGTAAGTACATAGAAGAAGAAAGCATGGTGTACACAGGGATTGGAACAACCTGAAGTTATAGGCATCTCCTGGGTCTTCAAACATATTCCTCGTAGACAAGGGGGCGCTACTGTGCGCGGACACGTTGTGAGTGGGGAGGCCTCTGAGAAGCAGGAAGACCTGCCTTCATCTCAGAGCACAACCTGGTCAGCTGCCAGGCAGGAGGCTGGGCCCCAGCAGGAATCTGGATTTGCACCTGGGAGCCAGAAGGCTGCAGTTTGTAAGTGCTGCTGTGTCGGGAGAAGCAGCCTCTAAAGGCTTGAGTATGGTTCGTGGCTCCCAGGAGCAGACGTGGCCTCGACCTCCGTGAGCACTGTGCTGTGGGTTGTGTGCCAGGCCTGGTTACCAACAATCCTCCTTGGGTTTTCAGTGCTTCACCGCCCAATGTGCCTCCCGCAACTCTAAGCTCCATTTCACAGATGGGTCTGAGCTTCTGTAGGGATATCTAGCCGGTTGAAGAGGTAGGATTAAAAATCCTATACCTATATTTTCTTCTGGGTGTAATCATAGGCTCTGGTGCTTAGACGTGCAATTGTGCTTGGCTATGCAATTGCGGTGCACTATAAATAGCTGCAAATTTGGGGATGCTCCTTCCAGGCCAGGTGGGGTTGTTCCCACCCCACCCCCCACCCCCACCTTGCATCTGGACTCACCTGGAACTGCTTTGACCAATGAAATGACAATTTGCCAGTTCTGGTTTCTACTTTTCTACTTCCTTCTGCTTAGAGCTTTGGGTTTCCATGTCAGAAGGCACCTAGTCAGCTGCAGAGAACATGCAGAGAGATTCTGAAGCCACACGGAGAAGGAATGGGTCCAGCTGATCCAACCGTCCAGCCACCCCACCAAGACACCAGAGGTGTGAGGGAGACAGTTTCCCTGCAGAACATGGAGGGACCCAGCCAACACTGGAGACAGACATCTCTCGGCTGAGCTCCCGCCACATTCCTGACACATGAAGCTACAACATTAAATAATAACTTGGTTGTTGTCTTAAGCTGTTAAATTACAGGGAAGTAGGTTATGCAGACAGCTATGTAGATAACTGCAGTTCTTACCTGCACAGCACCTCGGAATCACTCTCTTTCTTATCCTCATTTGCATAAGTATGTCAATGTCAACATAGTGAATTTGCAGAATGTAGAAAAGCACAAAAGAGAAATTACCTTCTATCTAAAGATTGTCACGGGTAATATTTATCTCTATATCTTCTTCTTTTCTGTTTTTTTTTTTTAAACAAAATTGAAATCAGGCTGGGCTTACTGCTGTGTAATCTGCTTTTATCACTTAGTGCATCGTGAGCATTCTCCCATGTGATTGAATATCTCTCAGTGTGACTTCTAATGGCTGCGCAGAGAATTTGTTATGGAGATATTATGATTAATGTAGCCAATTTCATATTGTTGGAAAATTTAGTCTGTTTTCAAGTTTTCTGCATTATAAATATTGTTGCAATCAATATCCTTGTCCATTATCATTAGTTTATATCTCTGATTAATTTTTAGGATGCATATTTGCAAATGAAATTGTTAGGTACAAACTCTATGTACAAATTTTAGGCTTTTGAGCATTGTAAAACTGCTCATGGACTAGCGATATTTGAGATTAACAATTTTCTTTTTATTTATTATTATTATTATTATTATTTGGTAGCAGGGATTGAGCCTAGGGCACTTAGTCACTGAGCCACATCCCTATCCCTTTTTATATTTTATTTAGAGACAGAGTCTCACTGAGTTGCTTAGGGCCTCATAAATTGCTGAGGCTGGTTTGAACTCATGATCCTCCTGCCTCAGCCTCCCAAGCCACTGGGATTATAGGCATGCACCCCTGCACCTGACTGAAATTAACAGTTTTCTAACAACATTTATATACTGAGTGCTAAATCCCACTGTTTTTAGCTATTGTATTTCCAGCACTATGAAGTACTGAACTAACTTTTAATGACTCTATGAAATGAGTATAATTATTCGGCTTGCTTTGCAAAGAAGAAAACCAAGATTTAAACAGAATAACATTATATATATATATGAAGAGCACTATGTGTCTTTATACTGTTAACTTTTCTAACGTGTTTAAAAAGTATTATTTTAAAAATTCGTGTTTTCCTGTTATACAGTGAGGCCAAACATTTTTCCATGTCTATAAACAATTTGCCTGACTCCTTTTATAAGTTAACCATTTATGCCTTGACAATGTTTTTATATAATGTTCTTATTTTGTCATTTATTTGTGGATGCCCTTTATATATTAAGGGCACCAACCTTTCACATTTGCTACAGTTTTCCTTCAGTTTTTCCTTTTTTTTCCCATACATGCTCCTTTTCTACTTATAAATTTAAAAAATTAAAGATATATTTTACTAAGTTCCCAGAGTGGCAGAGTTTACAGGACCCCAGACCTGGGAAAAACTTTTGAAGTTATTTAATATTTGCTTCATGTTCACATGAGGGAGAAGAGACTTGGAGAATGGGATGCCTATTCTGTGATGGAAACAATTAGTTTTCAGAAAAAATTTCTTGTTATCTTATGCATCTTTGTATACAGGTGGAGAAAAGAAACGTGATCAAATTAACAAATTGAAATTTCACAGACAGAGTTTATACCTCACAATTTCATTTGCAAATATGCATCCTAAAAAATAATCAGAGATATAAACTATGGTTTGGATGTTAAAGTAATAGGACCTTCAAGAGGTGAAGCCTAGTGAGAGGCCCTGGGTCAACTAAGGTTGTGTGTTTGGTGTAGAACCCTAGTGTCTCTGGCTCCCATGTGGAGACATAATCTTTTCATCACACACATTCCCCCCATGATGCAATGCAGACAAGAGGGCCCTTACCAGAACCTGAACCCATGGAGCTACCTAGCCTTGGATTTTCAGCATCCAAACCTGTGAGCTAATAACCCTCCCTTTTTTTTTCCACACAAGTAGCCTACCTCAGGTATTTCATTACAGCAATGAAAAACAGACTGAGGCGCAGAACCCGATGCCTTTGTTCAGACGTTTTCATTATGAAGGGAATGGTTCATTTAAA
The DNA here is from genome assembly GCF_001458135.2 of Marmota marmota marmota. Taxonomy (NCBI): domain Eukaryota; kingdom Metazoa; phylum Chordata; class Mammalia; order Rodentia; family Sciuridae; genus Marmota; species Marmota marmota. Next base: position 22,829,444 of record NW_026000221.1, read on the forward strand.
GCTTCAATTAGGTCATCTCTGAAGACATCCGAGCTGAACTTTCTTAATCATTTGCTTCGGGGAACCCCAGTGTGAACACGTCTTCCACTTCTGCCCAGCCTCAGGGCCAGATGTCCAACCAGGTCAGTCCAGGGCCAATGTGGTCTTGGATGAGGCGTCCCTCCGTGTCCCTGTGCTCGCTCAGGAAGTTCAGCAGCTGCTGCAGGCCTCCAGGACTCTGCACGAGTGGTCGATGCTGGGGAGAGGCGTCTACGCAGGAGGGTGGCTGCAGGCCATACCTCCCCCTCCCCGGCTCCCTGAACCACTTCTAACAGGCATGTTCCAGCTTCCCCTTCCCTCCTCCCTGACCCCTTGTAACTCTTTGGAACCAATCAATCAATCAATCAATAAGTCTGTCTAAGGGAAGAAAATTAAACAAAACATAATACTTTGAAAAGCCACCCTGACCCAAACTCAGCAGAAGCACAGGGCTGTAGCCGAGTGGAGTCTCCTGTCCCCGGCCTTGCTCTCAGTCCTGCCCTGAAGCTGCGTTAATTATCAGGGCCTGTGATGCAGACTCATGGGGGCAAAAGACTGTACAAGAAAAAATTTAAAACCAGTGACAGAGCCCACCTCCTCGTTTGAACTGAGGCTGCCGAAGCCCAGAGAGAGAAATAGACCTAAGGTCACACAGCACATTGATAGTTTGACCAGGTCTTAAATTCAGCTGCACAATCATCTAGTCCTCTGTCCAGGCTGATATGCTGCCAGCTAAGTAGAAATAGAAAGACATCAAATTAAAAACAATCATCTTTTTATTAAGGAACATGCCATAGACTATCGATGTAGAGAAAAGTGGTGTAAGGAATCCCCATTTTTTCCACCCACGGCTTCAGTAGTTATTGGCACAGGTCAAAAAGTCACCCTAAAGCTGCCAGTTGCTCTCTCTAGCGGTGTGATGGAGCAGGTGGGAGTCTGGGGCAGAGACAGGTAAGTGACATTTGAAAGCCAGAAATTTCTGTGGCAGGGACAGTGCAGAAGGGAGGATGGTTGCCCAAAGGGAGGATTTATCTTATTCTCCATCTTAAAGGGAAAGCATTTAGTTTTTCACCACTAAGTATAATGTTAGCCATACGGGTTTTTGTAGATACCCTTTGAAAGTCTCCATCTATTCCTGGTTTGCTGAGAGTTTTTATTATGTATGGGTGACGCATCTTCTCTACATTTTTTTCTGAGTCTATTGAAATGAACATAGGATTTTCTCCTTTCACTAATATGCTAATATGCTGAATCATATTGATTTTCAAGTGTTAAACCAACCTTGCATTCCTGTGACGAACTTTGCTTGATCGTATTACTTCTTATATATCTATATCTTTGGATCCAACTGCTAACCTAACAATGAAGAATATCTAAGAAGTGAAGTAATATGATAAAGTAAAGAATTCCTGTGTACCTGTTCATTTGGAGTTTGTTATGTAATTTTTTTCCTTGAATGTTTTCAAAAAAGCCTTAGTATCATGGTAATGCTGACTACATTTTCTATTTTCTGAGCATGTAAAACTGGTGTTATTTTCTCTTTAAATGTTTAGGAAAGTTCATCTTTAAAGCAATTTGGGCCCGGAGTTGTTTTGTGAGGAAGGTTTTAAATGATGAAATTGAATTTCAAAAATAGACAGAGGGCCATTTGGATATTCCTATTTATTTGTGTCAATTTATGAAGCGATATTTGAACAAGGCACCTGTTCATTTGATTTAAATTGCTCAAAGTGTTAGCACAAAGTTATTAAAGTGTTCTGTTATTATTTTTTTAATGTCTGTGAAAACCACAGAGCTTAGGAACCATCACTTCACTCATAGTGATGTGAGTTTTAGTTTGTTTGTTTTTGCCTTCCATGACTAGTAAATTGTGTTCTTTCTTTCTCTCTTTTTTCTACTTCCTCAATTCAAAAAGAAGAATAAGCATAGCTATAAATTTATCATGTTCATCGATCTTGTCAAAGAATGAAACCTGCTATGGTTTCCCTACATAGAAAATTTTCTCAGGTTTTTTGTTTCCTTCTAGTTTTTTACACCTTTGCTGTATTCCCTAGTACCTGAATGTACCTGGACATTTGGGTTTTTCCCACTCTTGTCCTGTTGTGAACCGTGTGGCAACGTCATCTCCCAATGGATGTCTATCTGTGGAATAAGTTCTCAGAATTACAATGCTGGGTCAAAGGGCATCCTGTCCACCTTTGGGATTCAGATAAATATTGCCATTAAAATACTCATTCGTCACCCTCTCTCAGCACTGTGTGATTCCTTTTCACAGGACGCATGCCTGTTACCCCCTGTCCTTGACAACAGACTAGGTTTACACGACTTTGGGGTTCTGCCAATCTGATCCGCGAAAAACCATAGCTCAATGCACTTTGGGGAAAAATCTCTTTTATTTCCCATGTCTGTTTCTCTTCTGAATGGCAGGTCTTTTTCTGATCTATTCCTCAAGCAGTTGTTATTTATATTTTTTTGTTTTGTTTTTCCTTTGGGGGCCTTGCAGAAAGGTTTAAAATTTTCATTTCATGAAATGTATCAATCTCTACTTTAATGACACCTTGATTTTGAGGTGTAGTTAGAAAGACCTTTGCCCTTCCAAGAAGATGAAGGTAATTTCCAATGTTTTCTTCTGGAACTCTTATGGCTTAGTTTTTAAAATTTAAATTCAAGATAAAGTTTTAATTTTCCAGGTCACTTTCTCTATTTATTTATTTATTTATTTATTTATGGTACTGGAGATAAAACCCTGTGTTGCTTAATCACTGAGCCATGTCCCCAGTCCCTTTTTGAAAATTTTATTTAGAGACAGGGTCTCACTAAGTTGCTTAGGGCCTCGCCAAGTCGCTGAGACTGGCCTCAACTAACCATCCTCCTGCCTCAGCCTCCCAGCTGCTGGTATGCACCACAGTATCCAGCAACTTTCCAGGTTTGAGATATGGACTAACTTTATTTATTTTTTATTACTTTATTATTATTTTCCTTCCAATTGGTTGTATTGGTGTTCTGTGTTCAATACTTGCTGGTTCATTGTTTCTCTGATGATTTGAGATGGGGTGGCAGTAATTGGTCAATATAGAGTAAATTCAGTCAATCCTCATTTTCCCCAGGAACTAATAAATGACTTGATGTCTCCCTGGTCCCAGTTCAAGAAGAGAGCCATAGGGATTCTCCTCTGGTGTCCCCACCCCTCTCTGAGGATTTTATAGCTACCTCCAAGATCCTTTATTTATTTATTTATTTGTTTGTTTATTTATTTATCTATCTATTTATTTATTTTCAAGATCTTAATGCTTTGGTTTTAGAATTTCAATCAATAGAAAAATATAATAATAGAAAGTCACCATCTAATACGAAGAGAGTTGAATTCAAAATGTGTTTCTGACCAAATAGGACAAATGAAGGTCACCTGTTTCATGTGGCCAAAGTATAAGATTTTCATTTGTCCGGCTGAGTGGTCTCCCCAGGGTCTCCCCTTGTGCAAGGAGGGTCCTGGCTGACCTCGTTCTCTTAGGCCTCTTGTCCTTGACATTGAGGGCGGCACCTCTCCATGTGACCACCTCAGAGCCACAGGTGTCAGGGGCTTAGGAACCATCACTCCAGCCTTGGGTTTCTGGAATCTATTCTGAAACTCAGGACTTCAGAGTATTCTTCCTCGTTCCCTCCTGAGCCCTGGGGGCCATGGCCCAGCAGTGGGGAGGGCAGCACTGATAGGGAAACTGGCCGAGGAGGACCAGGTCCACACCTTCCAATCCTCCTCAGGCCGCCGTATTGGTGAACATGGTACTGGGAGGCGCTACTTGGCACCTTGAGGCATTTCTGACCTTGGAAATAAGGTCTGGAGGACAAAGGTCTTCTTCCAGTCCTGGTGAGACCAGTTCACCTTGGGGAGCTTGGGTCCCTTCCCCTCTTGGAGCCTCAGTTTCTCTCCTGGGTTGCCCTTTGTCCCAGTTCCCTGAGAATCCAAACCCACCACACAGGCAAAGCGCCTTGTCCCCCTAAATCGCCGTACACATGTAAGGCCTTACGATTATCTTCGTTCCCATCAAAAACATTTATTGAGGGCCCCCTGTGTCCCAAGGCCCCTTTTTCAGGCATCTGCTCCAACACATAACAAATACCTCTTTGAGATGGCTTTAATTGCCCATTCCCTTCCTTTCAGGCCTGATTCATTTCTGATCCCAGCAGCAACAAAGGGAGCTTTGATGGCTGGGGTTCATTTCTGGAAATTAAATTTCCATTTTCAACACTAATGCTACTGTCATCCTCGGTGGTTTCTGTCTCCTTTTATTGTGTCTGACAGAGACCAGCCTCTCGGCCTAAGTGGCTGAATGCGCGTGTGTGTGTAAATGCCCGACATGAAAAGGCAGTTTTGAAAAGCGAAGGGAAAGGAAAACATTTAAAGTAGGAAATTAGAGCAGTCAGTGGATCCCACACCGTGGTTAATGAGTGTGCAGAAAGCAAACAGTGGCCAGCTTGGGGACCTCGAGCGTCACAGCCCGGGCGACACTTCTCTTGTTTTTGGAAGGACATCAGTCATAGTCCCCCCGCCACCCCACGGGAAACCTTCAGTTGGCATTTTTGAATGCTCCAGGGGCGGGGACCGGGTTTCTGGTTTCAAATCTGTTAAATTTTTCTTTAAAAGACCGGTTTTGTTCAGAAACCCAAACAAAAATTAGCATAGGAAGAATATATGCAGGTCACGCCTGGGCCCCCGGGGCCAAGATTTCATGGAGCGTGGACAAAACCATCGGTGGGTTCCCGAGAAGCAAGGCGACCAGTCACTTTGGCTTGATTAGGTAAAATCTCTTAAAAAAAAAACCAAAAAACCCTCCTATCCCCTACTCTTTATTGAGAATTCTGGGCATAACACCAGCAGGAGGCCCGTCAATACTTCAAAGGTAACCAGGCCTGGGAGAGTTGCCTCTTCTTGTTTATCTGTGTTTCCTAAATTTTCTGCATCAGAAGAATTTGGCTGAGGCAGTCCTCAAGACAAGGAGGGCACCTTGGCTTCTTTATTTCACCCCAGGCCTCGGATAGAGGCCCCTGAACCTCTGAAGTGAGCAAGTCCACTTGTTTCCTGAGGACCCTTGACGGGCTGGCTCTGTCCTCCTGTCCTTGTGCCCTGGACAGTTTTTCTTTTCCATTTACAAGTGACTCTATCTGAGTAGGTCTCTGTGCCTTTGAGAGACTGAGCAAGCCCTGGGAACCTGGTTTGAAGGTGATATATATGCATACAGAGGAGAAGAGCGGAGGAGACTTCTGCCCGTGTGTGCGGGCTGGGCTCCGGCCCATTTAGAATATTCTAAGGGCTGAGGGTAGGACCCCCCCAATACGCAGACTCAGTGACACTTGGAAACCGGATGCTCCCGGAGGAGGCCTGATTCTGTACCCTGTGGCGGTGGGAACTGGGACAGATCTTTCTCCAAGTGTCTGGGGGTGGTGTGTTCTCCGTCGTTGGGAACAGGTTTTGGGAGTGGGACCAGGAATGGGGTGTCCCACGAGGGAAAAACAAAGAAGAGCGAGTCAGCTGGTCAGGGGGGCTGAGAAGCGTCTGTGGTTGCCTTCAAGTCCTCCTTTCTGCCTCGACTCATTCATGTTTTCCCTGCTTCCTCTCCCCACCTTCTTCCTCCTCCTCTTCATCTCTCCTCCTTTCTTCTTCTCCTTTACCCTCTTTCTCCGCACCCCCAGGCCTTCTTCTTTCTGGTCATGGAGCTGGAGTGGTCTCCCCACCATCAGATCTGGCTCAGTCAACAGAGCCCGAGTAGAAGAGCCTGTGCTTTATTTGAGCCAAGGGCGTGTAGCGCTGGCCTATCTCCCTCAGTCGTTTTCCTTCCTCCAGCTGAAGGCAGATGAGAAGACCCCTTGGGATGGAGAAGCTACACCACAGAAGGACACAAGGTCCCCGAGTAGCAACAAGGAAGGAAGCCCCCACGGCCAGAAGCAACTGCCTCAGACATTACACAAGGAGAAGTCAAGGCTGATGGTCTTTGAGACGTCGCAATGTGGGGCCTGTTTGTTATCACCACTTGCCTGACTAATGCATGTCATGATGTGGGGCCTGTTTGTTACCACCACTTGCCTGACTAATGCAGAATCCAATGCCAAGCTCAAAAGTATGAAGCAGGATCAGTGGTAGAGCCAGAATTTGAGCGATGGAGTCTGAATGACCCTTACACTGACATATGGGTCTATAGTAAATGAGATGAGGACAAAATCATGGGGTCTCCACTGCTGGCCTTAAAGATACAGGAGTTGCTTAGTGCAATTAGCTTCCTGGGCTTTGTCCCCCATCTGTCACATGGGGTATTGGACAAGATCAAGAAGAGCCGGTGGAATTTATCCTGAGGCCCAACACTGGTGGATGGGTCAGGGCCACCTAGAGCACTGTGTTGAGAAGGATTCTGAAGTTGGATCAGAGATGCAGAGGAAGAGGACCATGGGCGATTAATGGTCAGGCACAGGAAGGGACAGAGGGGACAATCCACACCAACAGGAGTGATAGCATGCCAGAGGTTCTCTGACTTCTGAGTCTCTCGTGGGCAGATTGCCTCAAAGCTGGATTAGCCAAGGTGTCCAGCCATGGTTGACCTCAGGGACTGGCAAGTGGAGGTCCATCCATCTCTCATGACCTTAATTCTGTATTTTTAATTTCAAAGACACCAAACGTCCACTTCTATAGGCATGGAAATTCTGCCAAGATTTTCATTTTCTGTTCTTCCCAGATTATTCTAAAAGAGCTGCATGAAAAGAGGAAGGTCTAGTAAACTTGACTCTGGGAGGAAGTTCCGATTGAGTTCTAACCAGGTCAAGTGACTCAGCCAAATTTACTTAAAAAAAAAAAAAAAAAGATGATGTAGTAAGAGGCCTTGGGAAGAGCAAGTGAATCTGGTGCAACTTGAAAGATAAGCCCTTCCAGCAAGGTGCCTAGAGGAGAAAAGGGAACCCATCATTCCAACCTGGGAGAGTCAGAGCATGCAGTGAGGCCTCCAGAGTTGCAACCTTGTTGCCAGAAATGCTGGTGGCTTTAGGCAAATGACATCCCCTCTCTGAGCCTTAGCTTTCTCATCTCTAAAATAAGGGTTTTGGACTCCATGAGTGTGTTCCTTGCACTCTAAAAATTCAGAGAGGATGTTGGAATGGAGGAAGAATAGGGCTGAGTGTGTGGGGTCCTGGGGCCCCCCTTCCTTATTTCTGCTGGAGTGACCTCCCTGTCTAGGCTTTAGTATGGGCTCAAGCGTCGTGTGCTAATGGTCCATCTCATCCCCCCGTGGGAGACTCCTCCCTGCTGAGGGGGATCCAGGAGGCTGCAGCAACCCTGGGCACTGAGCACGGGAGGGAGGGGTGGGAACAGCCCCAGCGGCCCCAGCGGCAGGCAGGGGTGCCATCTGAACACAGTGCTGCTGCCTAAATACTTAGCCTCCAGATCCCACCCCAGCCCCCCATGCTCTGGTCTGGCCTAATGGGGAGCTGTCACCCTGCCTCTGGGTTTCTGTGGGTTCACCTCCCTAACTTGATATTCAACCCCCAAGTTGGCTGTGGCTCCCTCTGGTTTAACTTGGACTTGGTCCTACGTGGTCTGCACATGTTGATCCTGATCACGGACTCGGCCCTGCGCTACAGACCACTTCAACTTTCCAAAGTACTTTCGCCCACGTGAACCCCTGGACCCACAGCCCAACCCGCCCATCGTGACTTCTCTTCCTCGCCTTCTTCAGCTGCAAACGCGGGGCCCAGTTACCCTGCGTGGGAACCACTCACGGCGGTCCCAGGCCGTCATGATTTGAGTCTTGGTTCTATTACTTACTAGCTTTGTGACTTGGGGTAAGTGACTTACCCTCTCTGAACTGTGGTTTTCCTCATATATAAAGAGGGGATAAGGCAGCACCTCCTGCATCAGCTATTCTCAGATTAAATGATTTAAAAAATGTGCTTGGAGCAGGGCCTGACACGTGCTTAGTGCTCTAAATGTATTCACTGCTGTCTTCTCGACAGTTGCACAATCAGGAAACAACTAATAATAATAAGGGGAAGACCTGAGGTCTTCCCCATGGCACCTGGGCGTTCCCAACAGGGATGATAGTATCTCCACAAAGGCAAAAATTTGTTCTTGGCGAGTGGACGGCAATCTGACTCTTTAACTATATAAAGTGCAGCATATGAATAGGCTGTGGCTTCAGATTTTCACGTCCAAGGTAAAGGAGGGTCACCACGAGAAAGACTGAGACACTGTGCTGCTCCCTTTCTTAGGTAGCACTTGGCTCCGAGTCTGTCCTTCTGACCTTTGCAAAAATTTCTAGTTGCTTTTCCTTCAGCAAAGCTGTCTCTGAGCTCCTGGGCAGGTGGGTGCATTCTCTCCCCCCTCCTCCTGGCCCTTTCCTGGCGCAGAGGTATCGTGACGTGGCAGATGGCGCTGCCCAGGACGGAGCATGATCGAGGCTCTGGGTTTGATCCTTAGCGCCACATAAAAATAAGCAAATAAAAGAAAGTCATTCTGTCCATCTACAACTATAAAAAAATAGTTCTTTCAGATTTTTTGATCTGTGATGGGGGTGGGGAGGTCAAGAGGATAAAACAGGACCCAGGCATCCTGGGCATATGAAGAATGGCCAAGCCCAGATGAGCACCTACTGTGTGCCAGCAGGTGTTCAAAACACTTTGTACACATTGCCTCATTGTATCCTTGAAACGAGCCAGTGGGGTAGACATTGTGGTGGGTGGCATTCAGTTCACACAGGACAAGAGAGGTTTAATAAGGGGCACAAGGTCATGGAGCTAAAACGAGGGAGAGCTGAGATGGAGAGTCAGGGTGCACAGTCTCGCTGGCCTTGCTGTCTGTCCCTTGGGATGAAGAGGAGGAAGAGGCCACAAAGGGGAGGCAGTGTGGGTCCAATTGGGGGTCCCCCATTCTCCCCTGGGTTTGGGCCTGGTGTGAGCTCTCGTTTCTGCACATGCACAGCCGAGGCCTGTGGAGGAGGGCATGGCTGCCGCCTTGGGACAGCCCGGCTCCTGGCTGCGTTCATCAAGCCCCACAGCCGCTGCGCGCCCGTGGTCCCCAGGCCTCTGCCCGGTGCTGCCCTCCCTCTCACTTCTCCCGGTGCCCTGCAGCGTCTGCAGTGGCTTAGAGCGCCCCCTACAGAAGCGCCCGGGACCTGCCGCTGCTCGGGTGGGCCCCACTTCCCTCGGCGCCCCTCACTCTCTGCCAGGGGACCTCCTTCTCCATCCCAGTCGCAGAGGATTCCAGAATGAGTCTGAGACCAAACCGCCTGGCTCCAGATCCCAGCTTGGTCACTCTCCAGCTGGGTGACCTGGGGCCAGCTGCGTTACTGCGCGGTGCCCGTGCTTCTCCAGCTGGGAAGGAGCGAGGGCCACACGGGGGCACCTGGCGCCCTAGGAGGCCTGAAGGGGTTCGTGTGTGCAGAGCGCACGGCGGCCTGTGCGTGACGATCTATCTTCATTGTAAACTTGGGGAGGGAAGAGGCTGAGATCCCGGTTCAGAACGGTCCCTGGGGAGCGTCCCCGGAGCCGGGTGTCCAGCCTCTTGCCCGCGCACGGAGGGGTGCGCTCCACGCTGGCTGGTGAGCGAATGCGCTTTACTGGAACCCCAAAGCCAGTCCACTACATCCAGCCATGGTTCTGCCTGGGCCCTAAGAAATGGACCTGTACCCCTTTCCTCTTTGCCCGACAAGCTAGAAAAAGGCTCCTTTCTTGAGTTGTGTTTTTTTTTTTTCTTTCTCTTTCCCTTGCAACGCACAGCTCCTTGGCGTCAATTCATGCCTTTCATTTTATAACTGGGAAAATCAAGACCAAAAGGGCGGGCAATTGCCCAGGGTCACAAACCCACAATATCCAGGAAACGGAACCCAGACCTCCTGGTTTCTGGTACAAAGTGCGCACCGTGAGCCCGCCGGTGTCCCCCTTAGTTGTCAGGTAGATGGGGTGTGACGTGGATTGGGTGGCATTGATCAGATGGCATGAAATTTTAGTAATCTTCATCTTGTCCCTCACCTGCCTCCCTGGCTCGCTGACCAGGTCTGTCAGAGCACTCGGCATTCTTGTGTTGGGACTCACTGTCTTTGGGACACGGCCACCTTTTCAGAAGATACGCCTGGAGGCGTAGTCAGTCACACTGTGTGTGAATGAGGGTGCCTTCCAGGGGAGCTGGGAAGAGAGTGGGGGAATCATGTGGGAGGCCGAGTGTCTGAGAGCCTGAGGCTTCGGACAGGTCCTGGGGGGAAGTGTCAGGGCCTCACCAAGGGATGCAGAGTTTGGCCTTGACCCTGGGTGGGGGGCCATATGGATTTCTGCGACCACTGTTGTTCTTGTGGCTCATTCTTCGCCCCACACAGGCACACTAGAGTTTGATGTATCATTCTGGGTTCCTTTGGTCAGGCCCATGTCCTGCAGAGGCTGAAAGAGCCTTTCCTGCCCAGTGTGTCACTCAAAGTGCACAACTCACAAATGGCAGGACCAAGGCTTGAACTCACGATCAACCTTGGACTCCAAGCCCTTGACCACCGCACTGTCTTCTCTTGCCCATCGTAGTCCATTGAATGGTTGGCCCAATCCTCTGTCCCTGTCTATACCCATACCGTGACTTCTTAGCTTCTCCCACCACAGGAGTAATGAACCAGCTCTTGACCTTGACCTTGACCTTGGGGATGCAGCTTGTTGAAGTCAGTGCAGTGGGATGGACCAGGAGGGTGGTGAGCGTTCACACCAACGTCTCAAATGCCTGCATTTACCAGTGTTAAACTTGGCCATGTCCACCTTCCCCAGGGAGCCGTGGGGCCTCTGGCCTTTCTGCAGATGAACCTGGAGGAGCAGGAAGAGACCAGCATCAGCAGGAGGGGTGCCAGTCCCCAGCAGAGCGGGAAACCTGCAGCAGAGGCTGCTGGTCACCTGGCATTACGGTGACTGAAAGGAAAACCTGGCTGTCTGCCTCTGTCCTGTTTGGTGGCCTCCGGCTCTGCAGGGCCCCCATCATGGGGACCGTCTGATGAAATGCACTGAGCATTCACATGGGCTGTGGTCTTCATCCTGAGCTCTAGCCTCAACCCTGCCGTGCACAAGTCAAGGTGACCTTGGAGACACCCACGCCCCCTCTGGGCCTCAGTTTCCTCAGACATGAAGCGAGAGGGTGCCAGTGAGTGTCCTCAGCCCTAACATGAATGGTTGCCGGCATGAGGACTGGGAGAGCGTGGTGCGTAACACATATCGGAAAGATGACCACGTGTGGAAATGGGAGGCCTAAATCCCAGTGTCAAAAGCAAATGAAAACACCTGGGGAGAGCCATTTTGGAATCAGGGGCAGACTCTTGGAAGAATATTAGGTTCCAGGAAAGAGTCACGTAGAAAAGGTCTTGTCAGGCATGTCTAATGCTGTGACACCTTAGATCTGTTCCCTTTTGATCCAGTGGCCTTGAATTACCCGCAGCCCGGCTGCCTCGGTGTTGTTTAACCCATAAGGCAGTTAGGAGCAGGGGCTGCCCTTGGACAAGCCTGGGTGGAACCGGGTCCCTCCTCTTCCTGGCCCTGCGACCTTGGGAAGGGCCTGTCCTCTGCGGGCTGCCTCTGCTTCCTGAAGTGTCAAGTGCGAGGACGGGAGCTTAGGGGTCCTGCCAGGCACCAGGCCCTGTGTTAGCTACTTGGTTGGGATTAGGGGTTTAAGTGTCACCTAGCCCTCTCAGTCGGTCACTATGTACTGCCACGCCCCCTTTACAGAGGGAGCAAGGAGGCTTAGAGAAGTTAAGTAACTTGTGGAAGGTAGCACAGCCTTGCCTGCCAGGACCTGAGCGGGGCAGTCTGGTGGCAGGGGCTCTAGCCACTGCCCCTCAGGGGCAGAGGTCACAGGGTCACAGGAAGTGCTCAGACCACCCTGGGGAAGGGCTCCAGGAAGGAGAGTCAGAATCCCTGGGAAAACCTCAAGCGCTCCATGCACAGCAGCGTGACGGGGAGCAACCCCTCTCTGCCTGTCTCTGGGCTGCAGCAGCCGATGCAAATTCGGGCTGTTATTGGCTCCATCTTTTCTTTTTTTAAACATCAAAGAATGGCTGAGTGACTTAGTTGTTTGTGTCCTCTCTGATTATGAATGCCCCCGGGGGTGACAAAAATCAATGTGGGTGCCAACAGCAGCCCTGGTTCCTCAGAGGAAAGCCAGTCAGTTGTTGTTCTGAGGGGTGAGTCCCCGGATCAGCCAGGCGCCGGGAGCCCTGGGGCAGAAAGCTCATTCCTGTCTCTGGCCCTGGGGCGCATGATGTGGCTCTTTGGAGAGGCAAAGCCAGAGGCCTGATTTGGGGCAGGGGGAAGGGAGGCTCTGCAGTTTCCAGCATTCTGGAGAGCTACGTGGGCACCCCTGGCCACCATCCTCCCCCGGGCGCGGGAGGGAGGGAGCTGCCACCAGAGAAATCTGTGCTGAACCCTGGAGGAGGCTCAGCCGCCGCTCAGCTAGGGTTTCAGGATCAGATGGTGCGAGGGAAGGAGGCCGCTCCAGCAGCTAATTAGTTTAAATTGCTGCACGGCAGGAATTAAAGGTTAAGTTTCAAGTAACCAGTACCAAGAAAGAAAAAAAAAAAAGTCCTCACTAGAAATAAACCAAAGCTGGCATTAAAAGAGTGAAAGAATAATAAAGTGTAATTTCCAGGTCAATTTCTCTTTATTGGCTGACGCGTTTGCAGGTCACTCATTCATTCCTGCATTCACTCATTCAGCCAGAGCGGGACCCCGGGTCGCAGACGAGGCCTGGGCTTGGGATTAGGGTTCATGCAGTTTGCATTTTTACTTCTTCTTGTTCTTGCTTTGATTCCCCAGGACTGGGGACTCCAATATCTCATCAAGGCTTAGGGTGTCAAGCACATCTAAATCTGGTCCCACATTCAACTAGCATTGACTGCTAAGTCCAAATGGGTGTTGGGTACACAGAAGTGGCTGTTCCCCATCAGTCAAGGGGTCAAGAAGGGAGAAAATAGAGATGGACTAGGGCACTAGTATATCTAGGGCTGTCCTAGGGCACTTGCTAGGTGCTAGGTGTGGTATCCAATGCCATTAAGGACTTGTGATATTCTCCACTGATGATGGGTACACACACACACACACACACACACACAGAATAAGGAATTGGCCCATGCACACAATTATAGAGGTTGGCAAGTCTCAAGATCCGCAGCCACAGCCAGCAAGCTAGAGACCTAACAGGGCCAATGGTATTATTCCTGTCTAAAAGCCAGCAGACCGGAGACCCAGGAAGAGCCCATGTTTTAGTTTGAGTCCAAAGGTAGATAAAAGCCAAAGTCCCAGCTCTAAGGCACCTGGGCAGGAAAAGCTGTGTCTCACTCCCAAAGAGAAGCAGTCATTTTATTCTATTCACGCCTTCAACTGATTGAATGAGGCCCACCCACATCAGGGAATCTTCTAGACTCAATCTGCTGATTCATATCTTCATCCCATACACAAACACTTATGAGCACACCCAGACTAACTATCTGGACACCCCTGTGGCCCAGTCAAGGTGGACACATAAAATTAACATCACGACTGTGAACACGACTCTTTAGTTAAATGTGCTGTGATTGTCTAAGAGAGAGGGAATAGAGGTCCCCCACAGGGCACCAGGAGATGGGAGGGCGGAGCCATTGGGAGAGCAGCCGGGCACACAGCTTGCCCAATGCTTGATGGAGACAGAGTATCCGAGGTGGGGACTCCATGTGGCATTAACAGAATTATTTCAAACCAAACAAACTGGTTTAAACTGCAGAAAATAACAGGAAAATTTTTAGTAAGGTGACCGTCATCCTGGTTTGCCCAGGACAGCCCCAGTCTGCACCTGTTGTCTTGGTGTTGCTCTTGATTTGGCCTTTGTCCCCAATGAGTGTCTCAATTTAGATGATAAATTGTATTGTCACCTTCAATCTTCGGGCAGTTTGCGTTGGAACTGTCAACATAGTCCTTGGTGTTGGGAAAGGCTGCTTATCATCTAACTTACGTCCTGCCAGCTGCAACCAAAGCCTGCTGTCACCGTGCTGACGTCAATGGCACCAACCACCCAGGACAACCAGTGCTGGGAGTGGCACCAGAGCTCTTCCAGGCCCCAGGCGAGTGTGCGCATGGCCCCTTGAGGAGCAGGACCTGGGAACTGCATCCGGGGATTCCTGCTTCCAGGGGATCCCGACACCCGAGCAGCTAACGATGGCCCAGAGGATTAGAGCTTCAGACGAGGGGCCCAGGGCTCCGGAGCCCCACCAGAGCCCTCTCACGACCGACCACTGCTACAGGCAGAGCTTTCTGAGGAGCTCAGTATTAATTAATGCTCAGTAACTGAGCACCTGCCCTGCTGTCACCTCCCCCCTGCAGATGACACTGTACGCAGCTGCCAAAAGAGATTCCTTTTTTTTTTTTTTTAAGGTTTTATTTGTTTAGAGCAGTTGTGGGATCACAGCAGGATGGTGAGGCAGGCAAAGCCACCGGAGTGAGACATTTATTCCAACCAATGACATTTTGTCACCAAAGTGCACCCTGTCCACAGGGCTCACTCCTGGGGTCGTTCACTGTAGGGGCCTGGACAGATGTGTAAGGACACGTGTCCGTCACGACAGCGTCCTCAGATCCTCCGACTCCCTCCCCCGGGCACCCTCAGCTCTTTCCACAGTCTCTAGAGCTGTACCTTTTCCTGAATGTCACATAGTTGGGATCATAGGACACAGAGCCTTTTCAGATGGGTTCTTTTCACCCTGGAACATGCATGTAGGGTCCCTCACTGTCTTTTCATAGCTCGACAGCTCACTTCTTTTAGAGCTGAATAATATTTGGTCGTCTGAATGTCCTGCAGTTCAGTGATCCATCCACCCACCCAGGGACGTCTTGGTGGCTTCCAAAGAGATCTTTTTAAAACGGAAAGCGGAGAAGTCACTTTCAACCCACCCAGGCTTCCCGCGACAGAGATTTGCATCCAGGGCCCTCACCAGGGCCACCCTGCAGCTCTGACTCCTGGCTCCCCATCCAAAAGTCTTGCTCAGGTGGAAAAGGGCTGACTCCTAGTGAGTTTCCTGTCTTTGGATGTAAGCAAAGGGAGGGTGCGGGGGAGATTTTAGAAAGAAGTAAAACTTAAAAAGGGAAGATTCTAGTAGCTGAATTTTAAGGTCTATTTTAATGTTATTCTACAATAAGGTGTTTTTTTTTTTTTTTTAAAGGTTGTGAGCCATTATTTTTCCCTTCTGCCTCCTAAATCTTTCCCAAGAGCTGGAGATGCTAATCGAAACAGACGCTGATTCAGGACCTCAGTGGGCTCCGGGGCGGTGGGCAGGATCGCAGGGCTCCCACGCTGGCCAGGCTCACTCTCGGGGTACTACCTTGTTATCCCCAGACTGGAGAAAAGGCCTTTGGCCCTCAGGACAGCGTCAGTTCATCCCCAGAAAACTAGATGATAGAAACGACCATCATCCCCACCTCACAGACGAGGGCCCCGAGGACAGAGAGGTTAGGGAGCTTGTCCAGGGTCACAGAGCTGGCCGGCGGTGGACTTGGCTTTGAATCCAGGCAGGCAGCGTGGTTTTCAAACCCCGCCTGACAGCGCTGAGCCTCTCCAGCCAGGTGCCTGTTTTCACATGCCAACTTCAGCTGCTGAAGCTCTCTCTTCCTGGCGTCAGATTGGGTCTCACTGGCTCCCAGGCCCTTTGCATGCATGGGCTTGCGTTGTCACCTTCGGGACCAGGACTCTAGGCTCATCTCTTGGATGGGACCTCTCACCTGGCACAGCCAGTGCAGAGACCTGAGCTGGGTCACAGAAGGCCAGCAGACAGTGTGGATGACTCTGGGCAGCCGGCCTACCTTTCCTGGGCCCTTCTCCTCATCTGGCAGTTCCCGCTGCTTTGCCGCTTCCTCGGGAGGCCTTACTTGACTCTGCCCTGCCCCACCCTAGGGGTGTCAGGCTGCGCTAGGTTGTGCTGCGGTAACAACCTCAAGCACTCAATGGCCCTTCCCGGCTGAATCACACCCAGTAGCTGCGGTTCAGGCACCTGTCTGGGGTCTGGTTCTTACACGCAGTGAATTCAGGCTATTTCCATCTCATGCCGCCACCTTCTCAACCCACGTGCCTCAAAGGGGAACAAGAGGCTGCAGAATCATGGGCAATGTTTGAATGGCGTATATATAGTCACCTTTCATTGGTCAAAACCAATCACCTGACCCCAAAGGGATGGGGAACTAGTGTCCTGAGGCCCAGGCAGGGGAGGAGAACTGGGTAGGGTGAGCACTAGTAATGTGTTCCACGCTAGATCAGCCCTTCTTCTTATTGTTCTTACATCAGTATGTGCCTTATTTATATATCAGTTGCTATTACACATCTGTACAATTATATGATGGCTGGCTGTCTCTTTTGCAATTGCCATTAACATGTAATTCCTATGCAGTAGGAATCAGATCCACATTTGCTTTCTGTTCAATGAGTGGATAGATGAATGGATTTATGAATGGATGGATGGAGGGACAAATGGATTTATGAATAGATGAATAGGTGAATGGATGGATTTATGAATGCATGGATGGATGGATGGATGGATGGATGGATGGATGGATGAATGGATGGATGGTTGAATAAATAAGGAGGTAGGGAGCCCTTTGTATGAAAAAGAAGATGTTTTAGATGTGTCGTTTCCTCCCAAGTTTCAGAACTTAGTATATTTCTACGAAGGGCTAATTAACATTTCCCAGGGGATAATAGCTGAGATCTTTCAGAAAATTATTGCTGTTCAGGGTTCAAGATGCAACCGAAATCCCCAGGAGAAGTTGGCATCTTGGAACTGAGGCCCCACTTCTTCCCCAACCCCTTTCTTCCTGACCTGCTGGACTCGGTGGTTGTCAGGGGACCCTGTGACACCTCTGCCTGCCGGGGAAATGCTCCTTGCCTCGGCCACATTACAGCTTCCCTGGCTCGTCACCCCTGAGCACAAGTGGAATCACAGTGATCAGCAGAAAATGTGCTCCCCCTCCTAAAACCACCAGTCAGCTTCCTGTTGATGCCACAAAATACCTGAGCAAATCAACTTTAAAGGAAGAAGGTTTATTTTGGCTCATGGTTTGGGGTCTCAGTGCTTAGTCACTTGGCCTTGTTGCTTTGGGCCTGTGGTAGCAGAGTGCATCATGGTGGGGAGCAAAGGGCAGTGGAGCTGCCAGATCATCATGGTGGCTGGGAAGCAGGGAAGGAGCGGGGGCTTTGGTCCCCATATCCCCTCAAGGACACGCCCCCAATGACCTAACTTCCTTCCAAGAGGCCCCGCCTCTTAATGGTTCTACAGCCTCCCAGTAGTGCCCATGGATCTGGTGGGGGGGACACTATTCAAGTCATAGCAGGCTTAATTAAGAAGGATCTGCCTTTGAGATGTGCCAGGAGGCGTCTGGGCCCACACCGGGGCAGAGATGGCCCTGCAGAAGGGTTCCTCTGAGAACCTCAGAGCCTTTTCAGCACCACCTAGAACTTCATTCAAATAATCTCCTTGCCCCCACTTGGTGAGAGGTCACCTCAGAGAAGGCCAGTGCCTTGTGGAATGGCTGAACTCCAGGGTAGTACGGAGTGTCCACAGAGGTCACTTCAGGACTCCTCTGAGTTGCATGATTATTTCATGCAATCATGATAAGTGGAGTTGTCACACGTGGTGGCCACCAGCCATGCCACCACCATGTTCAGATCCTCCTCCTTCGGGGGCCCGTAGAGCTGCGTCTCCACCCAGCCCACGGCACAGACACCAACTCGCTTTGGCCAACAGGATGTGAGTGGAAGTGAATCACTTCTGGGCAGAAAATTGGAGAGTGGGTGTGCAGTAAGCCCTTGGCCTCCTTCCCCTGCCACAAGCTGGTGACGTTCCAGGAAAGCTCAGCCGCCCAGGTCCCTGAAGGAGGAAGCTGCAGGCCACGATCCTCAGCTGCCCGCAGTGTCCATATGGAGTGAGTGAAATGTCCACCACCATCAGGGTAAGACGCACACTTGCCCTAGGTCATCCTGCCTGGGTGGGTGTCCCAGAACACAGTGTCCCAGGGAGGACAGCAGGCACTCGGAGCAGGCCCAGGGAGCACGATCTCTGGCATCAGGCCATCCTGGCTTCGAATCCCACTGGAGGCTGAGTGACTTGGGGTAAGTTACTGAACATCTCTGGGCTTCATTTTCCATTTCTGAAAAATGGGGCTAGACCCGACTCAGGACTGCTGTGAGGGGCGGACGTAAGGTGCCCCTGGTTAAGCGAACGCTCAGTAAACGCAGGTACAGAGTGAAGCGTGGTGTCACCAGGTGCCACCCGTATTGTGGCCTGCTTGCTTTGCTCAATGACTCATCTCTGTTTCAGGCCAAGAGCTAGAAACCAGCCCACTGGCCGCTGCATTCCCTGGGGATGTGTCTGTGCTCCACAGGGTCCTCAGGGGATGAGGGCCTCTTGGCGTCTGCTGACTCATCCTCATCCCCACCTGGCCACAGGGACATTGTTGTGATGTCCTTCCTGCCTGAGCAAGGTCACCTCATGTGTCAGCTCCAAGGGCCACACCGGGCTGCTCAGAGGACACTCCACACCGGCCTCTTCTCTCCTGGCTGTGGGCAGCCTCTGCACAGGAGCAGAAAGACCTGCAGTCCTCCACTGGCCCCAGGAGGCCCCGGGGGGCAGTGTGCCCCTCTGTCACAGCTCTTCCCCCCACTGGGGGTCTTGGTCCCCCTCTGGGGATGCTGGGAGGTCGGCCGGTGTCAAGGCCCTTCCCCAGGCCAGGGTGGCTACCGGTTCCTCTGGGGTTTTTTCCGGATCCCCCATCCCCCGAGGCTACTCGCCTAATCTCAGGGGACAGTAGACGTGGCTCTGACCCTCATGTCCTTTCTAAGGCGATCCAGGGCCCAGGCTCTGGGCTTACAAATGCTTTTTGTGTTTTTTCCTTCACGTCGTTTCCTGGAGACAATGGATGCCCGACGGTGGGGCTGCCCAGGGATAAGATGGCCTCACGATGGCCTCAAGGGGAGCAGGAAGTAGCAGGGAAAATCGTGAGTGGTAGGTATTTTAAGTGACCACCAGGCTACGAGCTATTCCTATAATTACTTTAAGCATCATGGCCGTGGGGGTTAGGGGATCATTTATTAATAATCAAGCTCCGTGTGCCCTGTGGGCCCCTTCCCCCACTCAGATACCACCCATATAATCACGGCTCTATTTTTGCCACAAAAAGTATTTCCTGGCCTCTGGCTCATGGTTCTTGCCTCGTCTCAGCTCCTGCTTGATCACTGTCTCTGGTCAAGGTCAATCTGTATGTAAATGAAGTTGTCCTGTGCTCACGTCTCCTTTGCTCTTGTCCCTGTCATCCATGGCTGCACACAAATGACCCCCGCCCCACCTGGGTGCTTAAAGCCATTACTTCATTATGTTAATGGAGTCAAGTGAAGAATCTGGGAAGGGTAGAGTGGAGATGGTAGGTCCTATGCCATGGTCCTTGGGTCTCTTCTGGGAAGATCCTCAGGAGGGGGGTGACTTGACGGCTGGGGAGGGACCACCGGAGTTGTCCTTCCTCACAGCTCTGATTGGATGCTGAATGTTGGCTGGACCCCGCACGTGCACTGGGCTTCCTCCCATCATGGCAGCCTTGAAGGTCTTACAAGGCCATCAAGACTGGGCTTCCTCCCATCATGGCAGCCTTGAAGGTCTTACAAGGCCATCAAGGCCCCCCCCCCAGGCTGTCAAGGGCCCCCCCAAGGCAAATACACCAAGAGAACAAGGCGGAGCCCCATTGTCTGTTGTGAATGGACCTTGTGTGTGACACTCCAGCACTGCCACCTTAAGTTCCCGATTCGAGGCGGGAAAACCCTCAACCTCACCTTTCGGTTGGAAGACAGACTGTGTCTGTCCATTTTCTGTGGCTCCCTGGGATACCACAGAGGGGTGTTTGATATACATTTATTCCTCCCATCATTCCATACACTGCGGAGTGCAAGAGCCCTGCTCAGCATCTACTCAGGCCTCTGGGGAGGGTCTTCTTGCTGCATCATAAAAGGACAGGGGCATCATCCAGAGAGACAGAGAAAGCAGGTGAGCTCGGGTCTCCCTTCCTCTTCTTACCAAGCCGCCAATGCCATCCTGGGGCTCCACACCCCTGACCTCATGTAACCTGATCACCTCCCCAAAGTTCTGCCTCCAAATATATGTGAATCAGGAGAGTAAGTCCCCAACACTTGAACTTTGGGGGGCCACCTTCAGCAAACCACAGGGTGTCTGTCGTCAGAGCCTCTGGGAGGGAAGATGCCATCCACCGCCATCTAGAGACGTCCCCTCTAGGGTCGAGAAAATGACTTACTTCTCTCTGAACTTTCTCCAGACCTCTCCCGTAGCATCTTGAGAATAATGCCGGTTCCGCGACATTTGTTGACTGGCCCGCGATGGGGACAGCCACATGAATATGATGGGTCGCGAGGTCAGAGGCAGAGAGCGTTTCACCACTGACGACCACTCAGATCTGCGCGTGGCTGACGTTCACCCTCACCTCACTGGCCAGGTGTCGGAGGCCATGGTCATGAGCCCCTCGAGGCTCCAGAGAGGTCAGAGGACTGGTCTAAAGTCCCCGCCGCTGGCAAAGGACAGATTTGAACCCAGGATTTGCCATCTGGCCCAGACTGGACCCCATAGAGGGGGACAACGGCCCCAAGGAAACGAAGCTAAGAAGAGAGTCCGGTGTGTCCGAGTCCTGACCGTCTGGCCAGCCCCCCTCCAACATCTGCAGCCCGTGGCTACTGCCCACTCTGTCCTTTCCAGGGCTCACGTCGAAAGCCAGGCTCCTGGGAAGCCGGATGGTTGGCAAGGGTCTCTGAGCGAACTCGACTCAGGAAACCCCCGGTCAGTTTCACCAGGACTAAGACACAGTGCATCCCAGGCACAAGCCGCGATCGTCACCCGGCCTGGCGGGCACCAGGAAGGATGGCGGCCCCTGATGCCGTCGCCCCCCCTACTGTTTTTTTATTTTATTTTTTGTGGGCGATTCCAGCGCTCGGCCATCTGTTCCTTGTTGTGGGTGGTTAAGTGGAATGAATGGGCTGCCAATACAAATAGCCCTAGTGACGTTTGTTTGCAGAAATTGTTTTGAAAGCTTCATGATGAATTTTCAGGATTACTTGCTGTGGTGGGGGCTGTGCCAGTTGGAATCTATTACTTTTCTTGCCGCCCGTGGCCCCGGCTCTACTGCTTCATTGACTGTGTGACCTTGGGCAGGTGAATCAACCTCTCTGGTCTTTAGTTTCCCTGTCATCTCAATGGGGGGGTGATAGGCATAGGAGCTACTTTGGGGGATCACAAATTTGAAAGAATATGATGCAAGTACCCAGCACATGCGGTATGTGCCTACTCAGTGGAAGAAATTAGAGTCCTTTTCTGAAAGGAGGGGAAGAAGGGACCCACTTGGTGTGCGGGATTCGATAGCCCCGGGGTTGCGTCCCAGCGAGGCGACTTGCTCTCTGGGTGACTCTGGAAAGTTGTCTGTCCTCTCTGAGCCTCGGGTTTTAGACTTGGCGATAACAGGACCCGAGGGCCCCAGAGGCACCCTAGGAGACTCGGTGGCCTTGGGTCAAGTCCTCACGATGGCCAGGGCCAGCAGCAGACGCAGGGGGCAGCTTCTCGGGGAGTCCGCCCTGTCCAGGGGGTGCTCTGCACCCAGGCTGCCCTGATGGCATGGATCCCTGGGGCAGCGCGTCCAGAAGGAGCTGTGTTGGGGGGCAGGGGGCTGGGGGGCTCCCGCACGGAGTCCCACTCTGGATCACAGCAGGGGACCCTAAGACTGCCCCCTGCCCACACCGGGCTGGTCAAGAGGGGAGCCCAGTGCGGAGGCGGAGCCTTTGTGTGGCTGGGGACTCCCTGGGCTGCTGCTGGGTCTCCACGGACCCCTGGGGCACGTCCAGGGAAACAGTCCACGTCCAGTTGGTTCTCTTAGGGCAAGGGAGAGCGAGACAGGGTCAGGGACACTGGGCAGGGGTGGGGGTGGGGTGGGGTGGGGTGGGAGATGGAGAGAACGTAACCAAAGCACAAGACTAAGAAGGGCGGCTAGAGTGGGCTCAGCTGGTAGAGCGCCCGCCTGGCTCAAAGGCCCTGGGTTCACCCCCAGCACCACCACAGAAGGGCGGGTGGAGAGGCGCAGGACGCAGAGGCAGATAAAGAGGAAAGAGGGGAGGAAGAGACAAAGGGTCAGAGAGCCACAGAGATAAAGAGATGGAAAGAGAGAAACTCAGAGGGACAGAGAGGGTCACAGATGAAGAGGGAGACGTGTCGAGAGTGAGGACTAGACACGGAGACAGGAAGGAGAGACAAAGGGAGAGACAGAGAGATGGGGGCAGAGGTCATGGCTGCCCATCTACAGAGCCGAGGCGGGGAGTCCCATCCGCACAGGGATCTGTAGAGCCAGTGACCATAAGAAGTGACGTGGGACACCAGCTGACCACGAGCACCCAGCCGGGCCCCCTGGCAGGCCGTCCAGGCTCCCGGGGACCCACCCAGGCCTCTCATCTTCCGCCCTGCGTTCCCCACCTAAGGCCGGGGGCAGATGGAGGGAGGCTGGAGCTGCCGGGCGGGCGCAGGGGTCCCGCGATGACAGTTAAATCGTCGGCCTCTGTTCCTCATTTACATCACAGACAGGAGAGTCTTGGGATGACCTCCCCAAATGAAACCCAGCTGCCACCGCCCCTCCCTGCGGCGGGCCTCACTTCAGAAGGTCCTCGACTCTCAACCTGAACCTGCCGCGACCGACAAGCCACGGGCCTGGCCACGTTTCATTGCGTGACTTCGCCAGACCCTCGAGGTCCACTTATCCTGGGCTGAGGGACCGGGCCTGGGCCCACTTGCTGAAGCACCCGGGTCCCCCATAAATCAGGCTTCAGGTAGAAGATCAGGTTTCTGGGCATCAAACCCAGCCCCCGCCCACCCTCCTGTGCCTGGCACCCAGCGGACACCAGGCACAGCTGAAACCGGCCTCCCCTGGAGCAGGTGCGGCCGGCTGTGGTCTCCACGACCCTCGCTCATTTGGTGGAAGTTTGTTGAGATTCTCTCGTGGAGGACCAGGGGGCACGGCTCTAAGAGTGCTCCCTGGCTCCAAGTACAAGCTCAGCTTTGTTGAGTTCCTGGTTTTGAGGGTGAAGCTTCAAGGGTAGCACTCAGAGCCGTGTTTGCCTCTTAGGGTACCTTTGACAATGTCTGGAGACAGTGTTGGTGTCACCCTGGGAGCAAGAGGGGGCCGGCATGCATCCAAGCATCCTACCATGCCCAGGGCTGTTCCCCACAAATGAGAGTGATCTGACCTAACATGTCACTAGGTGCAAGAAGCAGACGGGTCACTGTTGAGAAATTCCACTTCAGCTAGAGAGCGTGTAGTGGGCTGCATGACTCAGATGGCCAGGGGCCAAGTACAGTTGTGCGGGTTGTACACTGACCCACTCTGGTCGTGGCTCGTCACATTGCCTCTGATGAACATACACCTGCTGCAGGGGTGCAGTGCAGCGGCTCTGCCCGTGGAGGGGGCACAGCAAAGCTCAAAGGCACCACAATCTGTGTTAACTTTGGCTGGAACATAAGGAAGTTGGAAGGTGCTGGAAAGAAGTGAAAAGTCAAACTTAGTTCTGGGAGCTACGACTTTGTTCTGTGAAGCAATAAGAAGCTCTGGAAGCTTCGGAGCAGGGGTGGGGTCTGAATTGTGCTTTGAAAGGGTGCAGCGGGCAGCCACCCGCCATGCGGATCGATGCCATGATGGGTGGAGAGTCGAGCAGGCCAGGCTCTGAGACGGGGTGGCCTCCAGGCAGACACCTGCCAGGGCTCCAGGGCCCTCTGAATGGACCCCAAGTGGACCCCCACCCACTGCGTAACAGGAAGCTGTGTCGCCTCCCATCGCCCGTCTGCCCTAGGACCACGGAGTCTTCATTTCACGTGATGATGACCATCGGTGGTGACCACGAGACCCAGAGAAAGGAAGACGAGTGGACTTGACCCTTGCTGAGCATCGAGTGTTGAAATTCAAGAGTGGGGAGCGGGGATCTCGAGGCTTGCTGTCCAGGGGAGGGAACCCCCCCCCCCCGGTGGAGGCCGCTCTGGCGAGGTCCTGGAGGCTGACGTGCAGGGCAAAGTGCCCCGTCCTGAGAATCCTCCGTGCTGGGCCTGGTGTCCCCCCTTGCTGCCCTGCAAGACGGTGGCACTCAGCGCTCACACCCTGGCTCTGGTCTCCCCAGCTTGAAAAGGAATCTGTCCCCATATGTCCCCTCCAGTCCTCAGTGGAACAAAGTGGTGACGTGCTACCCACTGACCGGGTGAGGAGCTGCAGAAGGCCTCGGCTACTAAAATGTTCCTGGCACCAGTCGGTGCTAAAGGCATTGCCAGGCGGCTGCAATACAGGCTGCCTCACCTGCCCCCTCCCCTGTCCCCTCCCCTGCCCCCTCACCTGCCCCGGGAGAAACGCGACTCTGCTCCCCAGAAAGCAGTGACCAAGATTTAACCTCCTCAGTTTCCCAACCTGCGCATCATGGAGACTCGTGGTGCCACTTGGAACTGTTACTGAGAACACGAACTGAGTGAATGACATTCAAGTATTCCAACAGGAGTCGGAAGAAAGTAAATGCTCAATAAAAGCTGGATATCGCGCTCATTATTTTCTTTATTTTCAGTAGCTTCTCTTCTGTTTGCTTTATGATCTGAGAGGTGGCCTTAAAAACCAGGTGACATGTCCTGTGACACAGGCAGGAATGCTGGCCTAGGCCCTGGAGATGGCCGTGTCTGTCTGGGGAGTGTGACGGGCCGTTGGTTGGGCAAGTCTTCTGGAGGCTGTGAGCCCCAGGCTCGGCTTTTCGGATGTGGCGTTTCTCTGAGTCGGACTTACTGGACACGAGCCAATAAGGTCTCCCCTCCTGCACCCGGTGCTCAGGGCCCAGCACAGGGGCTCCACTGGCTCAGCCTGGAAACTGTCATTGGCCAGTCAAGGACACGTCCCCTCCGGCCTGAGCTCACCAGGGGAAACCGTACTTTTGGTTCTTCTTACTGAGTACAGCAAACTAAAGAGGAAGACAATTAATTGAGATAAAGTGATGGAGATGTGTGTGTTTTGAAGGAACCTGGAATAACTCGGGAGAGAGAGATGCCAAATAGATGTTTCCGGAACATGTTAGCTATAGCTGCGATGGCTGGGGCAGACACCCCCAGTCACCCTGTCCTGTTCTGTTCAAGTCTGTGACAGTCGGGGGACAGGTAGACCCACCAATGGGGGTGAGGACCCGTCCGCTGAGATGTCCCCCAGTCAACGACTTAAAGGAGTGGTCACAACACGCTTTCTGCTCCCAGAGGAAATATTTGAATCCACCCTGCAGAGGGTCTGGGAGGCATCTGGGTGGCCAACTGGATCTGTCACCTGTCCTGGCGAGAGACAGAGACAAGTTCTACCTTGGGTTTCAGAACGGTCTGGTGGTCATTTCGGGCCTGCTGTGGCCCTCAGACCTGCAGTGACCCACTTAAATCCACCAGGACAGGCTCTCTGCCTCCTGGGGGTCCCCTCCTGTGCCTCACGGGGCAAACTGCGCCAGGGTTCCGGTGACAAGCAGATGCCAGTCTTCTCCGGGCAAACCCTCGGGAGCAGGCCCCCCTCTTGCCAAGCCTCCTGTGGCCCCAGCACGGGCCCATGTCTGCACATGGCCACTGGGTGTCACTGTGCCACTGGGCTGGGCCCCGGGGAGCATTTATCTGGCTGTTAAAAATCCCTGGCTCTTAAGGACAACAGCGGATCAGGGTGGTTGGGCCACTCCTCAGCCAGGGGCCTCCAGACAACCCGAGCTGGCCGAAAAGATGACGTTCAGCATGGGCAGCACTTGACGCGGCCGACGCTCACGGGCTGGGAGACATTTTAGACCCCGTTCCAAATAAAATGTTTAAAAAAGAAGAGAGAAAGGTGAGAGAAATCCAATCAGCTCATTCCCGCCCCCTGGGTGAGTGACAGCTGGACACAAGCCACGTGGTTGTGCTGTGGGGCGAGGACCCGAAGCGTGGGTTTTTCTTGTTCTCTTTCTCTCTCTTTTTCTTCCTTCCTTTCTTTTTCTTCTTCTTCTTCTGACAGCTCTTCAGCCCCCCCCCCCATCTTCCAAGCGCCACAAAAAA
>NW_026000221.1:22855600-22885871 GCF_001458135.2 Marmota marmota marmota
CACACACCCGAGAGGGAGAGGGATGATGGGATCTGATAACCAGCTGCCCGCTCCTCTGCAGGGGGACACGTGGCTCGGAGGAAGGGGAAGATCTACACGTGGGACCAGGTTGAGTTAAGAGGAAGTGATGGCCCCGATTAAATAAAAAAAAAAAAACAGGTGTTGAGGACAAAGGACACACAGTCCTGATTGGCAGGAGCTAGCACCTCTCTCAGGGTGGAGCCTCAACAGGAAGTAAGACTCCAAGGCTGGACAGAGTCTGTGACTCTCCCCTGAACACACAGGTGAGTGGCCTCCTCTCCCAGGGGTGCAGCAGGTTTTCCTAAAGCTCTGATCTCCCCATCCCTTGCACGAGGGACCTCCAAGGTGACATGCCATTGTACACCAAAAGTGGGATGCCCAGCTCCCCAAGACGTACGGCTCTGAATCATGAGTTGGCGAAGCCCAGCTGTGGCTAGGAATCCTACCGTGCAATCCCGGACAAGGTCAAGGAGCACCTGGGTCAGGCCGTGGGGCAGCGCCATTGGCCTGGGGGTGACCATCTTGTTTGGCTGCATTTCCCGTCGACCCAGGATTCCCAGGCTGCACCCAGGAAAATCCAGCCATGATACCAGCCGGTGCCTTCACCCTGGATCAACACCACCCTGGATCAAGCACCAGGAATTACTGATTGGCTTAGTAGACGAGATACTGCAAAAAGATACTTTAAAAGCAAATTCCCTTTAGCCCCGCGTAATGGACCGACCGAGGGGAGGAGGGAAAGGCCAGGAACCCATGTGGCCATGACATTCTTGGCAAGAAGTGCCCTCTCGGTCGGCTCACTCAAGTGGGCAGGAGCCGGTTTCACAGACCATTCCTATCTTGAGGACTGCCGGTCGGTGTTCATTTGATCACCCCCAAAAGCTGGATCTTTATCTGCCCCAGTAATTTAGCTCTTTGGAGGGAGAAAGTAGGGGAGGAGATCGACGCAGCTGATAAACACGCCCTTTCCCAGTGCACAATTAGCCTCAGTTACACAGTGGAACTGCCGAAGGGGGACCGCCTCCTTGCTATGAAATTGATATTTCAAACTGTCCCCAGCAGGTCGGTTGTCCCAGGCCCCAGCACTGTCTGCCCGGAGACACTTAAGGAGCCCGGGGCGGGAAGCTGACTTCTCAAGTCTGTAGGGGGCTAGGGCAAGACAGGGAAAGCAGGGGCCGGTTGGTCCTTCCTCCTTGCCAAGAAACCTCTGGATTTTCACTCCTGATAATTTGCAACCAGTTTCAAGCCTGGGCTTTGGGGCAGCCCGCCTGACCCCGGGCCGCAGGCTGGTGAGATAGTTTGAACCTGCTCTTTGTCAGAACTCTCTCCCCACTGACACGGCTTGGTGGGAACCCAGAGATAAAAAATGGGAACTTAGTTCTTCCATGGGGCAGGAAAACAAGCCAGAGGAAGAGCCGACTTCCTGAGCCTCTCTGACAGCCGATAAGCGTGATTGGCTGGGTCTGCCTGCTGCACATTGATTATGCCTCCTCATAAAGCACTATTGATTGGCGCGTGCTGGAACAGGGGCCCGCGTGGACAGTGCTCCCAACTCTGTTATTTGCCCAGCAACCTTTTCCTGGGGTTCGCTTCTTACCATTGTGAGTTGGGTCCCGGTGTTAGAGGCCTCTGTGTGTATCAGTGACCCCCCTGGGATCCGCATGCTACTCCTTTAGGGGCAGAAAGGGTGCTTTCATTGGAAGCAGAAAGAGATGGGTTCCTCATACAGCTGCAAGTGTGGTTTACCTTTGAACTAAGATGGATGGACAGAGGAGGGTGGGTGGCCGTTATATAGAGTCACAAAGCACTGTGATTAAAGCTGACTGAGACCAGGCAAGTCACCGTACCGCTCTGAGCCTCTGTGATAACACAGATCAGAAAATGATATTGTGAGAATGAATTGAACCATCTCCCTCTCCACACCCATCCACAGAAGGCTTGGAACCATCCCTGTTCTCAACACATCCCAGCATTCTGTTTTCCATTTTTCATCCCGGTCACTTCACCTATCCGGGCCAGATTTTGATCTCCCAAGCGCTAAACATTGAAAGCCTGAGGGCCATGGGGACTGGGCAGCGGAAACAGCTTCCTGCCGTGCGGTGAGATAATTCGGAAAGCAATATGGCGGAGCTTGGTTCCACTTTGATACGTATACATATAAAACCAAAGGCCAGGCTTCTCTGTATATGCCCAAAGGAAAACACCAGACAGGCCTGTCGAAAGGGATGGCTAGAGTAAATGCTCTTGTGTAGTATTTCCTGGTGGTGGTGGGACCTTGAAGATAATATGGGTCCATCCCGGGGGCAACTGGAGAAACGTGGCGTTGGAAGCAATAGACAGGTATGTACATGGCGGCGGGGCTGAGTGTTAGGTTAACTAAGAAATGCAATCAGATATAATGCCTTTTAGGTAAGTGCAATACCCAGGCACTAAACCACACATTCCGTAAGAATGTTTGCTATCACAGAGATACACAATAGAAGGTGGGGAGGAAACGGGGGTCATGGAAATATCGGATAATCCAGAAAGTGCACTGAAGGTCTTCTCAGAACCAAGGCAGCAACGTGTCACGCACTGAGGATGAAATTTGTTCAACACCCTGTCACTGAGGTCCAAAAAGAGCCTGCTTACCCCTCCATATTATCACTAAAAGTAAAAAGCTTAGATGTTCATACATTTTATATATATACACACACACCCACTTGTATTGCATGTTTTTCATTTATGTGCATTAAATTATGCACTAAATTTAGAGAAATTTAATAAAGGTATGTTTCCCCCTGATTAAAATAACCTTTAATTTGGAATAATTTTAGATTTATAAGAAAGTCACCCAGTGCAGGGTTCCTGTATTCAGAGCCATGGAGCGTTTGTGACATCTGAGTTGGTAGCCTCCTCTGTCACCAGTGACTGACCTCTGGGTGATTAGAGTCTCACCAGTTCCCCGCCAGCGTGGGACATGGACGGTTGCAGTATCTAATGGTCAAATCCTTTTATCCTCTCCAATCTGTGACAGTTTTGGGGGGTTCTTTTTCAGGTTTTGCATGACCTTGACAGTTCTGAGGAGGGTGGAGCAGGTGTTCTGTAGAATGTCCCTGACTTTGATGTGTCTGATGTTTAGACAGAGGTTATGATTTGTTGGGAGGGACACCACAGAGGTGACAGGTCCTTCTCATCTCTTAGTACAGGATACAATATAACATCTGGTTAGTGATGTTGACCTCCGTCACTGGGTTCAGCTGGGGTCTGCTAGGTCTCCCCATAAGGTTAATATTCTCCCCTTTTCATCCCTACTCCTTTCTTTGGAAGGGGTTGCTAAGTCCAGCCCCATGCTCCAGGCTTAACATCCGCATTTGGCTGGGGGCAGGAAGTACACACCTCAATGCATTTTTATTGTGATAAAATATACATAAAATAAAATTTATCAGCTTACCCAGGCCTAAATGTGCCCTCCTTCCAATGCCCCTTGTCCTTCCAACTTTTATTCCATCCAAGTCACCATCCTATTGGACGGTGCCTCCCCCACTTAGGGAGGGTCTCCATTTCAGTTGGCTGTCCCACATGTCAATCATTCCTAGACACACCCATCAGCCTCTTAATCCTGGGCTTCTCTTAATCCAACCAGGTGACAGTTCAAGTTCACCATGACAGATCTTACTCTACATCTGTGGTTGTAGTGAGTGTCCTTGGAGGGTCCCCCCTGACCAATTCCCTATCTAACCCCTGTCCCTCCATGCAGGACGGGGAGGAGGTGGGGAGGGGGCTTCTGCAGCCCTGTTTGCACTCAGTGACTGACCCTGTGGGCTCGGGGGCACTGAGCACCTACTGTTCACCAGTCACTGTAGACGCCGGGGTCCCACAGTCCCAAACAAAGTCAGCCAAGTCCCGTGCGCCTAGGGCTCACCTTCTGCGGCAAGGTGGCGGGTAAGGATGAAGGTACAAATGCGACGATTCCCATGGTGGTCGATGCTAGGGAGAAGATGGAAGAGAACAGCGGAGCACTGATGGGCCCAGGGGGAGGCCACAGGGCACCGGAACCGGAGGGTGGCGCCGTGGACCCACCGGTGTGAGCCAGGGGTCGGGAGAAGCCAGCAGACCCCGGATCCTTCAGGGTGGTACCTGCAGATTCAGTGGCGGGGAGGGCAAGGGGGCAGAGGGAGAAGAACTAGGAAGACCCCGAAACCCCCCATCTGCACGGTAGAGTCAGCCAAGCTGGGGGGCAGGAGCGGGACGGGCCAAGGGGAAACTAGGACCCTAACCCGGCACCTCCCGAGGCTGGGATGCGACTGTCCATCCAGGCACCTGAGGTTAGGACGCAGTGCTGGACAGCCCTGGAGGGGGGGGCCACAGTGCCGGGCAGTGATGTGCCAGCAAAGGCGCACGGCCGGCCGCTGCTGGTTAAGGTGGGGAAAGGCCACCCCGTGGGGGAGGGGGAGGGCGGAGCTCAGAGCTGCAGAGATGGGACCAGGCGCAGCCCTGAGGGACAGCGGCAGGCTTGATCATGGTGACTTCCAGCCCGATTCCTCAATTCTCCTTCCTGCTTTTGTAGTTTGTCCCTCTGGGTTTTCTACCATTTGCTGGGTAGGTTGGTAGTGTCCTCCTGCTCTGGACAAGTTGTCTTCCCCACGCTCGGCCCCAGGCTCAGTCTGAGACTGCTCTGGGGATATCACTGATGACTCCACAGTGGGACCTGGAGCATGTCCACGCTGGGTGCTTCTCCTCTGCCTTCCCCCATGAGAGCAGCCCAAGCTGTCCTGGTGGAGCATAAGACATATGGACACTGCCGGTTCACCCAGCCTGCCCAGATGAGGTTTTCCAGATCAACAGGCCTGGAGCTGAACCCAGACATTTGAGAGAGCTGAGTGGGTACCAGAAGGACTGCCCTGCCACCATTACCCTAAATCACTAAACACAGACTCATCAGCCAAGATGAGTTATTTGTTTTAAATCAAATAATGTCTCAGGGCTTTTTGTTACACAGCACTATTATGACAATAGATAACCGATACAGGTTCCCTAACATGCTGCTGTGGTTTGTCCCCCAAAGGTTCTTGTGTTGAAAATTTGGTCCCCAGTGAAGCAATGTGGGGGTGATGGAATCTGGAAGAGGTGGGTCCTTCTGTCATTGTGGACATCCCTGAGGGGTAAATGCTGGTCTTCTGGGGTGAGTTCTCCCCAAAGCAAGTGTTATAAAAGCACGAATCTGATCTGTGTATTACTCTCTCTGGCTTCCTGTTTGGCCATGTGGTCTCTTCTTCCTGCACACACGCCTGTCATTGTGAAACCATCCACTATGTGGTGCTTTCCATAGCCAACCTGATGATGGTACTATGCCCTTGAACCTCCACAAATGTGAGCTAAATAACCTCTTTTCTTGAAAAAGTCATCCATTCTCAGGTATTTTGTTACAGTAACAAAAACCAGACTAATACAGTTGCTTTTACAGCTTTAGGACTACGTGTGTGTGTGCGAGTGTGCATACCAAAGATTGAACCCAGGGATGGTTAATCACTGATCCACATCCCCAGTCCTTTTTAATTCATTAATGTATTTTTATTTTGAGATAAGGTCTCACTAAGTTACCTAGGACCTCGATAAGTTGCAAAAACTGGCCTCAAATTTTCAATCCCCCTGCTTCCGCCTCCTGAGTCATTGGGATTACAGGTGTGTGCCATTGCACCTGGCTTTGTTTTCTTTTTGTGAAGCAATCCCTGCCAAAATCAGTAGAGACCATGCAGCGATGAGACCCCACTTTACAACATACAGGTATCTGTAGATGGCATAATGGCTGGCACCAAATGCTCATAATTGTCTGTTATATCTCAAACTGGGGAGAAAAAACTTTTCGGAGGTAAGTAAGAAGAGCTGTCTAATCAGAGCCCTTGAGGGAAAGAAATATTTAAATGTTTTATGAACTTTCTCTTCTCCCTCATCATTTAAACAACAATAAATGTAACATATCAATTTACATTATGATCCTTTTATTACGTTATAATCAGGTGCCAAGTGGTTAAAGATTTATGAGGAGATAGTATTACAAAGGCAATTGAGAGAATTCATGGCCAGCAGGTAAAGCTGCTCAGAGGCAGGAGAGGCCTTGCAAAGTGCCCTGTAGGAAAAGGGACTTCACAGAGGTCAGGAAGGTGTGAGTCCTGGAAGTGGAAGGAGATGGTGCGTCTTGGGGTGGAGCACAGGGAACACGAGGCAGAGGATCGAGTCCCAACTCAGGCACGTTAGGTCTGCAATGTCAGAAGAGCCACCTAACAACTCTAAGCCTCAGTTTTCCGATCTCTGAGGTGGGTGCTCTGTGGATGCCCGGGCTCTGCACTCCGAGGCCCTGGTGAGGATTTCTTGATTTACTGCTGCCGTTTCTCATGTTTTCAATACGGTCATAATTTTATTAACACATCATCATATTTCAAATTCTTAAGATCCCCGAGGATACTCTTAGAATGCCTTGCTTTTACTAAAAAGGAGTCCGACATTCTGTTTATAGCAATGGTTTAGTGGAAACCCTCCTCCAACCTGATGTGCCTTGGGAAACCCACGAGTCATAATGAAGGTCACCGGGTTGACCCTTCAGGCCCTGAAGAGGACCCGAGGCCCAGCCCATTCACTCAGCCTCAGCAGGACCAGCTCCTGATGCCGTTGCCCATGGTTGGCTCCATGCTTGGCCCTGGGCAGGTTAGGCCCCTGTCTTCCCAGTCCCAGTTCAGGGGACGAGAGACCCTTCTCTCCTAGCTCAGAGGAAGTCCCCAGGGTCGGATCAGCTTGGTTCCGATCCGTCCTCGGCCCATCCCTCAGCCAAACACCATGACAAGGAGAGAAAGAGCCGCAGCTCAGGCCTGGTCACAGCTCCCCACCTGGACCTGGGGAGCCCAGGAGTCCAGGGGAGTGCAGGGCCTGCCTAGGCCACAGGGGACTTCTCCTGCTTTCCCTCAAGAAGAAGGTGTCGAGGAAAAGACACAAAGATCTGCAGATGCCCAGGCCTGGCCAGGCCGCTCCCCACCAGGGGAGGGAGCCCGGGCCCAAGGACAGCAGGACAGCGACCCTGCAGGCCCTGCCCGGCGGATGGCCAGATAGGGCAGATGTGTTTCCTGGCCTCTCTGCAAGGTGGCATCAGGCAGCACAAACAGTCTGCTTTCTCTTCTCGCCCTGTCACTCTAATCCAGAAACAAACACAGCCCCAGAGGCCCCTCGGTATCTTCCCAAACCCTTCCCGGTCCTTTATCTCCTCCTGGGGATTTCCTGCCTCTCCAGCAGCAGCGCGCATGCGTGCGAGTGTGCGCGTCTGTGCAGGGGGTGTGTGCTTTCTCTTGAAAGGTCATGACTTTTTAGCGACATTTTCCACAATGGAAGACAAGTGAGGGAGTGGGGTTCCCGGGATGATTTATTAGTTCATGTCTATTTCAGAATATAATGGGGGAAAATCACTGGTATCACGGTAATAGCTGGTACTTACTGTGTTTACTAGGTCCCGGGCACTATTTAAATGGCTTTCTATGTGCTAAGTTATGAATCCTCACAACTCTGCAGAAGATCATTCTACAGATGAGGAACCGAGACACAGAGATGTCAAGTAACTTGCTCAAGGTCACATAGTAAGTACTAAAAACAGGACTCCAAGCCAGGTGGTCTGGCTCCAGGACCACCACATGAAACCCGTGATTCACAGACACCACTGAGGTGATATCAAGCACATTTTCTGGTTAAATTAACTGAAGTAATTTGTAGGAAGGAGGATGTAAATGATGAAAGAAGTTGCAGGCACATGTTCACATGGGTCTAGGTTCTCCACGAGGCACTCAGCAAACACTGAAACACAGCCCAAAAGGTTGCTATTAAGCCCCACCTTGAACCCCTAGCTGAGTGCATGCATTCCCTCTGAGGAACCTGGGAACCCCTGAAATGAGCCCTGATTTTATATGAATGCATGCATTTTTCTCAGGTAAGGGCCCATGGGTCTCATCTCAAGGGATTTCAAATTAGAGCTGCTGATGATCCATATTGTGCCCTGGAGAAATTTAGCCAAAGGTGCTCCTGGGAGAGAATGAAGAAGAAAAAGGTGTCAGCTGCTCCCCCTGGGAAGGGGTGGCCCTGAACCCAGGTGCACAGCTCAGCAACCAAGGTGTTGACTGGTCACACCAGCCTGGCCTCCTCCGGGGCTCTCCTGCTGGAAGGGATCACAGGCTTTATCACAGAAGCTTCTTGCCCTAGGACCTGTTAAGAATCCACCAAGGGGAAAACATTTTGCAAATCATTCACCTGAGAAAGGATTGAGATTCAGAATATATAAAGAGCTCTTGTACCTCCATAATCAAAACACAACCCAATGTTTCAAGTAGGTGAAGCATTTGACTGGACCTCTCTCCAAAGAAGATATGCAAATGGCCAATAAACACAGGAGAAGATGCCACAGACTTTCAGCCATTAGGGAAATGCAGGTCAAAACTACAATGAAATACCACTTCACCCCCCACTCAGAGAGCTGCTACCATCCAAAAGGCTGTAACAACAAGGATGTAGAGAACCAGAAACCTCATACACTGAGTTGGAAGTTATCATGGTGAAATCACCTGGAAAAATAGTTTGGCAATTCCCCAAATGTTAAGCATAGAGGTATCACATGACCAGCAGTTCTCCTTCTGGGTATACCAAGGAGAGATGAGAACAGTCAAAAAATCAATAAATCAATCAATCACATATGGGAATATTCTAGAAGCATTATCAAAGTAGAACAACACAGAAGACCACTCACTGAAGTATGGGTAAGTAGAATATGCAATTGTGCAATTATCCATATAACAGACCATTATTCCTGAATAAAATATAACAGAGAACTTACAACATGGAAGAACTTTGGAAATGTGATGCTAAGTGAGAAGCCACACAGGACCACCTATTATAGGAATCCCTTCATACAGAGTCTCCAGAATAGGTGGATCTCTAGAGAGGCCAAGTCGATCTGTGGTTTTCAGGGAAAGAGGAGAATGGGGGGTAGCCATTAATGAATATGGGATTTCTTTTGGGGGGAGATGAAAATATTCTAAAGTTAGCGGTAATCGTGCCATCCTGTGAATACACGAAGACCACTGATTCTCATGCTTCAAAGGGGTGAGTTTTTTGGTAAGTGAATTACATCTCTAAGTCATTTCAAAAAAGGCAGTTGGCTGGTGGTTGGCTGGTCTAGACTGGCGCACTCATGTATTTGCTGGTTGGCTGAAGCTCAGTTCTGGACTGGGCTTGGCTGGGATGTCTTGCCTGTGTGGTTTTGCTTTAGGTGTCTCTCATCCTTCTCCTGAGATCAGTGGACTCTGCCAGGAATGGGCTTCTCATAGTGATGACAGGAGTGTGGGGAAGGAGAAGCATACAGGACCTCTGGAGGTCAAGGACAGATTGGGGCACAGTCCCTGCTATTCCTTCTGTTACCCGAGAGAAGCACATTACTATCCTCTGCCTTCTGGGAGTTGCATGGGGAGGGTGTGGGTACTGGGGAGGGTAAAAAATTGGAGCCATTGATATAAGTAATCCATTGTGTTTCTTATCATCATGACTGTACATATTTAAATGCAAACTTCGAATCAAAATCCTCCAGGCTAGGGCAGGAGTGGTGGCTCAGTGGTAGAGCTCTTGCCTAGCATGTGTGAGGCCCTGGGTTCGAGTCTCAGCATCACATGTAAATAAATAAAATAAAGGTCCATTGACAACTAAAGGATATTAAAAAAAAAAAAAATCCTCCCAGCTAGGTCTAGGGAATGACCTTGCAGGAGATTCTGATGCAGCAAGCATGGCGTAGGGACTCTGAGGGTAGTTTTGCAATGAGCTGGTCGTAAGGATCATCTGGGACTCTGATGAAAGACAATACTCAAATTCCCAGGCCACCATCCTGTAGATTTTGGACAGAGCCTCAGAATCTGGATTTTCACAGGTGCCTCACAAAGAGATTTCAATGGTTGGGACTGTCAGGCAACACGGTTCTAATGCTCCCCGTAGAAGGGGTGTGATTAAGGTCACCCAGCAAGAAGGTTCCACCTGGGGCTCCAGTTCAGGTGAGCTAGCTCCACCTGGCCAGGTTTTCCTGTCCCAGTGCAACAAAACAAGTAGACAAGTCTCTACACATGGACGCTGTCACCACGGATCCCTGGTGGGACTCTGTGCCAGACTTGGACACGTGCCACCTGGATTATCCTTCAGGGAAGGACTCAGTGTCCAGCACTGTGGTGGGCAGGCACCTCCCACTCTGAGGCCGTGGGCAGCTGGGTGAGGGGTCCTGGGCCTGATGGCTTTGGCCTGTGGAGGGACAGTCCTTACTGCACAGGGACCTGCTGACCGGCGGGGTCTCCGCTGAGCCTGCTCTAGAATTCAACAGCTTCCACGCTCCTACCTGTCGCCTTTCAAGACTCACGAAAAAACATCTCGAACCTCAAACTCCTTGGGCAGTGTCTCCTCAAAGAGGACCCGAGCTGCAGCGGGGTCCCAGGTGATGGTGGTGGCACAGAGGGAAGGGTCTTGGCAAGGGAGGGCCTGAGCCTTGCTAATGAGCTTTGCTCAGGAGCCCAGTGGGGAAGCCAAGAAGTGTAACATCTAAAGTGCACGCTTTTAAGAGAAGCCGTGGCCCTCAGAAGTGCAAGGGACACCCAGACATTTAAATCACCTTTTCTTATTGATTAAGGTAGATACTTTACTGATGGTGTTAATCAATACCCCTATAAATCCTTGGCATGTGAAGGTTTTACTGTGTCCTTAATGTTGCTGTCTGTAATTGAGTTACATCCCCCTCAGCCCAAAATGATGAACTAAAAGTTAGAAATCACGTTGGCGCTGACAAAAATGGAAAGCAGTCTGTCGTTGTGGTGGCTTCATTTGAAGAACCTGACTTGGTCACATCTGGTGGCCTCCTTCTTACCTCACTGGGCCTCTGTGTCTTCCCCAGAGATGGGGAGACGGCTGCCGTGCTCGTGGGAGGTAACAGCAGGGAAAGCCACGGCATCGTTACAGAGCCTTATCATAAATGCCTCAAAGAAGGGAGCTCTAAGAAAACCTTCTAGAACCTTCCGTGAGACCCGCGGGGAGTAGCCACAGTGGGGCTGGAACCTGGGAATTGCTTCCACCACCATCTTTCTGCACTGACAGCCGCTGATTGATCTGCCCCTTTATTCAGCTGAGTGTAAATATTTCCTTGTCAATCATTCCATTATGTTAAGTGCCCAGCCAGCCCCGAATAGAGATTTATGCTCTTCCAGGGACAGCTCTGGCTGTGTGCACAGGGTACCACAGGGTGCAACTGGGTGCCTCCCCATATGCACCTGATCACGATCTTGTCACACACATGATCTTGTCCCCAAACAGAGGTCTGACCAAAAGGCAAGAAGCAGACTCAGGTCTGCTGTCCACCCTGTCCCTGCTGAGAGGGTGTCTCAGTGAGTCTCAGAAACTAAAGGAACAAATTTCTTCCTGCAGAGAAGGTGCTACAGCAGTGGTCCTCAGCTGGGGGCTACCTTTCCCCCGGGGGTCTATCTGGCAATGCTGGAGATAGTTTTAATTGTCAGTGGGGTGCGCTCCTGGCATCTAGTGGGCAGAGGCTAAGAATGTCACTAAACATTCTAAATGCTGCGTACAGTCCCCCCTGCCCCAGACCAATGATTACCCAGTGCAAACTGTCAATCGCGCACCGTAGGGAGAAGTGGATCTCCTGGATAAAGAGAGCAATAAACCTAACGGGGTATCAGGCAGCTCAAGGAACTATCCTACAGCGAGGTGGCGATTTGTTCAAGAAGGGCAGCAGCTTGAGGGTGGATGAAGGTGACGGTGTTGTCAGGCAATGCAACATCAGGCTGCAGGGATCAGAGCTGGTCCAGCCTTCCACCCTCTTTAGTTTATAGAGATGGGTGCTGAGGCTCAGATGGGCATACAAGGAGAATCCTTGTCACATGGCTAGCACTCCAGGGCTCTTTGCGTTCTCAGAGACAGGAAAGCATTGTAAGTGATTAAGTGGAAGTGGCTCTCCAGAGTTCTTGTGCTCAGGGAGCACCTGATCCTGGCAGAGAAGAGCACTGGGATTGACTTGTGATGTCTGCCACAGACCTACCAAGGAAGGTGACGTGTTTGAGCAGTACATTTACCATCTTGTACTTCACCGTTTTTCTTATCCACAATTATCCACGAGAAACATGTTTAAGGATATTTTAAAAATATTTAGAATCTCATTAAGCAAGAGATGATTTTAATATTCTCATTGCTTAAAAATGAACTTTCCTAATCGTTTTAGTAGTGCATGACTCTTAGAAAAATAAAGACAAAGAGAAGAAAACAAAAATTCCCCTATTTCCATAGTCACAATGGATATTGTTATAGTTCCTTACAGACTTTTATTCTATCTCATGTATGTTCTTCTCCTAGATTTCCCTGTCTTATTCATGATGATTGTTGCTATTTTTTAATTAAAATTAACCATGTCCTTAAATATTTTTGTAAATGTTGTAAACATTGTCAAGGCTTACTGATATGGATGTGTTAGCATTTACTTACTAAATGTCTATAGTTGGACACTTGGGTTTTTCTTTTTGCCTATTATTATATGATAAAGAACTCATACGTATCTTTTTTGCATGTGAGTGATTTTTTCCCTTAGAATTAATTTTTATAAATGGAATAATGATTGGCTCAGAGGCTATGAGAATCGTTAAGGTTTTTAGATACATATTGCCAGATTTCTTTCAGAAGCATGAAAACTTCAGAACCAGGATGGACCATGAGGCCAGTTTCTCCAAATATTCATCAAAAATGACAATTTTTTAAATTGCCCCTTTGGAAAATAAAAGTATACATCTTTTTAAGATTTGCACCAGTGCAGTTAAACTTCTAAAAATATTTGCAATTATCTGTATTATTTTCCTTGTGTGAATTGGTTGTGCCTTTATTTATTTTTTCCTTTGGGATTTCTTTCTCTGTTTTTCTTGTAGACACTCTAGTCTTTATTAAGATTAATATATTTCTGATAAATATTTTCTCCAGTCTATGGTTTGACTTTTATGCATATGTATGTATATGAGTTTACATTAAAAAAAGAAAAAAAAATCTTTTTTTTTTTTTTTTGGGCAGTGCTGGGCATTGACCAGGGTCTTCATGAATGTTAAACAAGTGCTTTACCATGAGCTACATCCCTCCACTCCTACGTTAAGAAAGCTCAACATATTTGATAAAATTCTTTCTTTTCTTCCTATTTTGGTATTTATTCTATTAACTCTCCCTTACTTAATCATGTATAAATCATTCTTCCTATATCTTAATCAAATTTAAATGTTTTTCATACACACAGAGACTTTTATTTTAATTACATAAGAGTGATTATATATATAGTTTCATCCATTTTTAATTTTTTTAAACATATTTGCATGTGAAGTTATTACCTAATTCTACTTTCTATCCTTGACATGATGACATCACATGTAATCCTTATACTTAACAAGGTTTGTTTGTGGGGTAGCTACTTCTCTATATTTTCCTGCAAGTTTCCGCAATAGTTACTATTGCTACTGACCAAAACTCTGGACTGCTGGATTCCAGGGATGTCATTTGATTCCTTGTCATAACAAGTAGTTAGATTGCATTACCTGACTCTAATTCTTGTCTGGAGTCCTCTGACAAGTTCTAGTTAATGAAATATAAGTAGACATGCTGTGGGTCTTTTCTGGGCTACAGCCTTCATTTCTTACTGGGAAACAATACAGAACTCTTTCTTTCACCACCAACTCCATGCACCAGAGTAAAGAAGTCCAGCAGAGCCCCCAAGTCAACCAGTAAAGGACCTGCATAGAGCCCAAGATATAGATTGTTTTTCATAAGTCACTTATATTTGGGTGTTTTTTATTACGGCAGCAGAACTGAGTGTGTGCTGATTGATACAAGGCCTGTTGTTTTAATTGAAAGCATTTAAATATATATGGGAAATTAAATCGGTCATGTTCCTTCCCCCCAATCTCAAAAAAACTTCTAAATAATTTTGACTCTCTGTCATTGTGGACTTTCTGAGCCATTGTATCAAGTATCACTTCTTCTTCCACTCCTAAGTAAATCTTGGTTTGGTTTGAGCTATATGAATATATTATTAAATTTAGAAATAGTTGACATCCATTCAGCATTTTATCTTCTCAAACATAAACATGGCATCTTATTCATTTTTCTACATATTTTTATATGACTCCATGAGATGTTTTATGCAGCATTCTAGAGAGTTCTGTATGTTTGTTCTAAACATTATTCTTAAATATATCATATATTGTCATCTTTCTTCTGATGTCATTTTTTCAATGCTATTTTCTAAGTGGTTTTGGCTGTTATTTATAAGAACATTTTCATTTTGCACATTTGTTCTGAATTCATCTGCCATAAGATTTGACTTAGTCCTAATAAATTTTTAACTCATCAGTTTGTATTTTTTCCAAAATATTTATTTGCCAAGTTAAAACATATAAGTTGAACAGCTAATTTTTATTATGTCAAATAGAAATGATGGTGTGACTAAATAGAACGACTAACTTTGTATTACACTCAATAGAAATGATACTGGGGTTAAATGAAGTACGATGAATTACTTTTACAATTAGTAATTTGGAACTGTAACCTGGACACTCTCAGGTTTTCTTTATAGGTATATGCTTTCATTTTTAACTCTTTATAGAGAACAGTATAATGAACTTAAATATACACGTCTCCTAGCTTTAAAAATTTTCATGCAAGGCCAATTTTGTTTGATATAAACCAAACAATCCCCACCCACACAATATTCCACTGAATGATTCTGAAGCAAATCCCACAAGATCATATCATTTCATTCATAAGGATTTCATATACTCAATTTTTTCATTAATTATGACTTTAATGAATAATTAATCTTCCTCTTTAATTTCAACTTTCCAAATTATACTTGTTCTCCTAAAAAAAAAAAAAAAAAAACCCTCAGGTTGGCTGTCCCGGTCTGGTTGTAATTGAACCTCTTTTTAATTGACCATAGAATGCTGATTTATGATAACAATATTTTAAAAGGTCTTTAAGCAGTAGGAAATGAATAGACAATGCAAAGTTTATCCCTGGTTTCCTACTACTTTTTCTGCAAATGATCACAAATATTTTTCCCTTGGACATTCCAGACAGATGCCCTCTTCAGTTCTGGTGGAGGCTAGAACTTCCTGTGTAGTTCTGATTACACTATTTGTCCCTAAGCAAATAGAGAAGCCAAGACTCAAATACCCATGAGCAGAGGTGCCAGACACATGTTTTAACCACGGCACAAGACTTTAGCCCAGCAGAGGAGCATGCTTCCCTTTTCAGATTGCGAAGAGCTGGGTATTGAACTTGATCAGATCCCCTTCTGGCCCCTATTGAAATGATTATACATATGGTTTTGTGTTTGGCTTCTGGATGTAACATTTTGTTTTAATAGTTGTTACCAGTATTATCCCATTCCTTAATTCCTGGGATAAATAATATTTGGAACTAAGTTTAGTTTGTGTTATTTTGACATACTGCTGGTTTCAATTTGTTAGTGTTTTTTAAATTTAGGAAATGTTTGCATCTATATCGTTACTGGTGAGATGGAGTAATAGATTTCTGTTATCTTTACCAGGTTTTGCTCTGCTATAAAATGAATCAGGCTTTCTTTTTCAGTTTTTCTAACTTTGAAAGTTCACCAGTGTGGAACTAATTTGGCTCCCTGAAAGTGTGAAAGTATTTACAGTGAGACACACGAGCTCCGGAGACTTTTTTCAAGGCAACTTTTTGATCGTTTTTGAAATGTCTTAAAACAATGTGGAGCAATTCTATTTTCTTAGAAACCGTCCGTTCCACGGAGATTTCCTAGGAAACTTTACTTAATATTTAAATGTACAGGAGGTAGTCATCAATTTTCGACCCGATTATATAAAGAGAAATGTGTGTTAATTTTAGAACATTTGAAAAACATGGAAAAGAAAATTCAAAAAAACAAAAAACACATGTGTTTTGAGTTCCTTTCAACATGGTCCTCTATAAACTTTATTTGGCAAGCTAGCTCTCTATTTCGTTTCATAAAACACGAAGAACTTTCTATGTCATTAGTTTTCAAAAAATTGTAACGTGAAGCACTCCACATTGTCTTCTTATAGAGAGGTACCAGAACATATTTGTCTGATCTATTATTAGACATGGAAGTCACTTCTATTTTTTTTTTGTGGATGATGCTAGGATATAGAGCTTTGGGACTGTACAGATGCATCCTGTGGGATCACTTTCTCAGTGCCTATTTTGAGAGGTAACATGAAGTCCAAGGTTATGGATATTTGCAGGTGTCTTGGTCCTTATTTCCAAGTATCCTTCTACAAAAGTTGAGCCAAAAGCCATGGAGCAAAAGACCAGCTTGAATCCATCCTCACCCAATCTCGCTAATTTTCAAATATTTGTCTCTTCATTTTATTGTTTCATTGTTTTCTTTCTCATTGAGATAAAAGTTTTCCCCACAGGTATCGGGCATTGATAGTTCCCATTTCTCAGAGTCGCCTCTTCATATTCTTTTTTTCCCATTTGCTGATGGGGTTTATATGATTCTTATTAATCATACAAACTAATTCGGGTGACTTTTCAACCACAACTATTGAAAATATCTGTGTCAAAGATGGTCATACGCTTTTGATTCTTCTTAGTCTTGCCATCACACAGTCTTTTCTAGTTGACATAGTCTATTAATTTTTCCTACGTGCCTTCCTTGGACTCTTCTAGAGAGGACTTCCCGATTTTGTTTTTAAAAACTCTTCCCTCTGGTTTCATTCCGTTTCTCATTTCTGGTTTTATTGGAGTTTACTCTTGCTTTCTCTTGTATTATTAGATTTGCCAGAGCACAGCCTGCTCTCTTACAGCTTCAAAAAGAGACAGCACAGACGTTCACACCAGCTAATTTCTGTTAATTCAATCATTCTTTTGCATGTCTCCATTTAATTTTTATCCAGCCTTTGTTAGGTTTGCTTTGTTCCTTTATTAACTTCTTGAAACCAAGTTTTAATCTCTTTATTTCTAGTCTTTCTCGTTTAATAATGAAACAATTTATTGCTTTGCCTTTCTTTCTCTCTCTCTCTCTTTTTTTTTTCTAAGTGAAACTCTGGCATCGGGCCACAAGCTTTGACAAAGCGTTGTTTTGTTCTCTTTTTATTATTTTCTAAATAGTCTGTTTCTGAGGTTTTTATTTCCCATTTGACTCAATAACTATTTATGGGATTTTTTTTTTTTTACTTATTTATTTATTATCCAAGTTCCTATCATTTTCTCAGTGGTGTTGGAAATGTTTCCATTTATTTTTATTCTATCAGGGAATTTGGCCTGTAAACTTTTCAATTTTATCAAGATTTTCTTGGTAGTGCAGTGCATGGAATGCTTTAAAAAACACTCTACTAATACTTAAAAAAAAGTATCTACTGGGGACCAAAGTGGCTATACTGTACACTTCGATCTTATTAACAATATTATTTGAATTTTCTCCATGGGCTTGATGTGTTGGAGGCACCCATGGGTTATTAACTTCTGACGATCGCATCTCCTTTAGTTCTTTCTCACAGTTCCAAAATATTTAAATACTTTAAATTTCACTAGCCTAATATATTGTTATCAGAGCTTTTATTTTTGTCATAATAAAATGACCTTCTTTTTTTTCATTTAAAATTTCGAACTTTAATTTGCTTTCTTTCTTGTCTTGAATTTGTCTTACTTTTCTCTACTATTCCTTTTAAAAATCCTCTGTTTCATTGTCTTTAGGCAGATTCATTGTGGAATGTAGGCAAGTCCATTTTGCTCTCATCTGTTACCTCCCCCCCCTCCCCACCTTGATAGCAGGGATTGAACTCAGGGCACTTGACCACTGAGCCACACCCCCAGCCCTATTTTGTATTTTATTTAGTGACAGGGTCTCACTGAGTTGCTTAAGGCTTCGCTAAGTTGCTGAGGCTGGCTTTGAACTTGCAATCCTCCTGCCTCAGCCTCCCGAGTCCTGGGAGCCGTGGTTCACTGCAGCCTGCACTGGGCACCCCTGACTGCTCTGGTGTGTACCTAGAGGACAGAAGAATATCCGGAGATAGGTCCTGCTGAGGGAGAGAGAAGGTCTCTTTTCCTGAAGAAAACC
Organism: Marmota marmota marmota; assembly: GCF_001458135.2. Classification (NCBI taxonomy): domain Eukaryota; kingdom Metazoa; phylum Chordata; class Mammalia; order Rodentia; family Sciuridae; genus Marmota; species Marmota marmota. The sequence goes on from NW_026000221.1 coordinate 22,873,764, forward strand.
GTCTGTGGCAAAGACTTAGTGACAAGTGATTTTTATGTAGAACAGTAGAATATCTCTTGCTCAGGTGAATCCCCATTGGAGCCCATCACCAGGGCCACCTGTGATGGGGAGAGAGTTACCTGTTGACATTACTACCTGTTCTGTAGGATGCACCCCTCAGGTAGCATTTTCTGCAAGCCCTTCCGACACATCCTAACCCAAGGTAGAAAAGACAAATCTTTGTCCATCTATCATATTCACCAGGAGGCCCCTCAAGGGCTTGGAACCTGTGCATGCTCCTAGGTCCTCAAGTGCACCTGGTGGTGGCTGCCTGGCCAGGAGCGCTGGAGCCCCAGCAGGACACCTGGCATTTGCTTGGACTTGTAATGAGCCCGCAAGCCCCCAGAGGACTTTAGAAAAACCTGGCAACTCGCCGGGTACATTTCTGGGACTTAGGACCTTGTGTGGGAAGACAAAAGCAAACATGTGAGTGATAACCTGTGTCCAGGACCCTACTGTCACCCTCACGGGTTGGTGTTCCCTGGGTAGATAGAAACTGATGTTAAAACTGTAGTGCATGTTCTATTTTTTTTAAAAGATTGATATGACTTTTTTATACCTTTATTTTATTTATTTATTTTTATGTGGTGCTAAGGATCGAAGCCAGCACCTCTCACATGCTAGGCGAGCACTCTACCACTGAGCTACAGCCCCAGCCCCTGTGCATGTTCTATTTTTCTCTCTTATGTTTTAAGTGACGTATTTTTTGACCATCTGCTATAAGCCCCATGGATTTTTTCTTTCTTTTTCTTATAGATTAGAAAATTTACTTTTGAGTTTTTCACTTAAATTTGTTTTTTTCATATTTTGACTGTTATTTTTTTTTTTAAAAAAGGCTCTGGTTCAATTTTGAACTACAGGTTTCCCCGGGGATCAGGCAAGTCTGGCAAGCTCCCAGGGGGGGCATCTGCAGAGATCTTTTTCAGGAGGGACTGGAGGGCATTCTGTGGGTGGAAATATCTCAAGGGAAGAATCACATGTCATGAGCCGTTAACGATGGTTCCAGGGCTGGGGATATAGCTCAGTTGGTAGAGTGCTTGCCTTGCATGCACAAGGCCCTGGGTTCAATCCCCAGCACCACACACACACACACACACACACACACACACACACACACACACACGATGGACCCAGATTGTGATATTCCTCTGATTGAGAACTGGGGTCCTGTTTCTTCTCCTCTTGAACCCTGTAACTGTGTGACCAGAGGAATATGGTGGCCATGCCAGTTTCTGAGCACAGGCAAGTTGTACTTTCTGGCTTTTGGGAAACTGTCTTGGCATCAGGTGCAAAACCATGATGTTCTAGAGGCACACAGTTTTCTACTAGTTGGTTACCCAGCAATGCATAACTGACACTCAGCCTTTGACCTCAAAGGAGACCTCACGATTTTGAGTGGTCATAACCATTCACTTCTCTTCTAGCCAGTTCTGCATGACTTATGTCTAAGCACTACAGACAACCATAAAAACCAGAAAAATCTGCTTCTCTAACAATGCTTTAGATTATTGAGGCTTAAGTACCATGGTGCTATGATGGCTCTTGGAAATCTGCTAACCAACAGCAGCAAAAAAAAAAAAAGTAGAAAGTCAATTTTTCCATTTTTTTGGTCTTTTCTCTACATTTACCATTTTCCTTGCATCCTTCTCCTCTGTCCCCCCCCCCTTCTTCCTCGTTCTTGAGACTCTCTCACTGAGCCTCCATTCTTGCCCTTTGCAGTATCAATTCAGCTCTTTTCTGTACAGAATCTGGAATTTAATGCTCCAATTGCACTTTTGGTTTCTGTTCAATTCTTCTTGATCTCATTTATTTTTATTTGCATCTCATTTTGTTGGTCTTAACTCGTCCTCTAGGGCTTGGTGTTCTAGTTCCATGGTAAGCAGATCTGACTGGATTCTCTGGAGAATACTGAACAGTTCTCTGTCGTGATTAACTCTTCTTTGTAGATTGTTTTCAAAGACCTGCTCATCTGCATGTTTGGGAGATTGCTTTTCTCCCCTCTCCCCGGCAGGTTTTGAGAAACTACAAGATTGGCTGCTTTTTTGTTGTTGTTGTTTTTCTCTGGTGCTCAGGAAAGCTTTTTCCAGACATAGGGAGTGTTGGAGAGCTTTGTCCAGTTTTCCGTTTACCAGCAAACTGGGACAACCGTGTTTCCGGTCCATGTTGGGCAGCATGTCTATGATAAGCCTGGCTTAGCCTGACTTTCACTTCTTCTGAATGAGCCACGGTGGGGGCTTCTTCGCCTCCCTGTGCATCTCCTCCTGATTTGGATGCTGTGGGGCTCTTCCTGGTTCCAAATCCTCCCCCCCCCACCTCCCCAGAGCTTCCTTTCAGCGGGTGGACACCAAGCCTGGGAAGACAGAGAGGAAACAGTCACTTAGGAATAAGTGAAGGCACTTCCTCTAAAGAGGAGCGAGAGCACTTGAGAAGTGAGGTGGACGGCCAATTCCCCTCTCCTTCTTCCCTTGAACACTGGTGCATCTTCACCAGAGGGGAGGAAGGTTCTGGATGCTCTTGTGAGCATCTTCCTGTTCACCGCTCCCGAGGACACTGGCTCCTTCACCTCCCCAGGGCGTTGCTGGAGTGGCTGCCCCTTCCTGATCCACTCTTCCTCGTGCCCAGCACACCCCACTTAGCCACGTCCCCATTGTCTTTCAAGATCCAGTGAAATGTCACCATCTCTCCTCTCCAAACTTTGCTCTTAGGTTTCCTTCCCTGCTCTGGGCGCCCGTGGCAGGCTTTATAGACCCGGTCGCATGGTCTCTTGTGGCTAGTGTTTAGATGCCATCCATCTTTCTGGAAGATGGTCAGTTTCCCCAAGACGGAGGTTGACTTGATTGGCTCTTGCATCCCTGCCCTTGGCGAGACAGTCTCACAGGTGCTTCCGGAAGGGACTGACTGCTCCTGTTGGCACCCCCAGTGCACCGTCTCATCTTGGTGGCAGAGCAGGATGCCAGGTACAAGACCCCGATTGTTATAAGACCAGGCCTTGGCGCACTGTTGGCCATCGGCTCCAGTGAGGGGTGGTGCTGACCCCCTCGTGTTGTGGAGGACCACCTTTCTCTTTGGGCAGCCCTTAGGGGTCTAGCAGTTTTAATGGCCTGTTTGGGATGGAGGGTCTAGTGAACCATGGAAGGCCTTGGGTACCACGCTCCAGCATTTGGGTCGGCTGGTTCTACTGACAAGTGTGTGTTCTCAGCCATATTTACTCCCCTCTCTGTTCCTGGTGCTTGGAGGTAAATTCTGGACCATCTCCTAGAGAGTCCCGTGTTAAAGGAGTGGTCTCCAACTTGAAGCAATTGAGAGGTGGTGGGGCCTTTAAGAGGCGGGCCTTGTGGGAGGTCTTAGCTCACTGGGGGCGTGGCCTTGCAGGGGCCTTGCAGGAGGCAGGTGTCCTCTTCTCTTTGCTCCTGGTTCCCGCAGGGTGCTCAGGTGGCTTTTCCACATGCTCTCCCGTGATGCCATGGCCTGTCACAGGCACAAAGCAACAGGCCACCCACCCCCCTTCCCCCGCGCGCGCGCGCACACACACACACACACTGAATCCTCCAAAACTGTGAGCTCAGAAACCTTCCCTCTTTTTAACTGATACCTCAGGTGTTTTGTTGATAGCAACAGGAAGCTGAGAACACACCCAGCCTGCTGATGGGCCACCTGGCGATAATAATAGTCTCTGCCTTGTAGTCTGCTGGGGCGATGAAGCGAGCTGCTATCCAGAAAGCACAAAGTACAGCGCCAGCTCCTGGCACTCCGTGTGGGTCCTGCAATTGTCATAACCCTGATCCGTGAGGATTGGCTGGTGGATCTACCTGGGTTAAGAAAGACTCTGAGGGCCTTCTGGGCTCGACTAGGGAGAAAAAACACCATGAGTCTCCAAGAAGTGGTGGCTCCTAGATCAATGTTGGTTGGCCTGTCCAGTAGGAGACCGAAAAGTTTTAATTTAAAAGGGTCCTGCGGGAATACGGTGTCCACCTGGCAGCTTCTGGACGATCGCTAGAGTTGAATTGGAAGGGGGAGGGGGCAAATGAGCTCCGGGTCCCTCCTAGTAGAAACGATGGTGTGCGCGCGCACAGACCCATTTGCACACCGCGCACAGGGGCCACACCCGGTGCAAAGGTGACCCGCATTTCCTTTCCCCCTCTCGGCCCTGTGCCGACTTCCCTGTGGTGAAGGGAGGGTTAAGTGTCTAGAGAAGCTCGGGGCCCGTTTTGCATATGAGCATTTCCATGTTAATAGAACGGTTAAGGGAAAATGCTCTCTGGCAATTGATTGTATAAATATTTTATCTGGAGTAAGTGGCCAGGAGGAGGTCCCCTGAAGATGTTCCCGGAGAGCAGGGTGAAGGATGAAATCAGGGCGTTCTCGTGGAAGAAATAAGAGGCAACCGGGAGTTGCAGACACTTGATCCGAAGTGTAAAAAACGGTCCCCTCGCCTCGGTGCAGCCTGCAGCAGCAGCAGCCGGGGCCGATTAAATCCATAATGGAATGAGTGAGTTTGGGCCGCATAAATTTGTCTTCCTTCCCCAGGAATCCTGCCCGCCGCCTGGCTAGATTAATGGCCAGGAGCCTCGCACATAATGAAGTGTGCTACCCTGGCACCCGCTCATGAATTTATTATGGTGTCCACAATTGGGCTGGATGGCGGAGACATCTTTATAAATCCTGCATTTAGCGCCGCCGAGATGAGCACTTCACTCCTAATGGTGATCCTGATTTATCACCCGGGGCCCTGCTCCTCCGCCGGCCCTCCCTCACTTGCCTAGGAGGAAATCCAGGTCATCCCGCTGATGGAAATGAAATGTGAAGGTAATTAGAGGGTGCCAAATGGAGATGGGAGAGGGGGCAGTGTGGACATTTTAAATATGTTGGTCATCTTTTTCCTTGAAGCAATTATATCAGGCTGATTTATTTTTACAGTTTATAATCACTTAACTACCTGTGGCTGGGGATTTTTTTTCTTTTTTCTTTTTTTAACCTCAAGCTTTGGAGACCAGAGACAGGTTTTTGATTTCTTTTTCTTGGGATGGTAGGAGAATTCATTCCAAGGCCCTCAGGCTCTGAATTCCTCTGCAGTTTCTCAGCCAAAGCAGCTGGGCTGCTGAGAGGGGGGCCTGATGGGTCCCTCTGGGGGCCGCCTGAGCTGTGTCTCATTCTCAGCAGCTTTCGGGGTCTATCACTAGGGGAGGGTGTGAGAGTGTTCAGTTTTCCTGGAGGTACCAGGGGCTGGCCCATGACAGGTGGAAGAATGGAATGATGGGGACTGATGTAGGATCACCACAGACAGTCATCCTGGCTTGTCTACTTCTAAACTATCTGACTGTGAATGTGAACCTCAGCTTATCCTCCATTAAATGGGTATAATAATAATATGACGATAATAATGATATCCTGGGCTGCAATGAAGATCAGATGTAGAAATGTTTGCAAACTCTTAGCACAGTGCCTGGCACACAGTTGCCAACCAGAAATAAAGGGTAAGTGAAAAGTACTTAGAGCCATGACACTTCTAACTAGGTCAACACATATTTAATCTAAGAACTATGTTTGTAGCACTGTCAATATAGACTAAGGGATCAGTACTGCCACCAGGTCCTCTCTGATGGTGGGAAAGGGAGGGAAGCAAATGGCTTCAATACAGAGCTGTAGGAATGGTGAGAAGAGGTGTCGTGAAAATACGGTGGAAGAGAACTTAACCTCAAGAGGAACTTTGGGGTAGGTGCCAGCCTCTGGGAGAGTTTCCTGAAGAGTAACCTTATTGTGAAAGCATGAACCACAGTTTATGGAGCACTTTTATGTCATATCGTGTTTAATCTTCGTAACAATCTATGGGATGGAAAATTTACCGATGAGGGAAAGAGAACAGAAAGGTAAAGTGACCTGCAGGAGGCAGCACAGAATACCAGAGAGAGCTCTGGACTCAGAGTCTGCTGACCTGGACTTGAGTCTTGGCAGGACCAGTTGGCAGGTCCCTGGCCACATAAAATGAGGCATATTAAAAGGCATACTTATTTCCCATTTTGTTATTAAATAGAAGTGTTTAAGAATTTGGCTGAGATGCTATTGAGTAGATAGATAGTGTAGTGTGTGTGTGTGTGTGTGTAACCCCAGATGTTTTTGATTTTCTTTTCATCTTTATTGTTAATAGTCATTACATAATGTGTGTTTTTCTTTGCATTTGGTCCTGCTTAATTTAGCACATCTTGAACATGTCTCTTGATATCTTTTGCAGTTCTGACACATCCTCAGCCATTATCTTTTCAAATTTTGTATTATCTCTATTCTTCTTCCTTGCCCTTTCTGGATATTTTCAGACTGAATATTTTCTATACATATATCTTCCAGTCTGTCGATTCTCTTTTCAGCTGTGTCTAATCATCTGTTAAATCTACTTATTTGGTTCCTAATAAACTCATATAACTCTTGTATTTTCCCCCTCTAGAATTGCCACTCGATTTGTTAAATGTAGATTCTAACTTTGTGGTCAAATTCTCCATTTCTTAATTTTATTTTCTTTAATATAAGAAGCACACTCATTTACTTTTTTAAAATTTGTATATGACATTGGAATGCTTTATAATAATTCTTATTACACATATAGAGCACAATTTTTCCTATCTCTGGTTGTATACACCAGTTGGCTAACTTCACTTAGCATTATCTTCTCTAACTCCATCCAGTTACCTGCAAATGCCATGATTTTATTCTCTTTTATTGCTGAGTAATATCCTATTGGCACACTCATTTTCAAGTCTATATCTAAAATCTCCAATATCTGAATTATCTGTGAGTCTGTTCTGTTGTCTTTCTTATTCCTTTGTTCCTGTGTCTTGGTATATCTTGATAAATTTTATTGAATGTTAGATATTGTGCATAAAAAAATCATGGTCTCTGGCTGCTGTTTTCTTGTTTGAAGAATTTAGCTTTTGACAGGCAACTGGGGTAGAAGCAGATCACCTTAATCCAATCAAGTGTGGAGATGACTTGAGGTTGGGGTCTCAATCCCTCTAGGCTGCCTCTAAGTACTAGCAGATCCCTTAAAGGGGATGTGGTATAGGAGGTCAAGTTTGCCTCAGTGAATTTCTCTTCTCTTTGGGATCTTTGTCTCTCAAGGTTGGCCACTTGGTACCTCTCTGAATCGCCAAAAAAACAAACAAAAATATGTCATCCAATTTTTCTAGTTATTCTCAGTGGAAGAGTTCACTACAGACTCATCTAGAAGCAAAAGTCTGACCTATCATATTAATTATGATTTTCAAGTTTTCTTCTCATGTTTTCTCATATAATTTTTATTCAGGTCAAACCTATTTTCATAGACTCTTTACAAGATTGTAGGCCTTGTGCTTAGAGGAACTCAGTTGATTTTTTTAAATATTTATTTATTTTTTTTAGTTTTCGGCAGACACAACATCTTTGTTTGTATGTGGTGCTGAGGATCGAACCCGGGCCGCCTGCATGCCAGGCGAGCCCGCTACCGCTTGAGCCACATCCCCAGCCCTCAGTTGATTTTTTTAAAAAAAGTTTTTGATCCCTAATCTTCAACTTAGCAACTGAATAAAATTTGTCACGATTAATGTTCATTCAGTGCTTATTATACACCAGAACTATTGACATATATGAACTTACAGCATCACCATTAACCCCATTTTAGAGATTAGCAAACAGAGGCACAGAGAGTACGATAGCAAGCCTTCAAGAGGGCCCTGAAAGCCCCTTTATTCACCCACATCACGCCTTTTTGATTTCCATCCACATGGCACCAGGCTTGAAGTGTGTGGCCAATGAACTAGGGAGAGGTGACGTGTGTCCCTGCCGAGGTTATGTTATAAAAGACCCTCGGTCCCCGTTGCTTTTTTACACGCAGTCTCTCCGTGTCCCTCATTCACTCTTGGTCTGACTCCTGGGTTCAGGAGAAGCCACCTGCCATGTCACGGCGTCCAGTTTATGGAGACACTTACACATAGGTCCTGAACCAGGAGCCCTGAGATGACAGGTGTGTTGTCCTCAGCTGATGGGTTTCGGGGAGTCTTTTTAGAGGCCAGGGAGAAGGGTGTGGAGAGAGAGGCTGTGGCCGAGTGGAATTTACTTGGGTGACTGTGAGCGATGGAGTAGGGAGGGAAGATAAAGATGTGAAAAAGCCCTAAAGTCTGAACATTTAAAAAGTTTAAATTTAAAGCTGTGTCATTTTTAAGGACTGAAGTGAGAAGAAGGGAAGAGCTTCCCAGCCAGAGGCTTGTCAGACTTTTTAAAACAAGAGCACGTGGCTGGGAGTGCTGGCCACTCCTGTCATCCCAGCAGCTCAGGAGGCGAGGCAGGAGGGTGGCAAGTTCAAAGCCAGCCTCAGCAAAAGGGAGGCCCTAAGCAACTCAGCGAGACCCTGTCTCTAAATACAATACAAGGAGGGCTGGGGATGGGGCTCAGTGGTCGAGTGCCCCTGAGTTCAGCCCTTGGTACCCCCTACTCCCCCCAAAAAAACCCAGGAGCACATTTTAAGGCTTCCTCTCAGGTTGACTTTGTGGTCTGCAGGCAGGAGGGGTCACCTGATGCTCAACAGGGAGAAGAAGGTGGCCCTGGTAGGTGTCAGAGAGCTGTGTGAGCAACTTTAACAACTGCACCGAGGCTGTAGAAGATGCCAAGGTGAAGGCCCAGGCTGGAGGGAGTCCCACTCTTCCTGCTGTTCTTGTGACTTTTCTATGGGCCTCAAAGTCGTCTGGCGTGCTGAAATGGCTCGCTGTGAAAGCTATCGGTGAGACACTAGAAGAATGCTTTGTGTTTTCCGGGCACAGTTAGGACCTGTCATTTGCTGACACTTCTGCGTTCCTGGCCTGATTCTTTTCCCATGGAGGGGCTGATGTTGCCGCAGACCCCAAGTCTTCTCCTCTGTTCATGGTAATATCAATAAGACTGGCTGAGCTGTCGTTCTGGGAGGCAATTTTCAGTGTGTCTGAGCACCCCATGCAGGACCAGCTCCGGCAGGATCGATCGCTGGCTTCCGTTCCCCACCAACCCCCCAGATGGAACATCCTGTGTTGCAGCCTCCTGATCTCGTGCTCCAGCAGAAGGCGCGAGCTCCACGCGGGATTCTGGGCTCAGCTCACACGCTTCCAAGCGGCGGTGTCTCAGTCTTCTTGTTCCCAGGCTTGGCCTGAAGGGTGGTGTGTGCAGTTTCCCAGGGACCCCACGCCCAGGAAGAAGGCTGCTGCTCTCCTCCCTGGGGTCCACCAGGGTTTCTTCCCAATATCCAGACCACAGCACCTGCCGAGGGGCCCACGTCCCACCACGTCCAGCTCCTGTGCTCCAGCCCCAGGGGCCCCAAGTCCCACCCTTATCAGACCCGGGGCTGGCAAGGGACTTGGCCTGTCTCTTTTGCAGGGCTGACTGCATTTCATCAGGGAGCAATACCAGAGAGGAAAGTCACAGCGTGACAAGGGGAAGTCAGGGGCGGTAAGACTACCAGGTCACAGCAATGGGCACAGTAGTACGTGTGTCACAAAGAAAGATGTACTGTGGAAGCCTACGGTAGCCTGGCGGGAAACACATACTCAGATGTGAGACCTTTACCGTGGCCCCACTGTTCCACCCCAGATGGCCTTGGGCGTGAAGGTGGAAACCTTACAGTCCAGGCCTAAAATGACTGGGTGTCTTTGCACTAGGCACATGCTAAAATGTCCCCGTGATCTGTCCCCACTGGGTAATCCCTTGTACAATCTTCCTTGAGTGAGAGTAGCCTGGCATGTCGCTTCCCATCCGTATGTTGTGACAAACCAGGGAAAGTGGTTAAGGTCACTAATCAGCTGACTCCAAGCTAAAAAGGGAGATTATTCATGCTGGGTGGGCCTTCCCTAATCAGGCAGCTCCTTAAAGGGACATGAAGCAGCAACAGGCTTCCAGGAAGGCCAAGGGCCAGGTTGTGAACTGCCCACAGAGGGGACCAGGAGGCCAGGACCTGGGGATCACTTGGAGTTGAGAGCAAAGGTTGGTGACAGCCAGCAAGGAAACCAGAGTCTTCTAGAAACTGAATTCTGCCAAGAACCTGCATGACTTTGGAAGAGCTACTGTCTCACAATGAGGTGAGACAGTAGCTGTGGCCAAGCCGGTGACTTTAGCCTGTGGGACCCTGAGCACGGAACCCAGTTACGCTGCATGAAGACTTTGGAGCCACAGAAACTGAGATAATAAGCATCTGTTGCTTAAAATCACCATGTGGGTGGCAAGGCCCCACAGAGTGATGAAAAACTGATACAAAGTTCAAAGGCAACTTTCATTATTTTTTAATGTGCTGGGAATTGAACTCAGGGGTACTCAACCTCTGAGCCACATCCCCAGCCCTTTTTGTGTTTTATTTAGAGACAGGGTCTCACTGGGTTGCTCAGGGCCTCACTAACTCCTGAGGCTGGCTTTGAACTCGCAATCCTCCTGCCTCAGCCTCCCGAGCTGCTGGGATGACAGGCGTGGGTCACCACACCCGGCTGCAACACTTCATTTCCAGAAGTCATTCACAGAAGGTCTCCTGACAGACTCTCCTTCCCCATTTCACATACCCCTCCCCCTGACAGGCCCCTTCCGCACTTAAAATTAGAAATGATGGGTGACGATAACAAATTTTGTTTTATTCTAACATCCGGTTTTGTTTTAAATATTGTTGAGTATCAAGAATATCCAGAGCCCTTCCACAGATAGTTATTAACAACTCAATTTGCAAATTCTGGGCACTCTTCCATGACAGGAGGCTGATAAGAGAAGCTTAACTTGGGTGTACGTCAGTGATTCTGTGGCCCCACGTGCCTTAGATGTGGAATCCAACATCTTGAGAGTTATAGGAGGTTTTGTTTTTTTTTTAATTTGAGTTTTAAAAATAGCTAAAACTGTGTTTGAAAAATAATTTTAAAACCAAGCGTTTGGGAAATCCCTGGAAGGGCTTCCATCAAATTCTAGGGCTTCAGAAGACGCAGCAAAATCTCAGAATCGAGTGTTTCCCCAAGGACCTCTGGCTACATGTTTTTTATGGATCTGAAATTACTTGACCTTAGTTAGTGTGTCTGACCCCTTCTTACACAGCCCTTTAGAGGGACATGAAGCTACGAGTATTAACACACATGCACACACACGCATGTTTGTGTATATATACGTGTGTGTAATGGATAACATATACATGCATATGTCTATATGTGTCATACATTTTATATATGTATACATCTTTTGGAAAGAGAACCAAGATTTAAAAAAAATTATTTTTAGCTGTAGATGGACAGAATACCTTTATTTTATTTATCTATCTTTATGCAGAGATGAGGATGGAACCTGATGCCTCACACACACTAGGCAAGAGCTCCACCACCTCAACTCCAGCCCTGAGAACCAAGATCTGAGTAGGAGATGGAGTTAAGGTCTCTCAGGGACCCAGGCTGATTTGGGTGTATCTGTGTGTCACGGTTTGAATCTTTGATGGCCCCCCAGAAACTCATATGTTAATGCAGGGATGTGAGAAGGTGAAATGATTAGATTATGAGAGCTCTCACTTCATCACTAGATTAACCCATTGATGGGCTAATAATTTGGTGGGAGGTTTCCAGGGATTGAACTCAGGGACACTCCACCACTGAGCCACATCCCCAGCCCTATTTTATTTTTTATTTAGAGACAGGGTCTTACTGAGTTGCTTAGAGCCTTGCTTTTGCTGAGGCTGGCTTTGAACTCAAGGTCCTCCTGCCTCAGCCTCCTGAGCCGCTGGGATTACAGACATGCGCCATCACCCTCAGCTTGATGGGTTTAAAAAAAAGAAACATATATATATATTTACAAAAGTTTATTCTTAAATTTATAGCAGATTCCAACACATATTATTCAAGCTATAAGTAGCAAAAGATGTTACAGTGGGCGTCCTGAAGTGTTCAGAAGAATGGAGTCAGTGGTCGCCATCAGTCAGGCACACGAAACAGCTTACTTTTTGCCAGATTTCTTAATCCACCTGCGGCCGGGGGGACCCCTCCCCCGGGCCCTCACCTTCAGCTCCTCAAGTTTCTTCTGCTCTCTTTTGACCTGTTCGAAAGCCTCGCCTCCCTCGCCCCCTCG
>NW_026000221.1:22887239-22967260 GCF_001458135.2 Marmota marmota marmota
CTCACCTCCTTCACCGTCCTCACCTCCCTCACCTCCCTCACCTCTCTCACCTCCCTCACCTCCTTCACCTCTCTCACCTCCTTCACCGTCCTCACCGTCTCCTTGGGCTGCTCTTCCCCTCTACGGCTGGACGTGGTGTCTGCTGCCCCAGCCAGGGTTAATCATGTGGATGGACTCTTGGTGGCTGGAGGGAGTGGGTCATGGGCACACACCTGTGGGGACCTTGTCCCTGGCTCCTCCCTTGTCACTCGCTGTCTGCTTCCTGGCTGTGTGAGCAGGGCAGTCTTCTCCAGGACACTCTCCGCCATGGTGTCCTGCCTCACCTGAGGCCCAGAGCAAGGAGGCCGTCGATCCTGGACCAAGACCTCTGAAACCTAGAGTCAAAGCAAACATTTTACCTTCTGAGTTGTTCTCGTCAGGTATCTTGGTCACAGTGACAAAGTGTTGACAAAAGCATTGTGCATTCTATCACGTCGTGGTTATGGTTTGGATATGGGGTGTCCTCCCAAAGCCTCTGCATCAGGTGACAGTACTGTGACACCTGTGATCTAATCAGTCCTAGTTCAAATGGCCCAAGTGGCAATCATGGTCACCTCAGGACGTGGGGCATGGCTGGAGGAGGTGGGTCACCGAGGGGGCGCACCATCTCCGCAGCCCCTTCCCTGACCCTCCATGAATGGAGCGGCCCTCTCCACCTTGATGTCCTGCCTCACCCTGGGCCCAGAGAGATGGACTCAGCTGGCCATGGACGAAACTTCTGGAACCATGAGCCAAACTAACTTTCCCTTCTAAGTTGTTCTTGGTGGGTATTTTGGCCACCGTGATGCAAACCTGACTAACCATCACATTACATCACATCATGATGTGGCTTTTTATTGAGAATATCTATGTGGGTGTACATAGAGGATCACTTGAGAATTGGATAGTCACTGCATGTAAGTTAAAATCCAACCCTCTGCTGTGTTTCCACTTGCATTTGATGAAGGAACTCATCCGGGAGGCTAATGGGGCTGGCTGGGTGTCAAGCCTGATTCTAGCCCCGGAAGTCTGATCCCAGGTGCACAAAGGTACACAGTCCGAGGAAGGGTTTAATGGACTCTTCAGTCTGAGCCCTGTTGACCCATGGAGGTGGGCAATACCCTGTGGTGGGGGCTCCTGTCCAGTGGAGCATGGTCAGCCATGTGCCCGGTTTGCCCAGGGGCGCCACCTGCCTTAAGCTGTGATCATGGAAGCCATTGGGTGTGCAGCCTCTGCCCCCAGAGGGACCCAGAGGGACGCAGGCCAGCACAATAGCAGCCACTGTTTTCCCCCTTTAGGGCTCCTGCCACTCAGCGTCCACGTGTGAGTTTCTTCCATCTTCTGGAATGGGGAAATTCCTGCATCCCTCTAATCCATATATTATGCAATTTCAAATATTTTCATTTCACAAATGGGCAAACTGAGTCCTAAATTGGGATGAAGCTTACGCGGGGACACAGAGCAAGCCAGGGCCTGGGGCTTGAACCACTACCTGATTGACAGGCTTCCTGGACCCTCCCTCCCCCTCTCTCACACACACGCCCCTCATTCTCTCCCGAGCCCCAGGAGCTTGTGGGGACGGGGTAACCCACACCCGAGGCAGGAAGGCAGGCTGTTCCGTTGACTAATCAAATACACATAAAAGCTCTTTCTGAACTATAATTACGTTTGTTCGCTCCTTGGGTTGATTTATTTTTTATTTTAATTGTCAGCCCTGCTCCACCATGATGCTAATAGAAATGTTATTGCAGCCAATATGCGCTAAAATGATGTCTAAAGATTATTAATGAGAGCAATAAGAAGGTGTCTTCATAATAAGTCAGCATTAGAGGAGTAATTCATTTTACCTGATGTAATTGGATTGTAGCGTTTCAATAGCCTGGGACTTCCTCCTAATTGGCATTAGCCGCCGTTTCCTCCTTTTAGGAGAACATTTAACTCTTCCTCTTCTACTTTCCCAGTTTTTTATGAAGTAATTAAATGTGAACTGTCAGGAGTCTCTGGAAAGGAAGCCAGGGTCTGAGTTGGTGCCCGGAGGGGGCGGGGAGCAGAGGGCAGGAGGGCCACAGGCGGGGACCAGCCTCTGCAGCTCAGCCTCCGCCCTCCTCCCTCCTCTCCTCCTCCTCCTCCTCCTTCTCTTCTTCATCACCATCATCGTCACCATCACCTTCATTACAGACCACTAGTGTGTATTGAGCAGTTGTTATCTGCCAGGCGCTAGGCACTTGATGTGTATGTAACTGTTACAGTCCTACGATGGTGCTCTGAGACGATGACTATTTCCACAGAGGCACAGAGAGGAAAAACAAGTCACCTAACTCACACAGCATCGCCTGGCATGCGCAACTGTCTGACCTGAATAATGGCTCAGACTGGGGAGAATAGGCAGCAGCCAGGGCAGGGATGAATCCTGCCACATGACTGGTCCAGGAAAGGATGCTGTCACTAGGACTGAGTGGACACTGCAGCCCTGTGGTCTCTGCTCTGATTCCACTAGAATGTGGCTTCCACTGACAGACCCCTCTCTACTCGGGGCCCTGCTCGTGTGATCTTGTGGTTTCTAATAAGATCTATGTGTGTGTGGACACAGGTCCTCTGCCCAGTCCTGGCACTGCTCCTAAAACCTTGGAGTCTCCAGAGAGGTAAGAGTGTCTGTTGTATGATAATGAGCTGACAGGTGGCTGGGGGCCTCTGGATAGCATCAGGGTGTGTCTGGTCCCCAGAAAGGCCCAGGCAGGCTCAGAGGGTGGAAACTCGGCTCTGCCCTACCGTGACCTCTGGGGAGGGCACCCAGGCTGTAGACTGAGTGGCCCAGCAGTGACAGTGGGTTCATCAATCATGCCGCCTCAGGAAGCTCTGTAAAGCTCAGAGGGTGGGTTTGGGGTCTTCAGGGTAGTGGAGGGCCAGGAGATTCCTCCAGGGTGGCATCTGAGAGGGCAGGGCAGCTCCGCCCTCCCCGCCTCCCCCCTGTCTCCTCCATTGGCTGTTCTTCTGTGCCCTTCGTAAAGGCCTCTAATAGGCAGATGCAAGCATGTCCCCAGGTTCTGCTGACCAAGGAGGGGGTCATGGGAACCCCCAATTTATAGCCAGTCGGTGAGAAGCACAGGTCACAACGTGGGGCTTACAAATGGCATCTGAAGTGGGGGCCAATCTTTTGGGACTGGGCCCTCAACCTGTGAGGTTGGACCGTGTCCAGGTAAGTGGTGGCTAATGGATAGGATGTCCAGCTTCGATCTGCTGGAGGGCCCCCAGGGTGCTGTGTGACGGGAACCTGCCGAGTATCTGGTGGCAGAAGTGTTATGTTGAGTAACTGCGAGTGCTGGAAAAGTCTCTTTCCTATCTCAAATAGGTGCTCAATTAAAGAGGAGCTCGCACATCCATCCACTGACCCGGGTCGCACACCTTACAGGACAGCTGGGAAAGCGGTGCCCCGCCCCGGACTCTACAGAGGATGGGTTGGTGCTGCCCCCCAGGGCTCCTGGGGAAGACAGTTCCCGGCTGGCTGCTCTCCGACTTTTTCATCTTGGGATCCTTTTGTGTTTTGTTGTTGATGATGTTTGCTTTTTCTTTTTTTTTTTTTTTTTTTGTTCTTTGGTTCTGGGAACTAGCTCTTTGAAAAGTTGTCACTTCTGAGGACATTTTAGGTGGGTTTTATCTCTTGATATTTGTCACGTTGGAGATAAAAAAAATTCTTGTTGGCTCCTCTATTTAAAATAATGATGATCCCACCACATATTTATATAGGTCCCCTCGTCCGTGACACTCGTGGCCATGTTTGCTCTCTTTTCACTGCCGCAGTCTGGCTGGGCACACAATCACGAGCCACCACACAGCTTGTAGATTCAAACAGCAACTCTTTATTCCCGAACTCACACCAGCCGTCTACAATCACGTTCTGGGGAAATCCACGTTCTCTGCCCAAATCCACATCCACTGGACTTCTGTCTCCCAAAAAATACTGTCTGAATCCCGTGAGAACTCAAGGGGAACTCAGGCAGCAGGATACGCCCTATTCCTAGCAGGAATAATCTTAAACCTGGAACGCCCTAAACCGGAACGCCCTAAACCCAATTATCCTAAACCGGGAACACCCTAATCCGCCCTGGTCCTTGAGCAAGGTCACCTACATTCAATGTCACTGCAACATGGGGTACGCTGGCAAGGAAATTGTCATACCTACTTGGCTAATGGCTCCCAGCATTTCACCACGTGGCTTACCTGGCAGCTGGACTCTCACCTGCTCCTGCATGGCTCTGTTCCGCAGCATTGTGAAAATAGCCAGAAGATTCCAGGGACCCCCAGGGTTCCCTGACCTCCCTTGAGTGCCGCAGCCCGGCTGGCTGGGCAAAATAAGCGGAGGGTGACGAAGAACTTGTGTACGTTGATACAGCAGGAGTAGGAGCCGTTTATTGCAGGACAGGAGCAGTATTTATACATTCCACACAGCTTATCTAATTAGCATAAACTAGATACATCAGACAACCAATAAGGAATCTCCACACTTAATGGCTCGCTTTTGTTACTTCTCAAACCACTCCCTCTGGCATTTTGCCAGGCACCATCCAGACTTGTTTACAACTCTAACATTCCCCTGGCAAAATGCCAGGTGTTATTTTGACTTGTTTACAGACTCTAACACTTGAGAACAGAGGTGCTAAGGCAGAGCGAGTCAGTGGACAGACAGGCCAGTACCCACAGCATGTCCTCGGTCCCCTGAGCCAGAGCTCCTGACCCTTCAGCGCATCAAGTGAATGAAGACTAGGAGTTGTCACGGCATCTCAAATGTCACCTCAACCCCTTCTCACCTTATGTAGGGATCACCTGCCATTCTCTATCCAGGGGGTCCTACCAGATCAGGGCAAGAGGCTCCCTTGTTCTTGGGTCGGGTGATGGAGGGACATTCTCCACAGTGTCACCGAGGTCCTCAGAGGGCCTCAAGGTCCTCGATTCCCCACTCTTTTTAACTGTCCCACTGCCGGTGTGCAACGGGGACCATCTCCCCTCTAACCTGTGACCTTTGAACCTCCATTTCAGGGTCTGCTCGTGGGGAAGCTGCAGGTATCGTAGCTTCTTTCTTATTATTCAGTTTTAATATATTTCCACATTTTATTGGAGCATTGTAGCGGTACACGGTGATGGGATTTACTGTTACGTATTCGTACAGCACACGATACTCTCTGCAGCTCCTGAGCCCTCTGACACATCTGATCTCCGTTTAGTAGGGAACGTTGGTGTGATTATTTGTTGAATGACTATATTCCTGTGAGGCTGTAAGTGTCTTGGCGAGGGAACCGAGGCTCACTTGTCCTTTAACAAATTATTAGTACTGAGCACAGTTCTTGGCACATGGGATTCTTGGAAAAATGTGTGTTGACTGACTGAACGATTGATTGAATGAGATCCAGATCCTCAAGGAAACCCTACCATGACTGTCAACAGAGACACTGGGAAGCAGTTATTGACTGAATAAATGAATGATCCAATGGATGGACGTCACACTTTGCTGACTTGTGTTCTGGGACGCAGGTGTCAACTGTCCCCTATGTGCTGTTATTTAGAGCATTATGCACCATTCTTTGTGGAGGGACTGTGTCCTGCCATCCATATATCGCAGCCTTCCTGATAAGAACCAGCTCCCTGCCCTGAGGAAGCTGCCTTTACCTGTCCCTGACCATGGGACCTTTCCGTAGGCCACCTCAGGCCTGAGAGCCATGGCTGCCCTTTCCCAGCTGCCGGCCACGCAGTCAGTGGCTGAGGCTACTGTACTCATGGCCTGTTCACTGCCCGGGTCTGGGCCTGGAAGTCCTCCTTCCCATCCCCCCGCTGACATCAGCCACATCATCCATCTTGCCCCAGCCTCCTGCGGCTCAGGCTGCAGCCTCTCCAGGAGTCACCTGGCTCCTTACCTGGAGCCTCCCTGAGGTCTAGTTCACCTCCTGGGCTGCTACAGGCAAAGGCCAGAGACCCAGAGACCGGAGGCTTTAACACAGAAGTGCATTTGCTCACAGTTCTGAGATCAAGGTGTCGGCAGGTTCGGGTCCTTCCGAGCCTCTCTCCTTTCTTGCAGGTGGACAGACACCTTCTCACCGTGTGCCCCACGGTCCATCTGAGTGTCGTGATCTCCTCCTTTTAGGAGGGCATGCGTCTTCCTGGGTCAGGGCCCAGCACAGGACTTCACTTGAACATCGTCACCTCTTTGAAGACCTGTCTCCAAGTACAGTCACATCCGAAGGCAGAGAGGGTGGGCATTTCAACATGTGGATTTTATGGGGACCCAGTTCAGCCCTAAATGAGATGCACCCACCAAGTTCCACGTCCCCCTTGGAAACTCGGGATCCCTGGGGCACCCAGTGGGGGACAGGAGACTCGGCTTGCTGACTCGGGTCTCTCCGCCTGACTGCACCATGTCACCATCCTAACCCCGCAGCACTTGCCCTCACTGGAACAGGTCCCCTTGTCTCCTGATGTCCCGTTTCCAAATGGGAATCAGAGCCTCCCCCACCAGGTTCCAGAGGGCATACAGAGAGCAGCATTTGGACCCAGCAGGCCACTCTCAGTATCCACCAAGACCTTACCTTCCAGGGCCTCGGCCTCCTCACCTGTAAATGGCTTAACCCCGTACTTGCCCCAAAGTTTGTTATAAGAACTGAATTCACAGGTATAAAGTGTGTAGAGTTTTAATGCATGTTAATTCATATGTACAAACACATTTACAAACATTTAATGAATCCGTAAACCACCTGGAGCTGTCACCCTTCACCACGTGACGGTTGTGAGTCGTCTGACCTCGTCTTTCTTCGTCTTTCTTCTCCCGTGCACGTTCCCTGAGTGCTCCCCTCCTGGGGATCACGATCCCTCCTTCATGGTATCTGTCACCTTTCAAGGGAACCTTCATTCCACACTGCCCTGGGTTCATGAGGGGCAACTGCAGGGGAGGCAGGTCACGGGGCAGGTGGCGTGTCCCAAATGGGCTGATTTAATATTTTAAAACTCAAGGGACGACAGAGCCAGAAGGACGTGGCTTCTTCCCGCCCCAGGCTCACTTCTCAGTGCTGGAAACACAGCCAAGAGCTCAGACTCAAACCCTGGCTCTGCCCTTTACTGCCTGTGCATCCTGAGCACATTGCTTTCCCCCTCACAGCCTCGGTTTAGACTAGAATAATAACAGAAACTACCAGGGGGGTGGAAGGAGGCAATGCATGTAAAATTCCCAGCAGGTCAGGTATGCTGCTGCACGCCTGTGATCCCAGCAGCTCAGGAGGCTGAGGCAGGAGGATTGCAAGTTCAAGGCCAGCCTCAACAATTTAGCAACATTAAAAAATAAAAAGGGCTGAGGATGTGGCTGGGTGGTCAAGCATCCCCGGGTTCAATCCCTGGTGCAAAAAAGAAAAAAAATTCTGGCAGATGATTCACACATAATAGCTGTTAAATAAATAATAAATAAGTTCAACAGTCCGCTGATAAATCTGGTCACACAGACCAAAGGGCTGCCATGGTGCGGGCCACACACCTCACAAGCACAACCTCCCAAAAAACACCGGTAAAAATACAAACAAGACGTATTCAAAAATGCCGAAGTTGTCCCAACTACTTCTGTTACAGAGGAAATTGGAACAAACCAAATGTTGGGATTGGGTCTGGAACTGAGGCCCCTGCCCCAGGGTGATGGAATTCCAGCCAGGAACCGGGGAGAGCTGGGAAGGGATCTCTTGGTCCCCGAACATGCAGAGGACAGAGGCACACTGTCTGTCTCTCAGCCCTGCACTGAAGAAGAAAAACAGGAATTAGCATTTGGGCCCTTCGAGATGCCAGGATGACTCACCGCCAGGCCAAACCTGGACCCTGTCCAAAAGCCACTAGCGAGGACAGCCGGGAGAACGCGGTGGTCACAGGCCCGGCTTTGTGATGATAGGGGCATTGCCTGTTTATTTCCACCACTTATGCGTCTACGGTGGCCTCTCCCTGGACTCTGGCTGTTGGGGGGCTTGGGGAGTGGGGGGCTCTGGGTCCCCATCCAGAGTGGCACTTCTGTCTGTGCTCAGGAGCTGGCAGTGTTTGGGTTGGGCGCACAAACAAGGAAGGGCACGTCCCTCTCCTGAGCCCGCCACCCTCCCCTGACTGCCACAGCTGTGGTGCTGAGCCTCAGATTGTCCCATTATTGATCCCCGCCCCCCCATAATGAACTGTAACAACAACTCCATTACTCTGCCCTCGCCCATTGGCTAAGGATAATATAAAATTAGCCAGCGTGCATGGGGCCTCTCAGGATCGATTTCCCTACTCAGATTACTTGTTACGAAAGAATAGAGCTGTCTCCCCCGTAATTGAACAAGTTAACTCCTTGTCTCATAAAATGTAAGCCTGTATTGATTGGTTGTTGTGCACTGGGGTGGGGGCGCCGGGTGAGCTTCCCCCTCCCCGCCTCCTCTGGGCAGCCCCCTCCCTGGCTTTACTGGTTGGGACAGCAAACGCCGGGATGGACCCAGGCCTGTACAGTTACGGGGAGGGTGGTCTCCGAAGCCCATTGAATGCCCTTAGCTCCTGCCTTTCCAAGCCAAGGTCATTTATACCTGTCTGGCCACTTGGAGCTTTGGATTCCTGCAGATCTGGATTTGAATCCTGATTCTGCTAGATATGACCTTGGAGTGGGTACCCAGTTCCTCTGAGCTAATAATAATGATAGCATTCAGTAATATTGATGATATTATTTAATATCTAATATTAATAGTATTTATAATGTTATGTAATGTCCATGAAGACCGTAGCCACAGCACCTTAGCAGTACTGGGAGGTTCCGATGGGCTAACCCTGTGTAGGGCCAGGCAGGCCGTGGGCACCCAGCAGTGATAACGGCTGTTGGTTTTAGAGCATGTTTTCTTGCTCGTCCATAATAGGAAACCATCCAGGTAACTAAGGAAGTTAAGACGTGTGATTTTCAATTTGAAGGGTATATGGAGACTTCAAGGAGTGGGGGGCAGAAAGTCTAGGCTTAAACCCCTCCAAACCAGCTTTCTTCTGTGGCGAGGAGCCGCGGGCTTCGTGATGAGTGGTTTAAACTGCAGAGACAGTGCCACCCAGAAAGGAAGAGCTCATCCTGGCCACGATGTCGCCAGCCACACCTGGCCACTCCGGCCCCCTCCACCTGTGTGGCCCCGGCTTCTCACACAGCCTCTGCAGACCTGGCCAACGGGACCACCTGCCGCCGGGAAGGTCTCGTGTTCCCTGGATTTGGGGCCCTTTTCCATGGCCCACACATCAGTCGGCCGTGGGCAGCTGGTGCCTGGGAAGGCCAGTCTTCAAGGCTATCGTCGCTGTTGACTTTGGCTGGGAGGTGCAAGGGGAGAGGAAGGCAGGGGGCCAGGAAGAAAAGAAATCAACAGTGGCCTCGGACTGAAATCTGGGCTCCTAGGCGTGGCCAGGGGAAACCGTGGCTGTAAATGGTGGTGTGGGCAGGTAGATTTTGCCTTCACCTAGGTATGAGGGTGCGAGGCTCGTTTGGCAGCCAGGAGGAACAGTACTCATCTGGGAATTGCTTCTTTGTCATGCAATTTGGGAACTTTATGTTTTAATAATAATAGTGTCAATATTAGTAATAACATCAGTGCTTATTGGGAAGGCTTATGATGGGTCAGGTTCCATCCCAGAACTTGGTCCGTGTTTGCTGACAGAAAAATGGCCACCAGCCCTCCCTCTAGGTGACATTACTAATAGGCATCCCTTTGTCAAAACCTACTGTGCGCGAGTGCTGGGGGAACTGTGACACGGTCACCCCATCCATCCTCACTACATGGTACATACTTGCACTTAGGACAAAGTCCCAGACCCCTGAGTGTTTTAGTGGCTGTTTTGTGACCATAAACAGAAGACCTGGCATGAACCACATAAAGGGAGGAAAAGTTTCTTTCGGCTCATGGTTTGGAGGGGAAGCCCCTAGTTGGCCAGCTCCATGGCTCTGGGCCAAGGGGATGCAGAACATCATGCGGAAGGGCACGGCAGTGAGGGAAGGCAGAGCTCTGCTCACCAAGGACAAAAGAGAAACCCTGAAGGCACACCTCAAGTGACCTGCTTCCCCCAGCCCCACCCCACCCACCTACAGTTCCCATCCAATCAGTTCCTAGCAGTGGGTTGATCCCGTGACGAGGGTGAAGCTCTCATAAGCCCATCAGTTCACTCTGAACCTTCTCGCACGGTCTCGCCCATGAACTCTGGGGGACACCTCAGATCTAGACCACAATGCTGAGCGAGGCCCTCCAGGACCTGCCTGCTTAGGCCCCAGGCCACCTGGCCGCCACCTTGAGCCCCTGCAGTGGCCTTGCTCCTACTCCAGATGTGCCAGCCTCCTTCTGGTCCTAGAGCAAACCAGACTCTTCCTTCTCTAAGACTCCCGGACCTGTGGGTCCTCTTGCAACCTGGTCTTCTCTGAGGCTAGGGACCATCCACATCCAGAATTCCACACAGAAGGCTGCCTCTTCCCCAAAGCCTTCCCAGGCCACCCTGGCACTAAAGAAGCCACCGTGCTGTCTCTGTCACTCTACCCTCTTTTACTATCTGCACAGACGTATCCCAGCCCAGAGCATTTGCTGGTTTGTGTTTATGGAATATGTGCCTCTCGGGGGCGTGAGCTTCCAAGGGCAGCGCTTGGTTGGACTTGCCTGCTCCCTTCCGCAGTCTGAAGAGTCTCTGGTTTGAATGTAAAGGCGGACGGGCGGCATTCAGCCTGGCGGACGGCAGACCTGCAAGAAGGCAGGTGATCAGGGCTGCAGGGGGCAGACAGGACAACGTCTTCAGAAAAGTAATCAAGACCGGCAAAATAGTGAGTGGGACACCGTCGGTGCCTCTGTCCCTCAGCTCTTGTAAGGAACTTATCCAGTAGTGACGATGCCCAGCAGATGTCCCGAGTCAAAGCCCGTCTAGGAGGCACCTGAAGGTTCTTGGCTTCAAACATTCTCCACCCAGGAGCCTCCTCCTCAGAGCCTGGACCCCTCGAGGGAGTGAGAAAGCATTAGGAAGGAAGGCAGAACATATGCCCAGGTGACTCTCAGGGTCTTGCTAGAAACCTAAAAAAAACCACAGTTACTCATTTTGGAGCAACTTCTCTATACCCTTACTCTTGATTTTCCTGCAGAAAAAAAAATCATTTTTAAGTATATAGTAATATATGCCTTTTATCGAAAAGTTCAAAGCTTGAGGAAAATCAAAAAGGTCCGATTATTCTAAAAACCGTTAATTCCATTGTTCTGATGACTGTTGCTGTTTGTTTGTTTTGTATATTTCAGAGTGTTTTTCTGTTTAGATGGGATACACATAAACACACACACCATCCATATAGGATACTAGTCTTTCTATTTTGTGAGATTTTTTTTATTTTTCATTACAGTTTGGGTCCCTCCCCATGTTGGTGAATATATATTTAAAGTAATCTTTTGTAATAACTACACAAGGCAGTGTTTTTCAAATTGCAGGGTGAGACCCATCCGTGGTTCAGAAAATGAGTTAAGCAGACCAAGTATTTAAAAAAAAATGAAGCAAAAGAATATCATTATGTAGAAGAGAAAACAGACTATTAGATTGGTAAAGATAAGAATTTTTTAAAAGTTTCTGTGCAGTTAAGCATCTCTGTGTATATCAGATTGTGATATAATATATATTTATTATATGATTCAAAAAAGTTTTAAAATTTCTGGTATGCTCTCTATGAGATTTACCAGAACTGATTTAACCCATCAAGTTTATACATATGTGTTATCTGTTTGTTGCTGAATTCTGCATGTTTTTTTTTCTAGTTATTTCCTTAAGATTTCTAATGGAATTAGAGTGGGTCATAGGGTATGCCCATTTTCAATGTGTTTTCCAGAAAAAAAAATGAGTCAATGTATATTCTGTTGGGAAAGTGTCTGGACTCTGACTACCACCAGTTTTTATTACCACCAGGTTCTATTCTCATTTAATAGCATCAACCTGGTGGTTTTAATATAATATCAGATTACCTAGAATAGTAACTAACATGCTTTGTAAGCTATCTATGCTGCCAGCTCTTGTGAAGTGCTTCAACAGCTCATTATCTCCTTTGATGCTTACACTTTCTGAAAGATGTGCTTCTGTTATTTCATTTGCAGATGAAGAAGATGGAGCTTAACAAAAGATCTGAATTCTGGTATTTTGAGATTTGCAATCCTGCCTGATTGTCAAGGGCATGCGTATTTGTCAGCTTTCCACTACTATAACAAATACCTGAGATAATCAACTTATAAAGACAGAAGGTTGATTTTAACTCATGTTTCAGAGTTTTCTATCTATGACTTATTGCCCTTGTTGCTTTTGGGCCTGTAGTGAGGCAGTGCATTGTGGGAGGTAGCACATGGAGGAGCAAAACTGCTCATCTCACAGCTGGGATGTGAAAGAGAGAAAGAGGAAGAGACCAGGATCCCACAATTCCCTTTGAGAGTAAGCTCTCAGTAACCTGAGACCTCCCATTAGGCTTAATCTCTTAAAGGTTCTGCCACTTCCTGATAATACCACACTGGGGACCAAGCCTTGTTAATACAGGTGACTTTGGGGACCTTCAGTACCCCAAGCATAGCACCATACATGCCTTTTACCATAGTCCTCAATGGACCCTCAGTATTATGATTCAGCACATAGCAGGTGTCTATCATCCTTTTACCAAACAGTGCTAATTCAAAGTATTTTCAAATACATTTGAGTGATTCTTCAAAGTCCTTACACTGAGTCCCTTGGGATTTAGGGTGCAGAGTTTGGCCCCAAGATTGAAAAAAAAGAAAGATAACTTCTTTAACTGGGTTATACACTCTCCAGAGATGTTCTTGGGGGATATAGAAAACCACAGGATAAACAAGCAATATCTTCTTGAAGCTTTAATTTATGCCAGAATTTTGAAGGGAAATGTTATTTTCATATTTAAACAACCACTGATATACTACAGAGTACAAAAAAGTTCAAACACCAAACTTCAAATAGATTTTATCTTGCTGCAGGCAGTTGTATCAATCAGTATGGGCTAGGTTATGCTGTGGTAACAAACAATCCCCAAATCTCAGTGGTTTGAAGCAACAGACTTCATTTCTTGATGAGACAAACATGTCTACTGCCTGTCATCTGGGGGCTCTGCTCTACTTCATCTTTACTGTAGGATCCAGGTCAGTGGAGCAGCCTTGCAGGGAAGAAGGGAATTGTGCTCTGCAAGGTCTCAGACCAGAAACTACATGCTTAGCCCGGAAGTGACGCATGTGATTTCCACTCAGACTCTTTGGCCAGGACTAGTCACATTGCCTCACCCAACCTTCCTTTATGAGCAGGAATTAAAATCCCACCAAATACACGAAGTGTAAAGAGCCAGACGTATCTGGGGAGTGTGCTAACCACTGCCATGTTGTTTGGGGGCTCTGCCTCTTACACTGGTATTTTGACATCTGAAAAAACAACATGAAAACTTCTCTCTATATTATTTTTACAAAAACAAGGTGGAAGATTGTTTCTCTCTTACCTCGTAGACTTGTAAAGATAGGAGGTGGTGGGGTGTTGCACAGCGACAAGACTCCAGGACCTTCCTATCCTCTTGGCCTCCCGACCTGAATCTACTTCGCGGTTCAGGATGGCTGGCCCAGCCTCTGCTGTTAGGTTTCTATTCCAGCTAACAGGGGGAAAAATCTATTTTTAAAATTTTTATTTTATTAAGATATAGTTCACACATCATGCAATTCTTTCATTAAAAATATATAATGCAAAGGATTTTCATATATTCTCAAACCCGCCTGAGCGACCATCACATGGTCAGTTTTAAAACATGTTTTCCACCCCAGAAACACCTCCCATATGCTTAGATGTCACTTCCCACGCCCCCACCCCTCCCCCATTCTAGGTAACCACCAGTCAGCTTTCTGTTTCTATAGATTTCCCTATTCTACCCATTTCAGATGGATGGAATCATATTTGGCTGTTTTAGTGAGCTCCCCCCCCCCCACTGTGACCAAAGGACCTGACAAGAACAGTTGGAGGAGGGACAATTCATTTGGGGGTTCATGGATTCCGAGGTCTGAGTCTATAGATGGCCGACTCCATCTGAGATGAGGCAGGACATGATGGAGGAAGGGTGGGGTGGGGGAAAGCAGGTCAGGACATGGCCACTAAGAAGCAGAGAGAGCTCTGCTCAATGAGAACAGGTATCAACCCCCAAAGCACCCCCCAGGGACCACCTCCTCCAGCCTCACCCTGCCTGCCTGCAGTCACCCCTCAGTTAAGGCCTATCAAGGGACTCAGGCACGGATGAGGTCAAGGCTCTTATAACCCAATCATTTCATCTCTAAACCTTCTTTTTAATATCTATTTTGTTTAATTTTAGGTGGATACAACATTTTTATTGTGCTGAGGATTGAACAAGTGCCTCAGCTATGCTAGGCGAGCTCTCTGCCACTGAGCCACAACCCCAGCCCTCATCTCTAAACATTCTTGTATTGACTCACATATGAGCTTTTGGGGGACACCTCACAGCTACACCGTGACAGTGGACCTCTGTAACTGGCTTCTTTTACTCAGCGTAGTGTTTTCAAATTTCATGCACACTGTACCACGCGTCAGTACTTCAATTCCTTTGATGGTTGGGTGATATTCCATGTTCTGCCTGCACCACATTTTATTTGCCCATTTATCAGTTGAGAGGCATTTGGATTATTTCCATCTTTTAGTAACTATGAGCCATATATTTAGTTATTCTTCTGTGCACATTTATGCACAGGTTTCTTTGTGGACATCTCGTTGGAATTCACTTGTGTGTACCTTGGAGCTGAACTGCTGCGTCACATGATGACTACTCTGTGTTCAACCATCGGAGGAGCCACCAGACTGTGGAGAGTGTCTCCACCCTCACAGCACGTGTGAGGGTTCACGTGTCCCACCTTCCCACCCCCCTGGCCCCTGTGGCTTTTTGGCTACAGCGCTCCTAGTGGCTAAGGAGTGGTAACGCGTTGTGATTCCCATTTTAATTTCCTTGATGACATTAATGATATCCAGCACCTTTTCGTGTCTTATTGGCCATTTATATGTCTTCTTTGAAGAAATATCTATTCGCCTCCTTTTGCCCATTCTTTAATTAGGTTATTTGTCTTTGCAAGACTACTTTACATATTCCACGCTGCAAGTACCTTGTCATATATATAATTTGCCAAAGTGTCCTTCTATTCTGTGGGTTTGCTTTTCATTTTCTTGACAATGTCCTTTCTAGCAAAGTTTTTAATTTTGAAGTTCTGGAGACCCTGAGGATATAGCAAACATCTTAATCCACCTTATTCATTCAGTCCTGGTGTCGTAGCTAAGAACCCTTTGTCAAGTCCAGGGTCATGAAAGTTTAAGAGTTTTATAGTGTTTAGCACTTAGAGTCAGGTCTTTGATTTGTTTAGAGTTAATTTTTGTAAATGGTGTGAAGGGAGGGTCCCATTTCATTCTGTTATATGTGACTATCTGCTTTTCCCACTTTTTCAAAAAGACTATTCTTTCCTCATTGATCTTTCCACCCTTGTTAAAAATCAGCAGCATTACAGAATACAAGATCAATGTGCAAAAATTAATTGTATTAATTCATTGCATTAAATAATGTGAAAATTTCTCACTTTCAATGAGCAGTTCAAAACTGAAACTGAGTAAACAATTCTATTTACAATATCATTAATAAGAAGAAAACACTTAAGAATAAATTTATCCAAATAAGTGCAAAACTTAACAAAAACTGCAAACTATTGTTGAAAGAAATTACATAAAATCTAAAAGGGCAAAATATTTCATGAGTTTCATGGATTTGAAGACTTAACATGTTAAAATGTCTATATTCCCCAAATTGATCTACAGAATTACTGCAGACCCTGTCAGAATCCCAGCTGACTTCTTTGTATTAATTAATGAAATTATTTTAAAATTTCTATGAAGTTTTGAGGGATCTCCACCAGCCACAATAATCTTAAAAGAACAAACAACAACAATAAAACCCAAAACAGAATAGGAGGACAACTTATACTGCTAGGATTCAAACTTAACTATCAAAGTAATGGTCATCAAGTCTGTGTTGTACTGCACGTGGTACTGGCCCAAGGAGAAACAGATTGATCATGGAAGAGAATTAAAAGTTCCAAAATGGGTTCATTTATTGTTTTCTCCTAAGATTCAAAAAATAAATTGTATTAGTTTTGCACGACTGTATCAAAATACCTGAGGTAGATAAGTTTATAAAGAGAAAGAGTTTGTTCAGTTAATAGTTTTGTTTTGTTCAAGGGCATGGTGCCTACATCAGCTCAGTTCTGGTGAGAATCTCGTGTGGAATGGTAGACAGCAATGGTGGAAATATACTTAGGAGCAAGTGGTCACGTCTCAAGCCAGAGATGGAGAAGAGGAGGATGGGCAGGGCCATCTTGCTCTGGTGTGAACTACCTTATGCCCCTACGACCTAAGTTCCCCACAACAGGCCCCACTTCCTGAGGTTCCACCACCTTCCAACGGTTCCACCCCAGAGACTGAGACTTTTATCACAGTGAACTCTTGGCAGACACTCAGACCACGCCTGGAACTTAGCATAAATGAAAGGCTGACAGTTTAACCTCAGAGGGCACAGTACCTTCACTTCTTCCTCCATGACAGAAGTTACGTGGCCCATGAACTCTACGAGGTATGAGGGGGAAGAGTGCAGGTCACCATGCGAGGGAGGGAGACCGTCTTTCTTACCCAATGTCTTGGTAGTTTTGTTGTTTTGCTTTCAGGACATTTTGAGGGATTGAGTTTTCCAAGCACAAGTTGGATTTAAAGATTATTATTTTTTTAAATTGGACAAGCGGGTGAAGATGATGCCCCCCAACAAACCACAATTAAAGGTCCTAGGGATAACGCCTGTAGAAGTGAAGAAGGACATGGTGGCTGTCCCTTCCTGTCTTCACACAGGCCTTGCCTAGGAGGTAAAGCAATGGTTTCTAAAAGAAATCTGAAGAAAGTTGGCCAATTGAAATGATCACATTGCTGATTTGAAAGGTGGATCTCTATTGAGTCATTAATATCAATCTCTCCTTCAGGGCATACTGTGCCACGAGGTATTAACTAATGGTTGTCTGAAGCTCTCTCAAGTAGAATAAATTTAAAATACTATTCATTTCATCTTCATCTCATTGTTTTAATAAAATATATGTTTCTGTGTGCATGGCTTATAACATGCATGTACCCATTCATTTACTCAACAAAGCATTGATCTGGAGACCCTGAGGATATAGCAAACATCTTAATCCACTCAGGTTACTATAACAAAATGCCTTAGACTCGATAATTTATAAACAATAGAAAGTTAATGTCCACACTTGTGGAGGATATGAAATCCAAAATCAAAACACCTTCTGTCTGTCCTCATCTAGTGGAAAAGGCAAAAGAGCTCCTCAAGTTTCTTTTATAAGAACTCAAATCCTGTTTATGAGGGTAGAGCCCTCATGACTTAGTGACTTTGCAAAGGTCCCACCACCCTATCACATTTCATAATAGGTTCCCCCATAGGAATTTGGGGGGCTGCTGACACCCAGTAGTGCCACCTTGTTGCTCTCGGGGAGCTGACATTCCAATGGGAAGGGGCTGAAGAGACCTAAAGAAAGAGTGTGCAGATTGTCATGTCCAGTACATATTTGGGCGCCCAGCTCTGGGTGTGTGCATACCTGTGTATGCGGTCACAAGTCTAGACATTTATTTATACACGCTCCTTTGTCATGGACCGCACTTTGAAGGAAAGTTTTGGGAGGTACTAACCTCAAACCTAATCCAAGAACAATGATGGCTTCGTGTGCCCTCTGTTCATCCTTCTTTGTGCTTTTTAGAAGAAAAGCAAGTTCTAAGAACCGGTTATTTGGTGTATTCATTTTGATGTATTCATTATCTATTGTTGTGTAACAAATGACTAAAAACTTAGCAGAATCAAATAACACACTTGTTTTCTGTTTCTGCGGGTTGAGCAACACACATTTATTTTCTCACTGCTTCTGTGGGTCAGAAAAACAGGCACAGCTCAATTGGGTCTGTTACTTCAAGGTCTCTTATAAGGCTGCAGTCAGGATGAGGTTGTGGTCTCATCTGAACATCTGACTGGGGAGTGACTGTTGGCAGAATTAAGTTCCAGGAGGAGGACTGCATCTTAATCTGTTTCCTGTTGTTATAACTGAATACTTGAGACCAGGTAATTTGTAAAGAAAAAGATATTCATTAGGTTCATGGTCCTGGAGGCTGGGGATTCCAAGAGTCTGGCACGACATCTGTTCAGTTTCTGGTGAGAGATTTCTGGCTGCATCTTTGCATGTCTTTGCTGAGCATCACATTGTGAGACTAGCTTTGGTCTCTCTTCCTCTTCTTATAAGGCCACTAATGCCATCACAGGGCCACCCTCATGATCTTATCTAATCCTAATTACCTCCTGAAGGCCCCTTAATATCAGTAGCATATGAGTTTGGGTATTAGATTTCAACACATGACGGGGGTGGGGGGGGCAGGTTGAAACCACAGCAGGCTGTTAGGCTGGGGATCTGCTGGCCAGACACACCTTCAGTTTTTGTCACATGGGCGTCTCTGACAGGGCAGCTTGCTTCATCAACATGGGCACAAGTCAAGAAGATGAGAGAGAGCTGAACAGCAGACTGAAGTCATGATCTTATGTAACCCCATTACAGAAGCCACACCCATCAGCTTTGCCACATTCTCTTCCTTAGAGACAAAATTCCTCCCTCACTCCCAGGTGTGGTTGGGGTGGGGTGGTCACTAGCTGGAGATGGGCATCCCTGGCTGGAGGCCTTGCTAGACTTTGCTGGGTGGTGACCCACATCACTTTCTGGCTCTGGGGACTGGTGACCCCAGGCCCCAGTTCTCTGAGAATAAGCTGGTGGTTCAGAAGAAGAGAGTGAGGGATGCCCGGGGTGTGCTTCCCAGCTCCTAGCCCCCCTGCCCTCGCCCCTCCTGGTCCCTTACGCTCTTCCTTCTGCACGCTCTGGCTCTCTTGCTGCTGCCCCTCCTGCCCCTTCAGCTTGGAAGGAAAACTTCTGCACCAGCCTACAGCCCAGCCCGCCCTCCAGAGCCCAGGCCAAAAGCCCCTCCCCCAGGAGCTTTCCTACAGGGTGCGGGCCACGCCCACCCCCAAGGCCTATTTCACTTTTCTAACCCTTCTGTCTGTCTCGCTTACATCCTTTCTGATGTAGGAGACAGTGATTGGTTCAAGCAGAATCATCAGGCACTTCATTGGCTGATAAAATGGGAACCCCCCAGGACTGGGCTGACTTCAGACACAGAAGGACCAGGGGCTTGGACAGGCACGGTGGACCTGGTCCTTGTCCATCATTCATACCACTCTTCTCTCGGAGTCTTTTTCACAGCATCCACAGGGGCGGGGACATGATTTGTGTGGTACTAAGCCAACTATGCCCAACTCCAACTTGGAAAAAAAAAAAGTGGCTCTTTGACCCTGGATTGCAGCTCTTGGCTCTGATTGGATGGCTTGTCCAGCCTCAGCCAATCACAGTGACCGGGTGCCAGGAAGGAGGTGAAGGTGAGGCTGGTTCCCTGGAGGAAATCCATCCAGGGTACTCTTACCTGAAGCAGCAGAAACGGGTGCTGGGTGCTGGGTCGTGCGGAAGCCCCCCGGCTGTCCAGGCCTGTTTCCCCAACAGACTGCGAGCCCCTGGCGGAATTGGCAGTCGTTGATTGGCAGCTGTTGACATTCCTTTTGGTGTTCCCAGCACCTGGCCCAGGGTCCAGCACCTAGTAGGTGCTCAGTCCAGGTTTGTGAAACAAACCGATGAGTGAAAACCTGGACGGGATTTAGCAAAAGTCCGAACACAAGGGCTAGAAAATACACATATTCTGGTTTCTGGGGTGCGCCTCTGCAGCAGGACACAGTGCAGCCGATGCGCGCGGAGGGTTCCAATAAAGCTTTATGCACACGGTCACCCCAAGCTCCAGCCCCGGTCCCCGAGCCCCTGCCGGGAGCTGGCTTTGCAGACTCCTGAGGGAGCTGATGCTGCGGTCCCCGGGGCTGGCAAATAGCCCAGGCGGGGGTCGCGCCCCTCCCTGGGCTTCACACCCCGCCGAGCCCACTTTGTGTGCGGCCCATTGTTGTGCCAGAAACATGTGAAAAGGTAACATTTAATTTAGGTCGTGCATCTGGAGCAGGCGGGGAGCCTTCATCAAGCTGTATTTAAATTTCGGTGTTCCACACCAGCGCCTCCAAAATTGTTAAGCGGCGTCGCCTTCGCGGCTCTCTGCCACCTCCCCCGCTGCAGCCACGCTTGACGCGCGGGCGCCTGGCGTTTCCTCGAGGGCGGTGGCTTGGCCACGCGGGATCCCCGCCGCCGCCGCCGTCGCCTGCAGCCGCTCGCGGGGAAGCCGAGACTGTCCCAGCCCCTGGCCCCTTTGTGACGGCGCCCGGCGGCAGCAATTGTGCTTGTAATCGACTGCCTCTAAGCAGGTGAGCATTTATCTCAGTCAGTTACCCCTTATAATTACTGTATTGAACCTAGTTGTCTATAAAATGAATGGTTTGTTCAGACACTTTACCCAAAGAGTTCATTAGGGGTTAAACAAAATGCAATCCCATTTGCAAAGAGTATAATAAATTGTTTCATCTGTGAATTTAGCTGTTCTCCCTAATGCAGACATGGGTGTTACAGAGGCTTTCCCTTGATAGGGTTATGGGTTAATGAAATGCCTTTTCTGTTGCTTATTTTCCTCTCTTCTGTGCTGAGTGATAAGTAGCTAACCAACGAAGCTTGTAATTACAATCTTACAGAAACCGGGCCGATCTGTATATAAATCTCACCATCCAATTACAAGATGTAATAATTTTGCACTCAAGCTGGTAATGAGGTCTAATACTCGTGCATGCGATAATCCCCTCTGGATGCTGGCTTGATCAGATGTTGGCTTTGTAATTAGACGAGCAGAAAATCATTATTTCATGTTCAGGAAAAAATTAGGTTGGTGGGAAGTTAATTTTCTCACCGCTCTCTGAAGCGTAGACAAGAATTTAATGATTTAATCATGATTGTTAGCTCTTTTGCAATCAATTTGTAATGATTGTGTAGCAACTCTCTTCAAGGGGAACTGCTTTCGAGGGTAGTTTGCAAACAGCCGTCCAGGGGGGCTGGCCTTCGAGGGACACGTGACTCCAAGCCCGTTGAAGCTGTCTTCATCCTGACTTGGAAAGCAGTGCCTTCCCTTCGGGCCTGTGGAGACGCCTCGCCCCAGCGGGGTCTGGGGAAACGGAGCCGGTGGGGTGTCAGACTTCCAAGGGACCCCCTGGTCCACGCTCAGGGAAGGCAGATGCAGTCCTTAGCAGCTCAAGCCACAGAAATAATTCTGTTGGTACCTTGCAGTGTAGCTAATAGCACGTTCTTTCACCTGCTTAATTCTAGAGACACATGCTACCTGGTTGGCCAAACAACCTCAGTAGAGGTCTCCACCTCAGTTCCTTGCTCAGTCCAAAGGCTCCTCCTGGGGGAGGGAGGGGAGAGGTGTTGGGGAGTGATACTGGCCAAATTACATGGTTAATGTTGTGCGCATGTGCGAATATGTTGCAGCGACTCCCACCACCAGGTCCAACTATGATGGCCAATTTGAAATGTGGAAAAAAAACCCACAAAGTCTCCTCCTGTCTCAGCCTGCGTGGTTCGGTTCCTGTGATTCCTTCAGGCTCCGAGGTCCCAGGGAAGCTCCCCTTCCATGCATGAACCACGGCCTCTTGGAGAGGCCAAGAGCTGCAGATTTGGGGTCCAGCCTCTGGCCAGGCCAGCTCAGATTTCACACGGGTGGGGGAAGGGGAACAAGATCCTGACTGACAGCAGCCTTCACACATCCCCTCCTGGGCCTCTACCTGCTCACCACTTGCCCAGTGTAAGCTCTTCTGAGACCCCCAGTTGCCAGGGCCAACCAGTTCAGAGACTTTACCTTTTCCCATAAAGGATCAGGAGAACCTTTAACTTGAGGCGACTTCTGTTTGTAGCCGGGTTAATGCTCTTGAGGCTGTGAACGAGAAAGCCTGACCTCCTGCTTGGAAGGAAAGATAGAGGCAGAACAGACACTAATTAATATTTCAATAAATTATCCCCCCGTATTGACTTGGGCTTCCTCCTGTGTGTTCACTCAATGATTTATTTTCTCAATCCCCCAAACACATTTTCCCTCCCGATACTGGATAGTGTGATTATCACTTGGAGGTGTCTGGTTGTTCGTTGAAGTCAATTCTAGATTTTATTAAGCTCTAGCCAGATGCTTACGGCTGAGCAGAGGATTTCCTGTGTGTGCTGGGAGGCGGGGTGGGGAGGAGGAGATGACAAACAGTGTTAACATTTATTACTACATTTTATTGAATTTCATCGACTCCATCAATGGTAAAATGCATCACTATTTTATGTACTGAGAAAGCGAAAAGTCATTGCCGAATGAAGTGTGTACGATGCTTCTTGAATCATTTAGAATTTTTATTTTCATACTTAATGAATGTGCTCTTTTATACTTAGGTAAACAGAGGATTTTTGTCATGAATCCCTCCCCTGCACACATAAAAAGGAAAATGTAAGTGAAATAAATTGGCAGAGGTAGTCCTGGATCGTCTGCATCTTCAGAGACCAACTTTCTGAACCCAGGAGTCATTGATGTCTGTGTTTCCTTTAAAGAATGTGGCACTATTATCTTCAAGATTTTCTTCTAGGAGCAATGACACCAGTGCACAAACTCCTATCTGCACTCGCAGGCTGCACCGATGACATCATAATTGTTCCTGGCCAACACGGATGCCAAGGTCAATGATGTTCAAATATCTTTAATAAGCATTCATCTCAAAATTGACGAAATATGATTAGTATCTGGTCTTGGACACCAAGGACAGTTTTTCAGCCAGAGCAGGTGGGGTGGAGGCGGAGGGCCTTTGAGGTAGGTGTGGTGAGGGAGATAGAGCAAGGTCAGGCCAAGGGCTGCAGATCTGCTCTATTGCCGAGGTGAGATCCGCTGTGCGCCCGGTGGGCCGGGCTGAACTCTGAGCTCTGAGCTCCAGAATTTCTGCAATTTCGATTTCTTTGTAGATATTGACTCATGGATGTCTGCATCTTCCTCTGTAGTGTTAGCTCCTGCAGGAGAAGGGCTGCATCTGCTTTGCTTCCCAGACCTGGTACCACGTTTGCGCGTGGTCAAGGGCTCACTCTCACCCTGTAGTCTGGGTATAGTAGAAAGCAACACCAATCCCTGCTGAGGGTGCAGTTGCCCCCTCCCCCCCAGCAGGTGTGGTGACAGCGAACCTCATTACAAGATACACAATGGACCACAGAGCACCTAGTGAGCCCTTTGGGAAATGATGCTGAATGGCATTGGTTGGAATCATTCTTCCTCTTTTTCCCAGGTTTCCACTCTCAATCCCAGCCCCTGGGTACTTTGTCCCTGGAAGACTGTCCCCCTCTTTCAACCCCTTGTCTTGAGGCCCTATGATCCTCTTCTGTCTGGTGGCATCTCCTGATGACTCCAGGGTCATTCATCTGGACTCTGCAGCCATACTGAGAAACCCCAAGAGAGCAGAGAGCCATTCAGGGGCCATTCTGGGGCCAGACACTTTGAGGGTACACAAGCCATCCTTGGGGCCATGAGCCAGTTCATCAGTTCTGTTCTTATCTTACTCTTGACTTCAGTTTTCTCTCTAATCATTGATTTAGTTTTTCTTCTTTTATTTTTTTATTTTATTTTTGGGGTACTGGGGATTGAACTCAGGGGCACTCAACCACTGAGCCCTATCCCCAGCCAGATTTTGTATTTTATTTAGAGACAGGGTCTCACTGAGTTGCTGAGTGCCTCACTGTGGCTGAGGCTGGCTTTGAACTCGAGATCCTCCTGCCTCAGCCTCCTGAGCTGCTGGGATGATAGGCATGAGCCACTGCTCATGGAAGTTTCTCTTCATTTAAAAAAGAAGTTCAAAATCTGGTAAAACAATCACGACATAAAAAATTCCATCTTAACCTTTATAAACTGCACGGTTCGGCAGCATTACATACATTCACCCTGCTGTGCCTCGGCCATCGCCTTTCATCCACAGACGTCTGTCGCCATTAAATACTAACTCCCCATTCCAGCCTCAGCCTCAGCCCCTGGGGCCGGCCCACCTGGCTGCTTTCTGTCTGCAGGTTCCACTTCTCATCCCTGCCTCACAGAAGTGGAACCAGACCGTACCCGTCTTTTCACGACCAGCTCACTTCCCTTGACACAATGTCTCTGAGGTCCATCCACCGGGAGCCTGTGTTAGACTCCCTTTCCTTGTTGGGCTGACCATGTTCCCTGGTGGGCACCCCACATCTGTTCAGCCACTCATCCATTGGTGGGTGCTTGGGTTGCCTCCACCTTTTGTCCTGCTGTGAAGAAGGTCACTGTGAACATGGGTGTACAGATTCCTCCCTGACGCCCTGCTGTTCTCCCACATCTCCCAGGAGTGGAATCGCTGGGTCATCTGGCAATGCTGTCTTTGAGGACCGGCCGCCATCTTGTTTTCCGCAGTAGCTGTATCACTTTGGTTCCCACCAACCACGCACGAGGATTCCAGCTTCCCCCCATCCTCACCAACCCTTGGCACCTTCATTTGGTAGCCATGGGAATGGTGCGGAGCTGGAATTCTTCTTCCTGAACCCAGAAGTCCCACCTGTAACTCTTCCTGGTGAGGAAAGAATCTGACATTTTTGGTGAAGCTGAAGCAGCTCTGTGGACAAGAGCTGGGATAATTAGGAAAAGGGATCCAAGTCCCTGTGTTCCCACTGCCTGGCTGTGCTTGTCACTTCTCTGGTGGGCCTCACCTGTGACCTCGGCGTGACGATCACGGGGTCTACTTCATTGTGAGGGCTAATTTATTTGATGTAGGTAGCGGGATTGGCGTGTACCTGAAGAGGCCTTCTTTTCTTTATTCTGAATTATCCTTAATTTGCGTGCGTGCGTGTGTGTGTGTGTGTGTGTGTGTGTGTGGTGCTGGGGATTGAACCCAGGGCCTTGTGCATGCGAGGCAAGCGCTCTGCCACCTGAGCTCTGTCCCCAGCCCCACAGCACCCACTTCTCTTCATGCCACGGGGCACCAACAGGACCATCTTGGGCCCAGGCACTGCCGCCCTGTCTGGTCCCGTCTATCCTGGGGAGAAATGTCCCAGATATTACCAGAAGTTTCTCTGGATACTGAGAATGCAGACTTCTTTCGCTCTTTTCCCCCCGTTTTACAAGCTTTGAAGAATGGACACGATTATTTCATCACCATCGTCAGATGCTGTCACATGGTGATGATATCTCACATCACCACCGACTTCTAGTTTAAAGTGATAAAGTCCCTTTGTCTCCTCTTCCCCCTTAAGATCCGTGTAAGCCAACCACAGATGAGGAAGTGCAGGAATAAGCTTGAATGTTGACGTCCTCGCCCCGTCTCTGTCCACATACATAGGACAGGGATCACTGGGGACACTGGCCATCCCTCCTCAGACTCCAGGCGGGACCTCTTTTCTTGAAAACTCAGCTCCCCTCCTGCGAGGCCTCGCCTGGGTCAGAGATGGGAAATGAGGTGGTGTCAGGACAGCAGTGGGGACCCGGCTGGGGAACAGAGGGGGACAACCTGGGATCCAACCTCCTCCCCACGTGGGGGAGGTGTGCAGTGACCCTGAGCTCAGTGCAGAGGGCTTGGGACAGAGGGACGGGGCTTCTTCAGCAAGGACAACGGAGGGCCCCACATGAGCACCCACCCCAGGGTGACGAGGAAGAGCCACACCAGTGTTCACCCACTCTTTCAGGAAGAGAGGGACAACACGGTCACCCAAACAAACACACAAATGAAAACTGAGGAAGCCCAGGCCAGGAGATAAATGGGGAGAAAGTAGAATCGTTAGGGCTAGGGTTAGGAGGAAAGCCGCGGAGACCAGAGTCCACTCTGTGGCCAAGAGATGAGAGAAACCAGGAAAGTGACCTGGAAGAGAACGCAAAATATAACTACAAAGACGGGAGAAGACGGCGGACATGAAAGACAAGGGAGGCCAGACACACATCCACGTGGGACTTGAGGAAAGGATTGAACAAGGAGAGCAGAAATAAATCCCCAAAAGAAGTCGAGAAAACATTGGTGAGAGAGAGACTTGAACTGTATGTGGAATGAACTCAGGAAGAAGAGCCGGCTCAGGGGCAAACGGCTATAATCCCAGCAGGGCGGGAGGCTGAGGCAGGAGGATCGCTTGTTCAAAGGCAGCCTCAGCAACTTAGCGAGGCCCTCAGCAACTCAGCGAGACCCAGTCTCAAAATAAAATGTAAAAAACGGGCTGCAGATGTGGCTCAGTGGCTAAGTGCCCTTGTGTTCAATCCCTGGTACTGCCCCCCAGAGGGGTTGAGTGTCTTCACCCCCGTTCAACAGATGACCAAAGAACCATCTGGATTACCGTACAGCAGACAACCTATGGTGCTGCTCACTTGAAGCTCAAAATTCAGAGCAAGACCTGGAAAGAGGCTGTGGGGTGTTACTGGTCCTCAAGGGTGGCTGGGGGGAGGGCCCCAGTCTGAACGGGCTGAGCAACGGGAGCTTCCTGTCTGACAGTTCTGCCGTCCATCCATCCATCCATCCGGCACTGAGATCAGGATGTTGGTGGCCAGTTCCGCCTGAGGGCTGAGGATGGTTTGCGGGGAGTCTTGGGCGTTTCCCACTCTGACTTCTTCACCTGGCATCGGGCCTCTGTGTGCCTGGCTCTGTCTCCAGACACCCCCTTTCATAAGGACACAGGTCATACTGCCCTCATGACCTCGTGTCAACTTGATTACCTCTGTAAAGACCCTGGGGTCACACCCTGGGGGACTTGCAGATAGAGCATCAATATGTGAATTTGGGGGAGTTCGAATTCAACCCTTAACCAGTGGGGAGGATGGGAAGAGGGGCGTCTGCAGGCATTGACAGGTGCCGTGAGAAGCGGAAATCTGGTGGCTTACGGATGAAGTAACTCCGGCCTCAGCATTTGGCAATGTCCAGAAGCTTCTGACAGTCCTGCCTTGGAGGGGGGTGGGTCCTTGGCAGGGACCGGGATGCTGTGAATGTCTTTCAGGCACAGGTCAGCTTCTTCCCTCCGCTAACGAAGAACAGCCCCGTCCAATGCTGGGAGCACCCTCCGCTAGCGGGGTACACACGAGGCTGTGGTCAGGGGTCAGGGGCGGAGCCGAGGCTGCCCTTTGCCCTGGGTCTGCCTGGGGTCCCTTTCCATGGGCATTTTCCTGGGAATATTTGTTTGAAAAAGTGTGCTGAGATGGGGGCATCTGGGGCTCGGTGTGGAGCAAGCAGGTGTCCCAGGGGGCAGGCCAGCTCGGACACGGCCACTCTGCACCACCTGTCATCAGCGTGACCAGCCCCGGGGCTCCTGTATCCCTGCACCTTGTGTCCCCCCTCCCTGCAGTTCCTGAAGTCCCCTGCTGGCTCCCTCACCCTTGGGAGCTTCTTGGCTCCAAGTCCCCTCCCCAGGAGCCACCTCTACTCCTCGGCCATCTCTCCCCAGTGCCTTTGAAGGGTCCCCTCTCCCTGGGCTGGAAGCCGTGTGCGGGGTCAGGCCCAGAGCCCTCCGATCACCCTGGGGCCGAGTGTCGCGAAGCCTCTTTTCAAGGCTATTTAAGGCCTGGAAGGAGCGGTCACGAGCTCTTTGATAAACCACAGTGTTATTCCAGCGGCCATTCCGCGGGCGGTACCTGCGCCAGGCTCCCTGGGCAGCTGCTCCCGTCCCCGCCTTCTCTGGGACAGTAATTCAGTCTGCTGGAGCTGAGGAGCCGGTTCCCATTTATCGGTGCCTTAGATCTGTGTCACTCCCCAGCCTCCACCCCCTCCAAGTGGTTTGAAAAGTGCAGCTGTAACAGATATTGGGGAGAGGGTGAGAGAGGAGAAGGGGTGAGGGAAGGAGGGCTCACACCTTTGAATTCAGAAGCCAAAAAACTCCAAAAATGAATAAATAATGCTCTCCAATGACCTCAACCAGCAGCAGCCTCGGGGACACCCAGAGCTTGCAGGGCAGCGGGAGGGAGTGACACCGTGTCCTCTCCTGCTCCTCTGCTCTTGAATTTTTGTTTGTTTGTTTGTTTGTTTTTTTGGTGCGGTACCTGGGATGGAACCCAGGGCCTAGCACTTGCTGTCTCTGCTTTGAAGTCTGAGTTCTCCGAGAAGCGGCTCACTCCAACATCATTCTTGGGTTAAGAGAAACACTGACACTGCTGGGTTGGCTTTGACCTTCCAAACCAGAAAGGCCCGGCCCTGCTCCCCCCCCACCCACTCTCCCTCTCCCCTATCCCCGAGCAGGGACAAGAGAATAAAAAAGGCCCCCGTGGAGCCCACCCCCCTCCTGAAGATTGGACCAACTCTCAAGGAAACCCAGGCAACTCAGGAAGGCAAGTCCTCTCTTTCTACGTCTTAAAGCTTACACAAACCAGAACTTGAAAGTGAGTCTTCTAAAACCCCGTGGGGCTTGGCTAAGGCTACCCCGCATTTGGGGGAGTAGTTTAAAACTCCACCCCAGCTATGACATGGCTTGGCTGGCCAGCGGTTCTGATATGAAGAGAAGTTGTCCTTTCCTCTGGGCAGATGTGGCCCCATGCTGTGTGTGTGTGTGTGTGTGTGTGTGTGTGTGTGTGTGTGTGCCGCAGTCTGGCTGGGCACAAAATCACGAGCCACCACACAGCTTGTAGATTCAAACAGCAATTCTTTATTCCCGAACTCACACCAGCCGTCTACAATCACGTTCTGGGGAAATCCACGTTCTCTGCCCAAATCCACCCCCACTGGGCTTCTGTCTCCCAAAAAATACTGTCTGAATCCCATGAGAAATCAAGGGGAACTCAGGCAGCAGAATACGCCCTATTCCCAGCAGGAATAATCTTAAACCTGGAACCACCCTAAACCCGGATAGTCCTAAACCAGGAACGCCCTAAACTCGGATCCGCCTTGGTCCTTGAGCAAGGTCACCTACATGCAATGTCACTGCAAAATGTCCTATTTCCATGAGTCCTTCCACTAAGCAACATGGGGTACGCTGGCAAGGAAATTGTCATACCTACTTGGCTAATGGCTCCCAGCATGTGTGTACAGTGTATAGGCTGGTTTGGGGTGGGCAGTTGGGAATCTTTGTGCAGTACACATCTTGCACAACCATACATTGACACTCTGCTGTGACAAACCATGAAAAGTCTTCTTCCCATGTGTGGGTATGGGAGAGGCGAGTGGTACCCAACTCTAGAAAGCTGGGGTTGTATCTAGGAAGCTGACAGCATGTGCCAAAGCTAAGAGGTGAAGCGGGATAGGAGGTTACAGAATGGTGAGGCTCAGTCGCAGAGGGTGGTCTGCACCCAGGCTGCAGTGGGAGGAAATGACCCAGGAGAAGGTTCTGGGCTGAGGATGGGCAGGCGGAGTGTGCCAGCCCTTAGCACCTGTGTCGTTGGCCAGCCACTGGGAGGGGACTCACCCCGCTAGGGCAGGGCAGGAAGCGTGGACCCTTGGAGGCATGGCCACTGCCCACGTAGTAGGATTTGGCAGTGACCGTGGGGTGCGGTTGTGACTCAGAGCCTGTCTCCAACCCTGGTTCTGTCACCGCGTTGGATGAGGTCTTTAATTAGTTCCCTCCCCAAACTTAACAGGCAGAGTAAACCCCTGGGCCTCGCCATGTGACCTTCTTGGACCAATGGGATGCCAGCCATTGCGAAGCCAGCAGAGGCTTCACCTGGGCCTGCCGGCTGGGCTGCTTGTACTGTCCCTGCCCTGGGGATGGACCTCAGGGGAGGAGGGGGTCTGAATGGGTTCCCAGGAGCTCCTGTGTTGGAAACTTACTCTACAAAATCCGTGGAGTTTGGAGGTCAGTCTTTGGGAGGTGACTAGGAATAGATGAGGTCATGAGGGTGGGACCCCCAAGGGCATTAGTGACTTCATAACAAGAGGAGGGGAGACTAAGCTAGCCTGCTTGCTCTGTGACACCTGTGCCATGTTGTGATACACCAAGAAGGCCTTCCCCGATGCCAGCGCGTGCCCTGGGACTTCCCAGCCTGCAGCTCGGTGAGGCAAAAACCTTCTACAGTTTATAAAATACCTGAGCTCGGCTATTTTGTTATGCCACCTGAAAGCAGGAATAAGAAGAGACACCATCATAGCGACTTCCTCCGTCATAGCATCTGTGTTGTGAAGGACATCTGGAGCTGGCTCTCCACAAATGGATCTCCAGGTTTCAAATCTGAGCTCATCCCAGAGCCACTTGTTGGAGTGATTCTGATTTCAGTGTCTCCTGGAGAAGAGGCCGGTGGTACCCAGCCACACAGGGTTCCTATGGGTCGGTGGCAGTAAAGAGCTGGGGATTTCCACTTGACCACTAGTTCCTGAGACTCTTGTGACTCGCCTACAGCAATGAGCACATGTCACTGCTCTGGGATCAGAAAGGAGACCAGAGGGGCTGGGGGTCCTCTTCCAGTCAGCCTGAGTCTGCTGTGACGGGGCCCACACGAGGGTGTCCAGGCCCACTTGGGCCGTCGGGGAGGGGAGGTGGTCCCAGACAGGAGTCCACAGGCTTGTGACCCAGGCCCCAGGAGCTGGTTCCCCCATCCGGCCCCCTCCTATTACCTATTCATCAAAACCTGCCCGCGTCCGTGCATTTTTCATTACAAGAGTCAACATTTGCCACGTTAATAAAGCGAGAGGCTGCTTTTCTCCTCTCAGAAATAGAATATGTAACGACTCGGCCCCTTTGATGTCTCCCAGCCAATACAATATGTATCTGAACGCGGTTGAAAGACGCCTGTTAGGCCGGGCGGAGACAGAGGGAGCCGCGGCGCAGGGGGCGTGGGGCGTTGATGGAAGAGGCGCAGCATGGAGAGGATTCGGGGCTCCCAGGAGACAGCCCATCCCAGCCCCCGAGAGAGACCTCGTGGAGCCAGAAGAGCAACTCCGCAAGACCCCACACCCTCTGGAGTCACCCCACCTGTGACCATGACATCCACAGGTTGAGCTGAGGCCGCAGGACAGTACTGAAGCCCAGGTCCTGGACCAAGGCTGGGGTGCAGGTCAGTTGTAGCGTCAGCCCACAGTGTCCTGGGAGGAGGAGGGCCCGTGGTGGAAGATGCGTCCCTTTCTTGTGGGTCATTTGTCCCCCTCAGGTGGGACCTTGAATGTACCTGTGCTTAGAGGCAGTGTGGCATCTGCTAAGACAGGAGTGGTTTGGTCACCAAAGCAGCTGCCCTGACACCTATGATGTCCGCACCATATGAGGCACCCAGGGGGTGAGCTGGTGGGACACTCCCCCTCTTTGACCCCAGGGAGCTGACAGTTGGGTTGCAGAGAGGGGCCCACTGTGACATGTGCGCACCCAGCAGGGAGCCGGCCACAGGTGGTGGGCAGGAAGGCCACTGGGGGTCCTCCTCGGCCCTGGTGAGCCCCGTGTGGCCACATCCCATCTTCAGAGAACACTGTGACCTCGGAACAGTCAAGACGTGAGTTTCTTTGGCAGGTGACGCCCACCCCCACATCCACCTCCAGGAGGGACGGAAAAGAAAAGCCACCAGTAAGCCCCGTGTCCCCGGCTCCTCGCCCCCTTTCCAACCAGCTGCCTGCCGTCCCTCGTCCTCCTGTTTGGGCTGTACCTGGAGTGGCCTGTGGCAAAGGCCGGGGAGGGGGCTAGCTCCTCCAGTCACTGCGGTGGCCCTGGGCAAGCCACACGCCACCCGCGCCTCAGCGTCTTCACTTGTAAGTGGGAGTGACAGCATGCCTGTCTCACGGGGCTGCTGGGTCCCGAGTGTGGCGTCGGCCTGGAGCCATCGTCAGTATCTGTGGCCC
The DNA here is from genome assembly GCF_001458135.2 of Marmota marmota marmota. Classification (NCBI taxonomy): domain Eukaryota; kingdom Metazoa; phylum Chordata; class Mammalia; order Rodentia; family Sciuridae; genus Marmota; species Marmota marmota. Next base: position 22,919,098 of record NW_026000221.1, read on the forward strand.
CCTCCCTGCACCTGGCCACCCTGTCCCCGTCCTTCCAATGCATCCCACTGTGAACAGAAAGGTAGCCGGAGTCCCCAGGGCCTGGGGGGGCTGTGACACTGCCTGGGTGAGGCCTGACCCTGCTCTCGCAGCCTGAGACGGTCAGGGGCCAGTTCCACCTCCCAGCTGCCCTGAGGTGCTCAGCTCCAGCCCATGTTTGCCGCTGGCTGAAGCTGGGCTGTTTGCTGACTGGCTCCAGCCTCCGTCCACTCTCTGGATGATCCTGATCCCCGTAAGTTCACGGAGACTCTTGGGGTGCAAAGAAGGCGCCTCAGGGCTCCAGGGAGGCAGGCGGCAGTCGGGGGAGCTGGAGCCGTCACCTGAAGGCCCAGGAGGACTCCGGCTGCAAGCCTCGGTGGCCTCACCCGGGAAACGGAGCTCCAATACCCACTGAGGCCAGCTGCTCAGTCACAGGGTCCACTCAGGAGCCACGTGGGCAGGAGCGTCAACACCAGAACCCAGAGCACCCCTCCAGCTTCAGCTCCTGGTGGAGAGCTGCAGCAAGGCACAAGGTGCCCAATGCCGTGCCAGGCCCAGGTGCAGCCTCTCCCCTTGGGGACCCAGCTGTGTGGGGAGAAAGGCAGTGAACAAATGTATGAAGAAGTGCAGTGGACACAGTGGCCGCGTGTCTCTGATGGCCTCCTGTCGCGGCTCAGTTACCTCCAGCTCCTGCTTTCCTGCTCAGAAGACTCCTGGCTTGGAAAATGAATTCTGTACCCGCCTCAATAGGAAGAAAATTAGAGCATCCAACCAAGCGTCCTTAGATGGGTCGGGAAACTCAGGGCTGAGGGTTTTGTTATGACCTGGATAAAGGGAAGGAGAAAGCTGAACAATTATCTGCAGAATGAGCCAGGTGGGGGAAACAGTAAGATCAAAGGCCCTGTGGCAGCCATGAGCTTTGGGCATTGCAGGAACAGGAAGACTCACAATGCAGTTGGAGCAAGATGAGCAGAGGACGCAGTGTTGCAGAAGGAGGGCCCGGGGCAGGACAAGATCACAGAGGACCTGGTGGCCCTGAGCAGGAAATCTTTTTAAGCTTTGTTCTCCAGGACAGAAGTCAGCAAACTTTTTCTTGGGAAGGCTGATAGTAGGTGATTTAGACCTTGCGGGCTCTGCTGCAACGGCATCATTGTTTATGCTGTTTTTAATACCAAAAAATAGTCATAGGAAATATGCAAATGCAGGAGGCCACGTTCCAATAAAACTTTATTTACAAGAACAGGATGCAGGCCTGCCAATGTGGGCCCAATTTGACCTCAAGCCATAATTTGTTGACCCGGTTTTCAGTAATAGGAGGTTATGGAGGGATTTTATGATCTGGCCAGTGTGACCGGAGGTGATCTTCATTGTTAAAGGAATCTCTGATCTGGGAGGAGAGTGGATGGCAGTAGGTAAATAGAAATGCCTGTTTTTAAAGACCTGCTAGAGAACTCCCGAGAAGCGCTGTGGTCTTGGACTTGGAGTTTAGCAAAGAGAGAGAGATGAAAGACAGATTTGGGAGCAGCCCAGATGGGTTGTCCCTGAGATTTGTGGCTCTGAAGTATGATTACTAACACTGTCACCTGTACCTTCTTGCTTGTCACAGGGGCTGGCTGGCCTGGCGGCCACCAGATCCAAACATAAAGTTTTGCAGAAATTGCCTTCCTAGTTCAGATCACTTAGAAAAGCCCAGGCTGCAATTATAAAGCTTCATAGCTGTGCAGCATCCATAAAAAGAGGTAATTTTAATATTTGGTTCAACTTCAAAGCAGTAACTTAGAATTATATATACCCCATTAAAATATAATGTTTTTCCCCCAAACTAATCAAATGGCTAAATCAATTGTTGGTGGATTGCCAGTGGCCTGAGGATCAATGGGAATAGAAAATGTATTCTATATTTTCCTTGTTACATAGAGTTAGAGCACATATTTTATTAATGTTCATCCTTTAGAGACCAGATTTGTGCGTTCGCTAAAATAAACACTATCGTCTTTGGGGTTTGGTTGGATGGAGAGCACAGAAGTATAAAGGTGAACACTGGTTCACAGTGAAGCAGCCATCCTAGACCTCTCACGGGCTGATGGAAGGTGCTCAGGGCTGGGAAACAGAGACCTGAGTCCTGCATCCACCACTCATGACTTGAATGACTTTGAAATACATCCTTTCTCTTAGTCTCTTCATTTGTCAAACGAAGAGCTTGGATATGATCCCAAAAGGCAAACAGGCTTTGCACTCATTTAGCTCACCTAGTAGGCATGGTATGGAGTTTTGCTTGGGGAAGGATTCTGAAACCATACCTGGCTTTGGAGGGAGGTGTCATGGTTAATATTATTTGTGCACTTGACGAGGCTAAGGATGCCCACTATGGCTGGGTGTATAAGTCTGTTTTGTGTTCCTATAGCAAAATTCCAGAGGCAGGCTAAATTCACATATAAAAAAGGTTTATTTAGCTCACAGTTCTAGAGAGTCAAGGTCCAAGCTTAGGCAGTTCCATTGGTTTCCGTCTCTGATGAAGGCCTCTGGCGGTGTCACATCATGGTAGGAGTCTCTGAGGAAGAACGAAGAGTAAAGATCATGAACTGGGGAACAACCACATCAGTCTTGGTCTGAGAACCAGGAGTGTTGATTTCCAAGGGCAGGAGAAGATAGAATGTGTCTTGAGTCAGGAAGCCAGAGAGCTGGGCTTGGGCTTTTATAACAGTCCTCTTGCCAGAGTTGATCCAGCCCCTTAAGAAATATCCTTTGGATGGCACACCTCTAATTGACCTAAGAGCCTCCCATTAGGCCCCTCCTCTTAAAGGGTCCACCCTGGCTCCCAATACCATCTCTCTGGTGATTGATTTCCTGACAATATAAACCTTTGGTGGGATAAGCATTATGCAAACCTAGCACTGGTAAGATGTTTTTTCTAGAAGAGATTTGTATTTGGATCAGAAGACTGAGTAAAGAAAAAGCACTGTCCCCAAAGAGTGTTCATCTTCCCATCGACCAAAGACCCGAATAAAACAAAAAGGTGGAGGAAGGGCAAATTCTCTCTCTGCATCTTCTCCTGCCCTTGGACATGGACATGCTGGTTGTCAGGCCCGTGGACTCAGACCAGGACTTATGCCGTTGTTCCCCCAGTTCACGGCTCTTTGGACTTCATCCTAATTATGCCACTGGCTTCCTTGCTCTCCAGTTTGCAGGTGACTTCCTACCGCATGAGTCAATTCCAGTCTCTGTCTCTCTGTCTCTGCCCCCTGTCCCCCCACCTCCCGCCACACGCACACTCACATTGAGTCTGTTTCTACAGAGGATCCTGTCTAATACAAAGGGGCATGCTGTGATCAATTAGTAATGTCTGCCATGGACATGGGTGCAGCATGCTGGAGGTCAGCTGATTGTCATCCCTGAAGGACATGAAGTCTAAAGTCCCTTCTCTTCTAACAGACCGAGTAAAGGTCTGTTGGTCTCATCCAACAATCCTCCTCTATGACTTGTAGGATCTTTGGCCAGCATTGGTCTGACCGGGCCTCCTCGGGGTGCAGAGAGACCCTGCTCTGTATTCAATATGCCAAGTGTAAACGTCAAGGTGTGTACTGTGCACCAGGCAGAGCAGATTCGAAGCTTCCCAGCCATGACTGCAGCCTTGTGTGAGCAGGGCCTGTGGAGAGGGGCACTTAATTTAAAAAGGGCCATCAACTAACAAAATACAACCTGCGTCTCCCTGACTTTCCCTCCATATTAGGGGGCAGCCAATCAAGAGGGAGCTCCCTGATCTCTCTTCCCCCGCTGAGCGTCACCTCCTCCTTGGCAGTTGCAGGCAGCAGTGACTTCTAGGCAACCAAGAAATGGACAGGAAAGCTATCGGGAAGAGCTCCTGGGGTGACAGGGAGGCTGCAGAATTGGCTCAGAAAAAGAGAGCGTGTCCTGGAGTAGAAGGGACTTGTGGGGAGAGTCCCGGTGGCCAACTGGAACTCCATTCCCTTTTCTTGGTAGCAGAGACCTTTGGTTTACAGATGCACATGATGGAGGAGAGAGAATGTCTCAGAAGAAGGGCCAGAGGCAGATGGCAGCAGAAGGGGACCTGGATGTTGGGACATCAAAACCAGACCACGCCCGGAGCAGCAGACCCCAGCTCTTCCCCTCGACAGCCGGCGGGAGCCTCCCCGGTCCCCAGTGAAGGGCCACCGGGGCTGCTGTAGACGGTAGGGTCTGACCCACCTGCTGCGTTATTTCCTGTGGCTCCTGGGACAGATCCCCATGAGCTAGATGACTTCAAGCAGCAGAAATGTGTCCCCTCATGGTTCTGAGGGCAGGAAGTCCAAAACTATCAGCAGGAACCTGGTCCTTCAGGAGGCTCCTGGGGAGAATCTGTTCTGTGCTTCTAATGGTGACAATTGACATCCCTTGACTTCTGACTCCGTCACCTCCCTGGTGACATTGCCTTCTCTTCTGTCCATCTCAAATCTCACTCTACCTTCCTCCCACAGGACATTTGTCACTGGATTAGGGCCTCCATGATGATCCAGAGTGATCTCTTCATCTCAAGATCCTTAACTGCATCTGCAAAGACCCTTGGTACAAAGAAGGTCGCATTCACCAGGTTGGGGATTAGGAGACGTCTTTTCTGGGTCCACATTCAACCATTTCTCCGATGCTGGACATCCTTCTTCCTCGGGACCTATTTCTCTCAGGATTCCAAGGGTGGGGAACATCCTCACATTTTCCTAAATTTTTTTTATACATTCTCTATAATGTTTCTTTGAGTTTCTTTCCCCCATTTTTTATGGTGCATTATAGTTGTATATAATGGTGGGATTTGTTGTTACGTATTTGTACACGCACACAATATAATGATATGATTTGTACAATATTTGTCAGAGGTTTTAGATATCCAGAGTTCCTGCCATGTGCCAGGCATTATCACATGCAAGACTAGTTTAATCCCTACAGCAACTCTACTAGGAAGAGACTGGTTTCCTAATCCCAATCCCCTGTGGTCCAGAGGGGACGTGAACCCCTCTACTAAGAAGCCATAGAGCTGGATTTCCACAAGGGCTCGCTGAGTCTCTCACCCGAACACTTTTCAGTGTGAACAACTCCTTTTTGACAATCCTTGGGATTTATTCTAGCCCTTATTTCTCCAAGAACCTTAAGGAACCTCCCTGAAGACTGGGTAAGGAGGACAATGTGAGTGTCATCTCCTGATGTCACCCCTAAGGTTGTCCTTCTCTGTCCCCCGAATGGCCCGCATTTGCAGGCTGGGCTGGAACGCTGGGAGCCTCTCCTTTCTCATGGTGTTTGAGGGCCTCAAAGCTCCCTGCCCTCTCAGCGGTTCATCCCCAGTTCCTCCAAGAGGACCCAGGACTACAAATGTATTTTCCTATAGTCCCTCGGAGTTCCTCTGTAAAAGTGGGAGACCTGGAACCCCTCCAGTCAAGGCTAGGTTTCCTCCTGCTCTCAAGGGGCTACCATCAACCTGCAGGTGCAGAAGGGTTGGACAACAGCACCCAGCATCCCCGCACGTGTTGTCTCAGGACGCACGATTGAAACTTTCCACGTAGATTGGTGGCCTGGGCCGTGCATTCGCTCTGTGAGCAGAACTCGACCTGGTCACTGCACTCTGAGGATTTAGGGTGCTGCGGGCCCCTGAGCCCCTGCAATGATGGAATGGGAAAGAACTCAGCAGCATGAAGCCAGAGACACCCCCAGGGTTGGACATTGCCCAGTTCAGGCCCGCGGCTTCCCTTAGGACTGGGAGGTCTATTAGTCGGCGTCTAGTTAAACGTTTTCACATTCCAGACGGCGACACCAAGGCCCAGGGAGAGACCAAGACCTGCTCAAAGCCCCCAGAGCTCACCTGTCCTGGCTCCCTCCCTGGGGCTTTCCCCAGCTCCCCAGGTGGGCTGTGTGAAGCAGTGGGCAGGCCCCGTGCGTGGGGGCCTGTGCAGGAGCCAGGGATGGAGCCCACCAACTAGTCCGGAAAGTGACAAGCATGAGAGAAATCACCTCTACAAGAAACCTAGACGTTCCACAGAGAAAATCAGACTCCTCACAGCCTCCAAGTGCCCCCACACAGGATCCTGGCCAAATAGCCAAGAACACACGGCAGCTTGGGACTCCTTCACAGGCTCCATTTAAATGTTTTCACCCGGGGAAAGGTTTTGTTTTATCCACTGGAAAAATAAGAACCATCAACTTAGTGGTTCAGAGGGAATGCCTTCTTGGAGGGAGAGGAGACGCGTTTGCAGAGAAGCAGCCATCCACTCGCTGTCCTGTTCTTTCTTTTCTCAAGCTTTACTTTAGTTGTAATCAATGCTAAGCACTAAGGAGACAGCAGCAAGCAAGAGAGACCTGGCCCTAGGATGATGGTGGTGGTGGTGATGGTGGTGGTGGTGATGGTGGCTGTGGCCAGGAAGATGATTGGTGGAGGCTGGAGGTGGAGGTAGCAATGTTGGTGACAGCATTTAACCTTTTAGGGTGCACCAGGCCCATGCCAGGTTCCTTCCCTGACTATCTCATTGGACCCTCTGCACCAAGGCCATGAGGCCGGAGCTTCTGACAGATGGGAGGTGGGAGGGGCCCTCCAGTGGTGCTCACTTGGAAACCGATGGAGCCAGGTTGGATTCAGGAGAATTAAAGGAAGGACCTCTGTGTGTGTGTGTGTGGGGGGGGGTGTCTTAGGGGAAAGCTGGAAAACGATGTGTCAGTAGGCCTCGCGTCACTAGGGAAAGTCGCCCAAGGTAAACCAGCCTACGAGGGGACTCGGGGCCTCGGAGTCCCCAGTCCATGTCGCGTGGCTCTGTTGCCGTGGGCCTGTGGCGGCACAGTACCTCCTGGGGGAACATGTGGCAGAGGGGGCCTGCTCCTGCCATGGCAGCCAGGGGGAGAGGTCCAGGAAGAGGCGAGGTCCCCATTCCCCTTTCAGTGACACCCTGGGGTGGAAGTCAAGTCACGGTTGCTCCTCCACGCGGTCCTCGCTGCCCCACTCCTGAGCGACCCCGCCTGGACCCACACACTCGGTCAGACCATGTGACGTCCCCCTGAACACGAGCTTCTCTCTCACCTCCAGCTGCCCGGGCTGTGCCCCGCGGGGCTGCCATGTTCTTCCCAGTGCCATCCCTGCTGACCTCATCTTTCCCAGACTGACCCGTCTTCCCAGACTCAGCCTGATCCCCTGGCCGGGCCCCCAGGAGGGTCAGCGCAGCTCACCTGAGACACACAGTGTCGGGAGGGTGGGTCACAGGAGCAGAAGGAGCCCTGAGGCCCAGTCCAGGCTCATTGACAAACCTGGGTCCAGGCCAGCTCCGTGACCCTGGGAAAGCCACTCAACCTCTCGGAGCTGGGACTCCCGTCTGCAAGAGGGGGCCAACAGCATGGACCTCACGTACCTTTGCTGTGACATCTGGTGTGCGCTGGCTCTCTGCTGGGGGGCTCCTCAGGACCCCACCTGAGATGGGCACCCGCAGGCACGGGGTAAGCTCCACTGTGGTCACTAACAGCCCTTCCTTGGGGAACCCGCTTCTCTCCCAGCCAAGTTGCTGAAATCAGAAGCTCCTCACCCTCATCCCCATACTAGCTTGATTGTCCCCTTCCCCAGGACATTGGCCATGGACCAGCTGGAAAAGATGGACAGTGCCAATCAGATTCTTGCATCAAGATGTTCTTGGGCCATGAAGGCTCTGCCCCCATGAACAGGTCAGTCCACTCATGGATTAATGGGCCCAGGGGCTGTGGAAAGAGTAGCTTCCTGATGAAAAGTGACCTCTCGCCGGCATGCTTGCTCTGCTACCATTTGATACCTTCTGCCATGTTGTGACACAAAACATCACCCTTCCCAGATGCCAGTGACATGCCCTGGGGCTTCCCAGACTCTGGAACTGTGAGCTCAATAAACCTCTGTTATTTACAAGTTAACCAAGCCTCAGGTATTTTGTTTTGGCAAACAGACAAACAAACAAAGACCACGATGGTTGGTTCGATGGTTCGGTTGGGATCTGTACCTGCATTAGAGGGACTTGTGCCCTTCACTTCTGCTGGGGGACTCTTCTGTTTACTGCTCTCACCTGTAGGATTGCCACGTAGCTTACACCATCTGGAATGGGGGTTCCTAACTTCTAGCTGTAAAGCAGTTAAATAGTTATTGTGCAAAGTAACAGTGTCATTAAAAGGTCAATGCAACCTATAGGAAGTGAGCGGGGAACCCAGTGGAGCAGGGGACAGCAGGGGTCCCACAGGGGTGGGCTGAGAGTTGTGTGGATCCTGTGGGCTCCGCGAGCACTGCAGGGAGAGTGGAAGCTGTGCCTCCAGGCAGGAGGGCTGTCTACTTAGTCCCCTATCTGTATAAGTGGGACAGGGCCACACCCTTCCAAAGGCTCCCTTCCAGAGCAGATGGTCCCGCCTGGCTCCCATGTGATGACACCACCTCCAAGGCCAAGTTCAGCTCCAACTGAGTTCACCAGGTACTGGAGCACTGGATGTATGAAAGCAAGACACTTGCAGGGTCCCATTCCAGGACACAGGTCATTCATTCATTCATCACATATTTATTGACCCCTTATCATGTGGCTGATGCAGGACTAGATATTGGCAGGGACAGTGATGACCAATGTCCTAGCATTCAGAGAGCTCATATCTAGCCAGAGTGACATGAAAGTCACAGCGGATGGGCTCTGGTAGACTTTTCAATATAGGTGATTCCAGTAGGGGGGGCGGGGAGCAGGGGGCGGGACTTTCACAGTCAACAGGTACATTGTGTCTGACCTGCTCAGTGGGGAGTTTTTTATTTATCAACTTGTACAGCTTGGAAGATTTTATATAAACACCTAGGTTTTCAATTTCCCTTGAAAAACAAGAAGTCTGCTGCAGTTTGGCCAGGAGCCTGCCCTGGCCTCCTCTCTCCGCAGCCCCGACTGTCAGAGGAGCTGTAATCATGGGAGCAGGTACAGGAGTTCTGACGGTTTCCTACCAGTAATTAATTGACCCGGAACAGAATGGGCTTTTGACTACTCACAACTTCACTGGCCAGAACTGGTCACATGGCCTCGCCAGGGGCCAGGAAGTGTAATTCTACCATGTTTCCAGAAGGGGGCTCTTTGGGAACAGCACCCAGGACTCCTCTGCTTGCCTGGTGGGTGTCGGAATCTGAGCGTGTGGTCCTTGCTCTAGTTTGACCTACTCATTTTATAGTGGGGAAGACTAAGGTCTGGAGAGGGGAAGAGACTCAACAGTACCCAGGCCAGGTCCTATGCTAAGGACTTCTCACGTGTTGCAAATTTTGCACTGATAAAACGGTGCGGCTACAATGATGGTTGGATCTAGGAATAAAGTCTGACTCTGCCTCTGGCCAATGCTTGAACTTGGGCAACTTTCAAAGCTTCCCCAAGCCCATTGTAAACGGGAGAACACTGGGATCTGCCTCTTTCTAAAGTCAATTCTGGGTGAAGCACCCAAAGTCACATCTTGAATGTACATCGTTAGCTACTCCAAAACCTAGAGCCTTTTGCAGATGAAACCACTGAGGTCCAGAGCAATTGAGGAACTTGCTGTAAAGTTCATGCAGCTGAATTGGGTTCCGAGCCCAGGTCTTTGGACTCCCCGGAAGTAGCTCACAATTCCACACTTCATGGCTTTTCCTTTCTTGGGAACTTTCATCTTCACCATGTTCAACCTTCATGGCCTGCGATCTTGTCAGTGTCAGTGTTGGCCTGTTTGCTGTCCCGGAAGCCACTGCATGCTGCTGAGGTCAGGAGTCAAATGGGTATGTACCTGCCTGCTGGTGGCCTCTGGTGCAGACAGGGCCCCTATGCTGGGAGTCACAACCACACTGTTGCTTCTGTGGGCTTGCTGTGTGGCCCTGAGAAAGTCATTTCACCCCAGGCCTCTGTCTCCTCACCTGCATAATGGGGAAATGAAAAGTTCTCCAAGAGTCTGCCCAGCTGTAAAGTGCTCAATGTTGCCACTTCCTTTATTCCTGGGGCACCGTGAGAAGCTACTCAGATAACATGTGGAAGGATTTTGAAAATTCAAGGTCTCACTATAGTACAGAGGCTGAGAGCACAGGCTCCGGAGGCCATCAAGTCCAGGGTTGAACTCCTCGTCCCCCTCTTCCTTGTTGATTCTGGGTGTAATGGACTGAACTTGTGGGTCTACTCAAATTGCATATGTTAAAATGTTAACCTCCATTGTGATGGTGTTTGGGAGGTGACTTGGTGGTGAAGATCGAGCCCTCCTGAATGATGTATTAATCCATTTTCCAATGCTATAACAAAATGCCCAAGGTGAGTAGTGCATAAAGAAAAGAAGTTTGTTTTTAAACAAATGCAGTTTTGGAAGTTTAAGGGCCTAGTGGCATCATTGGCTCTGCTGTGGTAGTGACGACATGGCATCATGGTGGATGATATAATGGGGCAGCGGAGAAATCATGTGGCCAGACAGGAAGCCAGAGAACAGTTATTTTTTTAAAATAACTTATTCTCTTGAGAACAAACAAGGTTCCTCCCACTGGGTCCTACCTCTTATAGTTCTCAGCCCTCAACACTGCCACGCTGAGGACAAGCCACCAGCACATGATACTTTGGAGGACAAACCACCTTTAGGCCATACCAAATGGAATTAGAGCCCCCATAAAAGGGTCCCAGGGAGCTCTCTCGCCCTCCTCTGCCATGTGAGATGAGAGGGAACAAGTCTGCAGCCCTCTAGAGAGGCCTCACCAGAAACGGACACGCTGGCACCTGATACTCGGGCATGCTGGCATCCAGTGCCACACCAGAGAAACAAAGTCCTGTTTGCTTGAGCCACACGGGCTTTGGGACTTGATCCTGCAGCCTGCGCTGACGGGGGTGGGGGGACAGGGGAGCTGCTGGGACTCTCTCCTAGGTCTCCTGGGGGGTAGAGAGCCCGATGACAAGGTCCTCACTCACTTTGCGGTGACAATTCAACAAGTGGGGAAAGTGCTTAGAGCGAGGCCGGTGCTGAGCAGTGCTCAGTAAATATTAGCAGTGCAGGGCCCCTGTCACCCAGCAGCCTCCATGCTTGAGGGGCCTCTAGACACACGGAGACAAGAGGGGTCTCCCAAGGGCAGCCTGGGGTCAACAGGACGGTACGGTATTCCGCGTGGACTCGGGGAGGGCACCTGGGGAGCCGGGGAAGGGTGGCCTGGAAGAGCCGAGCACGGCTTCTCCAAGCGGGGTGCTGGTGGAGACGGGGCGGGGGGAGCGAGGGCTGTGGGTGGGAGGGGACTTGTTAAATGAGGAATCTTGTTCTGGGTAGGAGAAGAACATGGACCAGTCATGGCTTCACTGGAGCATTCAGATCTTGAACGATGCCTCGTCGGGATGTGTCAGGAGCAAGGTGAACACGGGGATTCACTGTCACAGCCAAGGCCCTGGGCAATGAGTGAGGAGTGACAGTCCCAGCTCTGCCATCTGAAGCTGTGTGGTTTGGCCACGTCATCTAAGCTGAGCATTACTTTCCCATTATTTAAAAATGGGGATAACAGTGTCACCTCATTCTGAGGCTCTTTGAAGATCAAATGACCTTATGCCTAAAAAGGAGGGCAGTCCTGCTAAGGGACAGCTATTGGTTTTGAGTGACGGATTTTGAGCGACTCTTGCATTGGGAATTGTGGGAGCATGGCGTGTGGGAGAGACAGCTTCTGACAGGGAAGTGCACGTGATTCAAGGGTATAAGATCTATGCTGAGTCCAGATTCCCCAAACCCAGGGATGACCCTACAAAAGAAGCAAACCTCCCCAACAGGCCAATTCAAAGCACAGTTGGTGTGCGCACAGCAGCCCACGACACTCCATCAGGACTCCGCGATGAGACAGTTACAAAGGTCAAGAGTAAACGTTCAGCAACTTTTATGGCAATTTCACATCCCCCACACGTCAGCTCTGCAGACATGTCTCACTGAACAGGGATGGATCGGCTCCGTTATTACTGAACTTGTGAACTGCAGGTGACCCAGGCTGATACCAGGCATGTGCAGTGGGACCAGGGGTCAATCTACGATGGGTCCGTTGCATCAGGTAATTTGAGAAACACTTTTTATAGGCAGGCCGAGTCTCAAATCTTGACTAGGTCGATCCATCATTAAGGGTCCACTAGGAAAACAAAAATTGTCCAACGTGGAGAATTTAATAGAGGGGATTGAACAAGCAGGTAATGGGAGATCTGGGGGGGGGGGATCAGCAAAGGGTGACCACACAACTCTGAGGTCGGCTATGGAAGGAGGTTCTATCACTTCTAGGACTGGAGGGAAAAGAGGATGTGGTACAACCCAGCTCAACCTGTCCTAGATCCATGGCTAGGGCTGTCATTGCCAAGTTCACCATTGGAAACGAGCAACCAGAAATACCTTGACTTTCCTCCTCCCGCCCTCCTGTCTCCTGCCAGTTTCTTCCACAGATTGGACCTACCCACAACCCCGTTGCCAAGAGAGTTTGGGAAAGCAAAGTGACTATCGATTCGAGAGCAAACGAGCCAACCACTGTCCCAGGGCAAGAGAGCAGGCCAGATGGAAATGACCTCCAATCCGCCTCTGAGCCTGGTGAGTGGGTGGTGGATGAAAACCTTTCTGCTCCTCCTTCTCCCCATCCTTCCCTCTTTGCTGAGAAGACCAGGTCAGCTGACACTTGACTCCTAGAGTCTGGAAGGACGGAGGTGGAGAAGGTGGAGTGTGTGTACCTTCGGCGCCAAGGGCAGGAATAAGGAATTAGATTAAAGTCTATTTCTCTAGCATGACCCTCAACATCCCTCTTGTGAAACAACTTCAAAGCACAAAAAAAAAATAATAATCCTTGAAGTATGTGGTGTCCTCCATTTGCAGCAGAGATTTAGGAGTATTTCTTAGGAAATGAAGAAAAGAACTCTAGGGGAAAGTTAAAGCAAAAACAAAACAAAACAAAACAAAATCAGAAATTTGAGAGAAGAGAACACTTGTAAAATGAACTTGCCAGGCTGGGATGCAGGGAGAAAATTGATATTAATGAAACATCATGAGCGAATTAAGACATCCAAAGTGCTCTCAGATGTCTGTGGGGACTGCTGCTCTCACTGGCTTTTGGAAGAAGTTAACATGTAAAACTTCCTCATAAACAGAAGTATTTGAAGAATTTCAACTTGGAGACATTCCTAGCTAGCATCGCTCATGCAGTTGGGAATACCTTTGATTAATTCCGGCTGGTAATTAGGTTGGAGTGTGTTTGGGCCAAGTGCTCCCAAGAGCAGCCATGAGGGGTGAGGAGGAAGGCAGGGCCCCCAGGACAGTCCTCACTTCCCACCTCCCTGCCTGGACAGTGGGTGAGCTACATGGAACTTTCTGGTTTCATACATGAGACCAGTGCCCTCTCCGCCTAGTTCACATCATCTGTTAGACCGTTATCAGAACCACTCTGCGTGTGACTTGGGCACACACCCAGTGGGTGTCTCACCAGCACGCACCTCCTTTCTCTAAGAACAGCCCCTCTCTCTCCCCCTTTGGACAAGCTCAGGCAGCCATATTTATATCACAAGATTTCTGTCTTGGACATAACTGATTGGACCGGGGAGGTCACCTGACTAAAGCTGAGCCAATCAGATTCTCTCTCTCCCCCAGAATTTGAAACTGGGTTTGCAGATGGGTTGGTCAGTTCCCACTTGCTGCTTGAAGTGTGGAGTGTCAGCTCAGGGAACGCTGCTGCCTGCCTTTCACAGAGAAGACAGCGTGCAGAAAAAGACAAAGATGATGCAGATGAACAACTCCAGGAACGACTCCAGGCCATGGGGCATAAGAGAGAACCTGGTTACCCGTCTGTAGATCCTGTCCCTCTTGAGACCCTGTTTCAAGGTGTTTCCTTGGGTTTGGAGAAATGGATCCCATAAATTGTTCCCCTTTTTATTTATTGGGCAAACTTGAAGGGTTTTCTGCTCTTTCCACCAAGTCAACAATACCATGAGAAAATGGTGGTAGACACATGATAGCCTGAGATGGCCCTAGTTCCTACCTGTGAGACTCGTCATAAATACTTTCTTAGTACTCATTTCAGTTTAGGCAAACGTCTACGTAATGGCTCTTACAAACCTCTCTTCCATGGTTTGAACATCTGTTCCAAAATTCAGGTTGACAACTTAATTCCTAGTCCAAGTCTTTGGAGGCGGGGCTTTTACAAAGCAGTTATGCCTCAGGGCTGTGCCCCATGGATGGATTAGTGCCCCAGAAAAGGGCTGGAGGGAACCAGCTGTGCTCTTTACGACTAACGGGAACACCCAGCCGCCATCTTGGAAGCAGAGGCCAGGCCCTCCTCAGACACCGAATCTGCCAGAGCCTTGATTTTGAACTTCTCAGCCTCCATCATTATGAAAAATAAGTTTATACTGTTTCGCAATTATCCAGTTTAAAGAATGTTATAACAGGAGGAGAAAGACTAAAACACTCCCGTTTGGGGGTGACCATAAAGAGAAAAGAGGGTGGGAATGTGTATGAGGAGGTGGCTCTCCAAGGGTCGTCATGACTGAGAGCCTCCCCTGCCCACCTGCCTTGTGTCCCACCATTAAGTTCATCCCATTCTGCGTAGGTCAGCACAGAGTGATCCACGAGGAAGCAAAGATCCCCCTTCTACAGATGGCACTACTGAAGCTTAGACCTTACCCAGTGGCTCCTTGCACCCTCTGGCACCCTGGGTGCTTATTTTATAACTGATAAGAGCAACCTAGCATCAGCACCAACTTGAGACTGGGACCCAGCTCCGACTCAGTCCCTGATATCATCCCATTGACACGGCTTTGGCCTTTCTAAGGAATCCCGCGACGCTCTGAGGGGCATGACTGACTGTCACTTCCCTGAATGCTTTAGAATTATTTAGAAAACTTTTTGAAAAGGAGTTGAAATCTTGACCACATTCCAGACCCACGGAATCAAGTCTCTGGATCTGGGACTTGGACATGGTTCTTTTAAAAAATATACTGAGATGATTCTGGAGGTTGAGAACTAAGGAGCGGGGCGAATCACATTACTTTTGGAAAGGGGCAGAGATGCCTTTAGCTGGAGAAGGCTGGGTCTTCACTCTGAGTGGGGGACCATGAACTTCTCGAGCTCCTTCCTGGGGATGGGTCAGAGAGAAAGGGAAGAATATCATAAAGTGGGACCGAATTGACTTCAGATGTTTCCTGTTATCTTTGATTGTCACACTGGCTTCGACTTTCTGAAATCCAGTCATGGTCCTTAATTAGAATTTGGACCCAACACGAGAATTTATGAATATTCTCAAAGTATGAGGAAACAGCCTTGTTCAATAGGGGAGCTTTGTAAATAAGACTTCCCAAGACCTTCTTTAGCTGGCTTAAGGGAATCAGCCACACACACACACACACACACACACACACACTCCCCAGTGGTGGGCTTGTTAATGATACACTGGATTTTAGTTAGTCATTAAAGTCGATCTGTGGGGACCTCTGTTTGCTGAACACTGTTGCTGGCATATGGTGGAGGCTCAATAAATATTTGTTGAATCTATGAATAAATGAACATATTGTCACTGTAGAACTCACCACATGCTCTTTGGATTAGAGAGATTCTTAAAAAGGAGTGTTAGATGCTGAGATCCAAACAAAAAAAGGAGCCGGCCTGCCTCCACTAAGAACCTGGGGGCTCACGGGCTGCCAGTCACAATTGTGACCTCTGCCAGTGTCCATGGGTTTTGCTTTCAAGACTCTTGAGTACCAAGGGGCTGGGGTTGGGTGTGGGTACCTCACACGTGTCCTATACCAGGGGGACAGCCATTCCCACTTAGCTTCTCCTCCACGTTTTCAAGGGACAAATGGGCAGCCCAAGGCTTCTCAGTCTTGTCGACCCAGACAGCAGCAGGGGCAGAGGTGCATGAACTCCTGACCCCCCTGATTTAGTGGCATTCCCAATGCCTGCAGGGGTCTCGGAAATTTCTAGAATTATTTAAGAATTTTATTCTGGTGTTGTAGTCCACCTGGTAATCAACCCCAACAGAAAAGGAAGTCCCCTCCTTGCCAGTCCTCCGCCGGCCCACTCCTGTGGGGTTTTACATGTTGGCATGATGGTGTCTGCCTCAGGGTTGTGGCAAGTCGCTCACTGTCCCATGGTAGGAAAGTCACCCACCTCGCGTGGCCTTCCGGCCTGGACCTCCAATACCCTCGGTTGGAGCCGAAGTTCTTGGTGGAGAAGAACCAAGCCTCCTGGTCCTCCTTCCCAATCCGGTGGGTCTTGCTCTTTCCTTCTGGACCATGTAAATCCCACAAGCCCTCCGCTGGTTAAACAGCCGATGGGCTCTGATGGCACCCTGAGGGGAATTGGTTGGAGGGGACGGATTAACAGTCCTTCCCTGCATGGACCCTGCAGATGGGAGTCTTTCAATATGGCGCCTTGAAAAATGCGTCCAATCCCTTTGCCAACCAAAGGAGAGCCATGGCAGAGGCAGCAGTGGGCCTCAGTCTGTGTCCCTGGGCAAGCTGCTCAACCTCCTCCTGTCCCTGCTTCCTTCTCTAAAAAGTGGAAGTAAGTGTAGAAATTAACCTGTGGAGTCAGATGTAACATGAGATAATCCATAAAAAGGTCTTTGCCTGGTGCATGATAAATAAAAAAAATGAAAACTGTTTTCATAATCACCATCATCATCATCACAACCACCATCATCATAACTATCATCAGTCACCACCATCACCGTGATCACCACCATCACCACCATCACCACCATCACCACCATCACCATGATGACCACCATCACTACCATCACCATCACCATCACCATGATCACCACCATCACCACCATCACCATCACCATCACCATCATCACCACCGTCACCATGATGACCACCATCACTACCATCACCATCACCATCACCATGATCACCATCATCACCATCACCATGATCACCACCATCACCACCATCGCCATGATCACCATCATCAACATCACCATCATCACTATTGTTATCATCACCATCACCATGATCACCACCATCACCACCGTCACCATCACCATCATCACCACCATCACCACCGTCACCATGATGACCACCATCACTACCATCACCATCACCATCACCATGATCACCACCATCACCATCACCATGATCACCACCATCACCACCATCGCCATCACCATCACCATGATCACCACCGTCACCATGATGACCACCATCACTACCATCACCATCACCATCACCATGATCACCATCATCACCACCGTCACCATGATGACCACCATCACTACCATCACCATCACCATGATCACCACCATCACCACCGTCACCATGATGACCACCATCACCACCGTCACCATGATGACCACCATCACTACCATCACCATCACCATCATCACCACCATCATTACCACCATCACCCTCACCGTCATCACTATCATATCAACATCATTATGGTCATCATCACCATCACCATTGTCATCACCATCATCACTTTTACATCATCATCACCATCAATATCATCATCATCACCACAACCACAATCATCCTCACTATCGCCATCACCACCACCATCATCATCATCACCATCACCATCATCATCATCATCATCATCATCACCATCACCATCATCATCATCATCATCATCACCATCACCATCATCACCATCATCATCATCATCATCATCATCATCATCACCATCACCATCATCATCATCACCATCACCACGATCAGCACCATCTTACTATCCCCGTCATCATCACCATCAGTATCATCATCAACATCACAACTACAATCTGAGCTTCCAGAAATACCAACACTGGCTTTTCCTAAGAGACCTTGACCCCATTCATTAAGAGGGTCAGGGGGAATTCCTTAAATAATGAAGGGGTGGAGCTGTGTCTGAAGAGTGGTGAAGACACGGGGCAGGTGACTAGACAGAGAAGAGAGGAGGGCAGTGCAGGTGTGGTGGGGAGACATACCCAGGGGGGTTAGGGGTCAGCAAACAGCACATTTGTCTACAGTGGGTAGAGAGAGAGGGGAAATGAGGCAGAAGAGAGATAGAAGGTGGCCTGGCTGTCAGGTTGGGGGGCTGGGCACCACATGTTGGTTTTGTTTTTTTTCACTCCAACTTATTTGATCAGAGAAAATGTGCATGCTCAGGAAGACTCATCTGCTTTCTAGAGAAAATAGATATCCTGAACGAGGACAATCTTTAGTCTTAACAAAATGGCCAACACCGCCACGTGCTTGGATGTTCCGTTTGTCAAATCATATCCTTTGCTTCGACAGCAAAGCCGGGGCCCTGTGACAGCTGTTTGGAAGCAAATGTGTAGGACATTTCATTGGACAGTATTGAATTTGTTCAGACCCTTGCAATTTCCCTGGAAGGGGCCATGGATACAGGGTCAATTTACCCTCCGACCTGGAGCCACAAAGTTGATAATCAGCTGCCACCGTCTACGGGGGAGAGGAACTGCTGTGTGGAGCTGTTCAATAAATCTACTATTAGCAGGGAAAGTGCTTACACGCACTTAAAAAAAATTAAACAACAAAATAAGAACCCTTGATTGACAAGGCGTCAATAAAGCTGTGCAGATGCACTGTTGACCTCCTCCCCCCCACCTGCCAATCTGTGTTTATTAGAAATCAGTTCCTATAAATAGCTGGTGGGAGAGAAAACAGCCAGCTGCTTCTCAAATGTGCAATTGTGAAATGCTAACTGTTTAATAGGGGGCTCTTGGTTCTATTGGGGAGGGAGGGAGGGGCTGCTGTCCGGAGGTGGTCCACCTTTGAAGCAGAACTGCTATCTCCCACCTCACATCTATTCTTCCTTTTTGCTCACTAAACGAACCCCAGTCTATTTTCAGGGTGGCAATGTGTTCCAATAAAATGAGTGGCCTTCTTATTCTTTAAAGCTAAGGTTGTTGTTCTGACCAATGACCCACAAGCTAAGCATTTTTGAGAAATTCTTATTGTTCTCAAAAACACACTAGCTCTTTTGCTTTCTTCCTTCTGTTTTCTTCCTGCCTAGAATGTAGATGAAAGTCTAGGGGCACAGCAGCCATATTGTGACTATGAGGTTACCAGCTGGAGGATGGTGACCACTGTGCTAACTATGATGGTGCAGAAAGATGGGCATGGCTGAAGTCCCTGGTGGTGTTATTGAGGCATTTCTAACCCCAAGCCGCCTGTTCACAGACTCTGTTGTGTGATAGAAAGGGATTCATCTATTGAAGACACAGTGGAAAGACTGTCTGCTAATTGCAGCTGACCACATCCCCAGGTGACAAACCACCTTCCAGAATCTCTTCTGAGATTTATGCTGTCAGTAGCAGGTGAGGACCATGGGCCCAACATCAGACAATATTCAATGTGGGTAAAGTGAACAACACCGTAATCACACTTTTTCTCATCGTCACAGATATGAGACACCTATAAAACTTACCTATAGCGTATACTATGTAATTATATAACAAAATTATAATGTAACAATAATATCAGTTAAGATAAAAATACATGGAAACTCGAGATTATTATCTCCAACCCATTTTAATCCCCCTGTGTTGATTTCATTGAACTCTCTGCACATTAGAAACTTGGGACTTTGTGGATTAAGAGTAAAATGCAGTGGTTCTTGAACCAGACAGACGTGGGCTTGGGTCCCGAAGTGAGCTGCCACTCCCTAGCTCCAGGACCTTGGCCAAGTCTCTTTACAGGTGTGAGCCTTGCTTGTGCCACCTGTGAAGTGGGGTCACGGTGTCACTTACTCTGTGGGTTGTTGTAAGCCTTTAATGGGGCACATATTGAACTTGCTCTGTGCCTCTTCTAGAGTCTTCTCTCCCCGTTTTCCACCCGGGGGTCCAGGGTCCTTCCCAACACCCTCCAGACACACATGAGGCAGGGCTGCCTCTGAGCCTTGGTCCGTACATTCCCCCACCTGGATCCACTTGGATTCCACCCATCGGGGTGCTGCTGGCCAGCTCTGGGGGCCCCTCCATGAAGTCTCCTCCATCCTGCTGGACAGAGGGCACCTGTCCCACCTCCCCGGGCCGTTGTTGAGAAAGGCCGAGCCCAGGGCGCTCGCAGCAGAGGGGCACAGCAGCCATATTGTGACTATGAGGTTACAAGGCAGATTCCGGTCGACAGTTTCCCCCCTCAAAGGAGGAGAAGCCATTCTAGGTTGGGTGGTGTAGGGATCCCAGAGGGGCCCTGAGCCACAGTTCCCAGGGGGAGAGAAGTCGGTGCTCCTGGAGAGGACCAGGGAGGACGGGGACAACGGGGCAGGTGGGTTGGAGAGGGAAGTCTGGGGGGTTCTCTGTCTTTTCTGGAATCTGACCTGGCCTCTGTTCATGTCGTGGCCAGCTAAGCAAGGGTTGGTTGCGTGGCCAGCTAAGCAAGGGTTGGTTGGAAGCGTCTCTGGTGGCTTCTGGACCAGGCCCTTCAGCCCGCTCTCCTTTCGGGTTCAGACTTGAGTCTGTTCCTCTGTCTGCCCAGCGTCTCCGGTGGCCGTCGTGCGGGGATAATTCAATAGAGGGGATTGACTGGGCAGATGGACAAGAAGTGGGGAGTCAAGTGGGACTGGAGGCCCCAGGACCAAAGCAGTAGCCAGAGGAGGTGGGTCCACAGTCCCCAGAATCTGGGATCTCCAGGATGGAGCTGCCCAGCTGGGAGCCCTGGGGACTGTCAAAGCCAGAACCCCCTGCTGGTCCCCACCCGGCCTGTCAATCTTCTGTCAGTCCCTCCCATTGAGAGACCCACTAGGGAGACATTGTCCAGGGAGCCTGGGAAGTGTATCTCCCCTTACAGCAGACAATGTAGCAGAGAAGACTCAGGCGGATGGTCACCATGGGGCGATGGGGCAGGGGACAGCTTCTTAGATGTTCACTGCACGGGTCGGAGCCTTCAGGGGTGAGAGGAAGCTCTGAGAACACGGGGCTCTGCCTCCACTTGACAGCCCAGCAGGCGGAGGCTCAGAGAGGGGAGATCTGCTCAACTCCCCGCAGCCAAGATCCGGGCGGTCTGGAGAGAGGCTCCTGGCCTCTAGACGCTGACCGCTTTCCCCCTGAACCCACCCAGGGCCCCCTTCCCTGCAGCCTGGCACCTGACCCAGCAGCGCTCTCCCTGACGCTCCTGATGACTTTATTAAAACTCAACTCCCTGAGCCTGGACTTCAGCTCAGCCTGGAGGTCCCATGACTCAGTCTCCGTCCTGCAGGGAACAAGACCAGCCACTTGACGTGAGCCAGCTGGGCCAGGCCTGCCTGAGAGGGAAGGCCCCGAGGGGCCAGCTCTGGATGCGGCCCACAGGCCAGGCCTGCTGTCTCCCTCGAAGGCCGTGCCCGGCTCCCCTTTCCTCCCAGGGTTGGGGTTGGCCTGTCCTGGCCTGCCTGGACCATAGCAGTGGGGGGACAAGCCTTCCCAGCCCCCCACTCCCAGGCTTTCCAGGGAGCAGGGCTGGGCCTTTGCCCTTCAGACTGATGAAGACGCAGGCAAGCCCCGTGGCCAGTGCCGGCTGAGATCAGGGGATAAAGGACAGGGTGGTGCCCACAGCGTCCTGGCCAGATCCCTTCATGAGACCCACCCCCTCAGCCCTCAGGGTGGGTGAGCATGAGCGGCTAAGGGCTCCCAGGTACTACTTTCTTCAGATAATTGTCCTGGGAGACTGTAGGTCCCCTGCCAGAGGCTGAGACCCCCTGCTAGGGCCAGGACATGGTTTGAGCCCTCTAAGACACAGGTTGAAACCCGAGTACCACTGCAGCGTGTCCAGAGGGGCCTGGGGCTGCTGGGTCCCAGGGCAGAGCCCTCCAGGGACGAGCGTCTGGCTCCTGGGAACTGGCCGTCCCCTGTAGCTGTCATGGGGTTGGCTCCCTTTCCGTTTGCCACCATGAGTCAGTGCAGCCCAGTTCTCACCAGATGACCCCACGGGATCTGGATCACAGCCTCTAGGACCAAGAGCCCCTCCACCAAAAAAAGTCCTCTTTCAAAATAAATGTCCTGATCTTGGTTAATTTAGGATACAACAGGAAATGGACCAAGCTACTCCTCAGTCCCCGAGAATGGCCTCCCTGTCAGTGCTTGACCAGTGGCCAGCGTGGACACCAGGCCTCTGAGTGGCACCACCCAGGGGCGGTGGTTCACGCTGGGGGTTCCTGGGGGGCAGGCTGAGGCCCGACGCCCAGGGAGACCCAGCTCCTGCTGAGCTCCTCTCTCGCCCCCTCCCATCTCCCCTGCTCTTCCTCCCAAGCAAAGGGAGCCACCCACACCCCGGTCCCTGGCTCTGCTTCTGGGGACGCCGGCTGAAGGTACTTGGGCGAGACCTGGGAAGTCATCTAGTCCAACCCCACTTCTTACGGAGGCCCATCTGCTCCTGCGCCCGAGCCAGGACGGGTCACCACTCCCGGCTCCGGACCTTCTGGGCTGACTGGTAATTGTCCGTGTGTCTCTCTGTCTTGGTGGACAGGGCTGGGTCTTAGTCCACTGTATATCTTCCTGTTCAGGGTCTGTCCACGGCGAGCATCCTGTGATAAGAACAATCGAGGCTTGAAAAGAGCCACGAAAGGGAAGACTCGGGCCGGAACGCCACACTCCGGACCCTCACTGGGGGGCTCTCTCCCTCTGAGAAGGCATCCCCCCTGCAAAGACAGGTGGTGCTTCCCGAGCACCACCCCTCACCTGGCCCCGCGGATGGCAGTTCTGCGGGGCAGCAGCCCGCCTCGACAGGGCTCCGCATCCCGCCCCACAGCGCAGAGCGCGCCACAGTGGGAGGCAAGGCTGACTGCAGAATACTGCTCCCAGCTGGGCCAGTGGTCTACCTGCTTCGGGAGCGAAGGCTGTCCAGGCGCCCTGGGTGGGCACGAGGTGGACAGCACGGTGGGAAGGAAGCGGTGGCTTCACACTTTGGCCATCATCCCGGTCGAGGTATTTACTGTGGTTTGGATATGGTTTGAGTGTGGCCCCGAAGGGTGGGTAGCTTGGTCCCCAGTGTGGCTAGGTTGAAAGGAAGTGGGACCTCGGGAGGTGGCCTTGTGCAAGGTCACAGGCCCTGGGGGAGCTGCCCTGGCAAGGAATTAATGAAGATTCTCAGGGACCCTGTGAAAGGATTGTCATAAAGTATAAGCCTGGCCCCTCCCTTTTTTGTGTCTTCCTGTCAAACCAGTGATCTCTTCCTACCTCATGTGATCTGCCATGAGGCCATCCACCAAGTGACACAGCCAGAGGGGCCCTCACCAGAGCTCCACAGATGTGGGCACCACGCTTCAGACCTCCAAAACTGTGAGTAAATAAATCTTTTTTCTTTACCGATTACCCAGCTTCGGGTGTTTTGTTACAGCAACGGTAAACAGACTAATACAGTATCTTTGCCTCCACTGGAACCCATCAACTGCTCAGACATTAACATCTTCTTGCTCTTTCTACTCAAGATGTGAACCTCATAGAGCATCAGCATCTCAAGAGTATATGGAACTTCAGGGGTCATGGGACCCACCCCTAACTCAGGAACGATAGTACTAGCAATAGGATTAGTTCACATGTAAAGAGCCTGTGCTGTGAGACAGGTCCTCTGCTCGATGCTTTCTGTCTGTCTAAACCATCCCAGGAGGAAGGTGCACAGACAGCTCTAATTTTCTGGAGAAGAAATGAGGTGTGGAGAAAGAAGTAATTTGCTTAAAATCATGCAAAAAGTAAGTGTATTCTTTAGGGTTACAAGCACTCCCCAAAATACTCAGGTGTAACACAGCAGGGATTCACCACGGGACTTCCTAAGGGGTGTTTCTGGTCTCTGGGAGCTGTCCTCTCCATGGTGTTTTGGGGACCAGACTCTTTCTGTCTGTGACTCTGCTACCCCAGGTCTTCTTCCGTCAACCATTCCATCTGGAAGAAGGAGGAGCCTGGAGCTTCCAATCTCGGCCCGGAGGTGACATGGGTCACTTCCGCTCCCATCTCGTGGGGAGAGTCAGTGATGTTGCCAATCTGGGTGTCAGAGGGGAAGGCTTGTCACTTCTCAAGGACAAGTCTGCACTGCAGAGTGAAAAGAGTCACTTGGGTGGCAGCTAGCCATCTGTCCCCCACCAAATCCTTGATGGAGGTAGAAGGAAGGGGGACAGGGACCAGGTGGACATTACGTGGGCTCAGCTGTCCCTGGTAACGGAGAACACGACATCTTCCCTGGTCCTCCTTCCGCCAGCTCCCACGCAGGCTGGGGGGCAGAACAGGGTCACAGCCCATCCCTGACTAAGGGAAGGCGGGAAACCAGAGAGCAGGAGTGTCACGGGCTTAGACTGGACCGTCCACCACCTGGGGACGGGCATGTGGCATCTAGAACTTGAACAGGATTTGATTTGCAAGGAAAAAGGGGCGATAAAGGAAAAAAGAGATGAGAAACCAGCTTCTTGAGTCTATCACCTGCTGAGAGCCACGGCCGAGTCTGTATGGCCCCTGGCATTTTGCCAACAGTATTGATTGACAGGCGAGGCATTACTATCCGCCTCTGCCGCAACTTTTGAGTTCTCGCACTATTTTGGAGTTCTCGTGGGATTTCCGGGGATTCCCCGAGAGTTCCCATTGGTTGGGGAAGTGCAGGAGGAGGGATTTCCGGGAATCACCCATTCATTTATTAAAAATTGGTCCCGCCAATGTTGAGTGGTCATCTGCTGAGGGCCCAGCCCTGGTGGCCAGCTGTGGGCAGTGTCCGAGGCCATTCTGACTTCCACTCACATTGCACAGAAAATGCCTGCACCATCCCCGGTCACCTAGGACCTCAAGGTAGCTAAGTCCCCAAGATGACTTCTAGGGCGCTCCCTGCAGCAATAGATGCTATTGGTCACTCCAAGTTGTCTGTCCTCTCTGGGGTAGCCAGCGAAAACACAGATCCCAGGGCCAGACATGGAACTAACAGGACCACAGGAGGTGGAGGGACCCTCCTGCACCCTCAGCAACTCCATCACCAGAGGAGATGACCGTGGAAGAGCCAGGAGCCCTACCCACCAGCCGCCCCTCTGCCTGGCTCCCCGGAGGGGACCGGGAAGGGCCTCCCCCCATCATGGCTGATGATTAGACCAAGTTCATGTTCAGAATGTCTATAAAGCTATTTGGGCCAAATTTCCATGTTAACTGTTCAGACCAGAAATGCTCAGTGTCAGTAAAATTTGGTTGGATTCTAAGACAACTCAGTCAAGATCAGGAACACGTGGGGGCTGATTTGATTTAACCCAGAGAAGAAACGCCTCTCCTCTCCTGCGCGGCTGTAACCCCAAATGCATAAAGATACACGCGCGCTTGGTCTCCGCCAGAAATGTCAACTGCTTTTGATCTCTCCCTTTAGATATTAAAGTCCCCTGCTCACCTCCGGCTTGGCGGCCCCGCCCAGGGCTTTCAGACCCATAGACAGGCCTGGAGCTGCGAGAGGGTGGAAGCTGTTTGCTTTTGAGCCGGGGCCCTGTGGCCCGAAGGTCGCGTTTAATCAGCCTCAAGGTTTTGATGAACGTGGACTTGGAGTCTAAAATAGCATTTCAGTCCACCCCACCCCTTCCTGCTGCCCCACCACCAGCCAGGGAGGGGGGGACAGGGGCCGTGGAGGTGTGTGTGTGTGGGGGGGTGTTTGTTGTTAAGGTTCAGAAGCAAATGAGCTGTGCTTGGCTGGTGGCCACCATGGCACACGGCTCTCCTCCTGGCTGTGGGGAGGGGCCCGGCCCCAATGCCAGGACCGGGTCCTGGGTGCCCCCTGGTTACAGGACTTGAGCAGCAGAGTGCCCGATGGAGGCTGAGGTCACGTTCTCCTTCTCAGAGGGTAAAGACAGATGCTGCCGCTCAGGAGAGGGCCTGGGGCTAGTCTCCTGTGACTTCTCTTCTGGCCACCAAGTGGGTAGAAGGTGAAAGTAAAGGTGTTTCAGTCTGTCCTAGGGGCCGATGGCAAACCCGGCCACGACTGAAGAGGGTAGAAGAAACTCGCAGCTGCTCCTGCCCTTGGAGGGACGTTCATGCCACATCCTGGGATGGCCGCTGGGCTCTCTCTGCTCTCTCAGGTTCTCCTCCCACTTCTGACCTCTCCATCCTTGCTGGAGGGTTCGCAGAGAGCCTTGGCTGACCTCATTTCCCCACTCTTTCCTTCTGGCATGGACTTTTTGGAATAACGGTAGAATGTTCTAGAAACGGAACACCCTACACTATGGAGGAACTGCGAGGGACAGCTCAGGCTTTGTCCCTGACCCTCCTGGCTCTGTCATGAGCTGGGGAGGACCTGCCCAGGACCATTGGGATCTGCTCCTGCCTCCCCTGGAAGCAGGAAGGTTCTTGAAGCTTTGCCCGTGGTGGAGTCAGACTGCTCTTTAGGTGAGGAATCCAGAGGGCCGCCATTCTGCTGGGCTGGCCAGAATGTCCAGGGTGACTCCAGTCCCGCCCAGGTGCCCAGCGGATCTGGCTGGGACAGCACTGGTGGGCCCCGGGTAAGCAGTCCTGGTGTTCCGGAAACAACGGAGAATAAACCCCAAGGCTTGGCCTCTGTGCAGAGCCCCAGGTAGGGGAAGGGCCACCTCCTCAGGGTCACCCTTGCCTCCACGCCCAGCAACCTAACAAACAGAGGCCTCTGAGAATCTGACCCACGGGGAAATAATAAGACTCGTCATGGTCAAATCCTGACCTAAGCCCTGGAACCAGGTCTGCAGAGGCAGGAAGCACAGGCAGCCAGGCGTCCCTCTCTTGTTTGGTCATTAGTGGGGTAGTTCCTGGTGGTGCCAGCCCCCAAAGATGATGTGTGGTCCCTGGCCTGCCACCCTGCAAGAGCTGCTAACCTCTGACAGGAGGTAAACAGAAAAATCATCCCAAGACATGGAGCAGACTCCAGAACAGCAGGAGGTGCACACTGTGATGGGACGCAGGAGTGGCAGTCACCACCCGTGCAGAGGGTGGGCTTCAATGAGGAGGTGATATGGATGCCGAAAGGCTTCACCTCATTCAGAACACTGGTATAGGCAAAGAGAACAGTGTGTGCAAAGGCCCTGGGGTGTAAAAATGCATTGTGTATCCTATCAACACTAATTTACTAAACATGGGGTTAACATTGGGCACAAGCTGTGGGCAAGAGACGGCCATGGCTGGAGAGAGATTTGTGCTTTGGGATGGGCTGGGACGGGTGATAAGGAATTTACAGGGTACCACAGAACCTGAGCTCTCTGAAAGTTCAGCAGATGTGGAGATGGAGGTTCATCCTGGGCAGAGACCTGTGTGAGGAGGAGAGAGGGGCCCAGGAAGGTCTGGTCCAAGTCACCATTATGTCACCAGGGACCACGAACACAGCCGACGAAAACACCCACTTACCAGCTCACGGTCTGCAGCTCAGAGGTTGAGGCTGATGTCATCAGGTTCTGTGGTCAGGTCTCTGGCTGAGACTGATGTGCTGCCCAGAGTCCTCCCAGGGCCTCTCTGATGGTTGGCAAAATCCATTTCCTCCTATTGTAGGATTGAGGTCCCGGATGGGCCGCTGGCTGTCAGCTGCAGCCTGTCCCAGAGCCCCGCCATGGTGGAGATCTCTGTCAGTGGTCATGGAATCGGCCTCCTCCACGGCCAGTGGGTCTCTGACCTTCCTCTGCAGCTAGAGGGGGAAAGCGCTCTGCTTTAACTAGAAGGGCCCCTGTGGTCAGCTCAGGCCCACCCGGGTTATCTCTGTGTCTGAAGGTCAACGGACCTGGGACGCGAGCTCCATCTGTCAATCCCCCAGAGCAACACCCCGGCCCAGGGGTGGGGAGTCGGGGCGCAGCTCAGCAAGCCGCCTGTCGCGGGGAGGAGGGCCCGGCAGCTGGAGCACAGTCCTGGGGGACAGAGGAGGCCCCACCTGCCTCCTGATGCAGCTTGCCCTGTCACCCGAGGCTTGCTGGCCGGGTGGTCGCAGAGAGGTGGCCTTCCCAGGGCCTGGCTTAGGATGGCCCTGTGGCAGGGGCTTTGGGTCAATGGAATGCTCTGTCGGAGACTGGGTTCCACTGGGCCCAGCGACCAGTGTGGGGTGAAGGGGTGGGGAGATCCACCACAGGGTAGAGGCTCGGGGCCTCACCTTGTCCCCCAGGCCCACCAGCCTTCGGTTCCTGCTGCCGGGCCTCCTCGTACCAGCAAAGCTGCCCAGAGAAGCCGGAAGTCCCCACCCAAGTGCCTGCTGGCCTGTCACCTCCCTTCTGAGACCCTGCAGCTGGGAGACACCACCGTTGCCACTTTCAGGGAAGACGTTAGATAAAAGCCAGGGCTAGGCCGGACGCGGTCACACACCCCTGTAATCCCAGTGGCTCTGGAGGCTGAGGCAGGAGGATGGTGAGTTCAAAGCCAGCCTCAGCAAAAGCAAGGTGCTAAACAACTCAGTGAGACCCTGTCTCTAAATACAATACAAAATAGGGCTGGGATGGGGCTCAGTGGTTAAGTGCCCCTGAGTTCAATCCCCAGTGCCAAAAAAAAAACCCCAAAAACACAAGCTAAAGCTTAGAAGAGCCAAAGAGTGCCAACAGGGACAAGAGTGCCCCCAGGGACGTCCCCCTTGGCTGCAGGCTCCGTGTCGGTCACTCCCTCTGATGCCCCTCCCACTCAGATATCTGTCTCTTCTTCTTTGCCTCCTTCTGGAAACTCTAGGGCTCAAGGCTTCGTATCCAGGAAAGAGGCTCCGAGCAGAGAGGAGTCCACTCAGCCCCGGGGGACGTCTGTGGCACCATGACAAAGTAGGAATGTGACAATTCTGAACCTCAACACAGGACAGTGTTCAGCCACAGAAACGACCCGCAGAGCCGCAGGTCACCCAAAGGTAAAGAGCAGAGGCCCCTGAGGGAGGCCAGGCCCGTCCTCGGCTCCAGATCACAGCTGGCACCGTCTGCCCCCTCCCGCCCCCCCTCCCCCACTCTTCTTGTTCCCTTCGTTTCTGGAACCTCCCGTCGTCCCACCTCCACCCTCAGCTCTGAAATGTCATTTTGAAGTCTTTCAGTGACTCAGGTGAGATGAGGAGGGAGGCCCGCGGTCAGCGCCCGGGATCCACACTGCTTGACGTTGACCTTGGGCTCCCAGAGGACGTGGGTCAGAGGGGTTCATTAGAAAGCACCCCAACCTGGCCCTCGCTCACCGCCAGGCAGGCCTGAGCTGGGTGCCAGGTGGAAGGAGCCTAATGCCCCCCAAGAGCACACGGAGACAGATGCCCGGCGCAGCCTGCGGATCACCCTCCTGGCAGACTCAGGGCTATTAAGTTCCTCCATTTACCTCTGAAAGGGAAGGGGCTCCCCGGACCTGCAGGGGGCTGCTCTCTCCCCTCTTGGGCTCATCCTCCGCCCCCAGCAGGCTCTGAGAAGGGTGGGTAGATCTTTGGGGCTGGGAGGAGGTAAGTCTTTGGGGTTAGGGGTGAGAAGAGGAAGTAGTTTAACCAAAGCTAATTAGCTCTTTCTAGCTACATGACCTTGATCTCTCTGAAGGTCATTCTGCTCATTTGTAAACTGGGGGGAATGATCACACTTACCTGTGAGGATTGCAGGGAAACAGGAAGGGAGCGTGTTGGTGGGGGCGAGGCTGGATGCCCACCCAGAGTCCATTCTGCTCTTCTTCAATATCTACGGACTTGTGGTCCTGGGGAGAGTAGTAAGAAATGCCCAGATAAAATAATGCTTTTCTGGCTTTCCTATGTTAAGGATGCCCATGAGCTATGAATAAAAGTTGGGTGGAGGTAGTGGAGCTTCCTAGGAACATTAGAGCGGGTATGTTCAGCTGAGAGATGTCTTTTGCCTTCCCACTTCCTCCTCCTTCCTGCTTGGAGTGCAGACATGATGGCTGGTGCTCCAGGAGCTACTTTTGGAGAATGAAGCATCCTTAAGAATACATTCAGAGCTAAAGATGGTGGAACTTTAGTCCACTGCCCCTGGACTATTTCTGGATTTCTTTGAAAGGAGAGAAAATTAATCTCTCTTTTTATTTAAGCCATTGGTTCTCAAACTTTAGCCTGGATTAAAAAAAAAAAAAATCACCTGGGAAGCTCATTAAAACACACATACTGTTGGACTCCACCCCCAGATCTTCTAATTCAGGAGGTGGACCCCTAGAATTTTATTTCTATCATATTTTCAGATGATACTGTTTCTTCTGGTCTGAGCACTACACTTTAAGAACAAGGAGTTCAAGCCACCATCTGTCAGATTCCTGTTTTACAAAGGAGAAGTGAGTTCTTATTCACCCACAAATAAAGACTTCACACTCGATAAATGTGATGTGTACTTTTGCACAGGAACGAGGGTTATGTTCGTGAGGGGTTCTACCTGTTCACTGTCCTGGGACCCAGCCACAAAGTAAGTCAGGGTCTCAGGGGAGCTGGAAGGGAACAGAAAACTGGGTGACAAGAGCTCCGCCCACCTCCACCAAAGAGCAGGTTGACCTCAAGAGCCTCGGTGGACGCCAGGTTGTCCCAGGGCCCCGCTTGCTCAGGCCCAACCCACGGCACCATCCCGCTTGTCCATGTGTCCTTAGACTTGGCCTGAGCCAAGCCCTCTGTGTGGATCATCTCATTTAATCCTCACGATCCATTTCACAGTCCGGGAGACTGAGGCCGACGGCGCCCAGCTAGCTTCCCCACAGTCACAAGACGCTAGCAAGCAATGGAGCCCCGACCTGAGCTTGGATCTGTCTGACCACGAACGCCACCTTGCAAACAGCCTTTTGCTGGAGTCACCAGGACTGTGTCACCACGGCTCTGCCATTAGGCTACGTTCAACCACATTCCCAAAGACGGGAAAGCAAGAGGACTTTGGGCAGCCCTGGGAGAGGGTGGGGAGAGTTGGACCCCTCTCGGCTCCCACCCCTGTGTCCTTGGACACTCATTAAGGGCTGAGCACAGGCCCTGGAGAGGTATCGAGGACCACTCCCAGCAGGTGGGCGGTGGTGACAGATTGGAAGCCGCGCTGCTCCTGAGGGGAGGGTCCATGGCCCAGCATTGCCATCTGTTCCAATAAAATATGGAGTTGGGGACGTCCAGGCGTCTCTCTCTCTGCACCGAGTGATGACCTTGCAGTCGGCTCCCGGGCGAACTTGATTTATCAACTGCAGCCTGGGCAGCCGAGAGGGATGGATGAGCTTCGGGGGCTGCAGACGAGAGCAGGGTCCCTGGGAGCAGCGAGGGCCTGGGCGTGGGGCCGTCTGTCACCACCAAGGCCTGCTTAATTGTGGGAAGATGAAGCGAGGGACAGGGGACTGTACCGTATAAATCTCCGCCTTCCGTGGTGCAGCCGGGGCCTCGTCTGCCCACGAGGACACTCCCATTTGGAGGGGAGGCGCAGGACAAGGCCACCACTTCATGACAGAAGCAGCGTGGCATATGGGCCTCCGAGATGGCCCTGCTGGAAGGGATAGATAAGTGGTGTTCGGGCCTCATGGAACCCCCTGCACTCTGTGGTCAGAGTGTCCTGGGTTCGAATCCTGGCTGTGCCCTTCACCAGCCACAAAGCGGTCTCTGACTTCCGCCCTGCGCGCTGGGGCTCAGCCCCCACTCTGTCCCTGTGGTCCTTACCAGCTGTGGAGCCGGAGCAGCCTACCCGGAGACCGGCTCCCAGGCTAACTTGACTTATCAGCTCCAGCCTTGTCCCGTCCTGTGTTTTGTAAGATGGGGCTGACCACCGTCCTTAGCTTGCAGGGCTGTGCCAGTGTCTCAGGACTGGGAAGACAAAACCCGCCAAAGAGGTGGCTTAAAACCACACAGTGCGCGTTTGTGTGGTTCTGGAGACCGGGAGCTGGAGACCAAGGTGCTGGCAGGGCCATGTGCCTCTGGAGGTCCCAGGGGAACCCTCCCTGGCCTCTCAGAACCCCCCTGTGGTCCCCAGAGCTCCTTGGCTTGCAGCTACTGCAATCTCTGCCTTTGCAGTCACGCGATCGTCCCCTCTCCTCTTTGTCTGTCCCCCTCTTTCGTTTCTTAGGACTCTTGTCATTGGATTTCGGAGTCACCTGGGCTACCCAGATGACTTAGCGCAGGATCTTTAATGTACTTACAATTGGCTGAGACCCTTTGTCTAAACTGGGTCACAACCGCAGATTCTAGGGCTTAGGATTTGGACGTATGTTTCGGAAGGGCCACTGTCCAACCCACACTAAGTGCTGTCATGAGAATGGGAGGGTGAACATTTGTACCTTAGAAGAGGGCCCCGCAGGCAGGGAGTGCCCAAGACTGTATGCAGCTGTCTGTCCAAAACATGAGTATATGACCTTTAACAGGTTCTGCCTTTTGTGTTAATTTTATCCATTACGTGTTCGGGTCCTATGTACACGCATGTGCGTGCAATTAACGCACAGGAGCACATTATACAGTCAGCCCACATGCAGGTGTCACAGAAGACCAAGGCTCCCTTCTTGAGGCAAATCTGTCGAATGTCAGCCTTGAGATGACGGTGGGCACAAGGTGGGGTCACTGTCCTCAGGGAATAGCGGACCCTCAGCAAATGGCGGCTTTTGTGATGGCCACGTTGTGTCGGACCCAGGGCTGGGGGAGATCAGATCACCCAGTTAGTCCACAGATATTTATTGAGCATCTACGATGTGCCAGGTGCTGTCGGGAACGAGGGGTGCGCAAAGCGGTAAACGGGGCAATCATCCGGACGTCGCTGAGCCCTTTCTGTGGTGGGGAACGGACAGGTAACAGATGAAAGTGTCCCGTCCCGTCTGCCACCATGAGGGGAGAAGGGAGGAGGTGCTGAAGACCGCTGTAACCGTGGTGCAGACTCAGTGGTGGCCTGGTGGAGGGTGGAGCCCATGAGGAGATGGGCCCTGTCTTCCATCCTGGGTGTCCCAAGTGGGAGGGGAGAGGCTGGGCCCCACGGGGGAGGCTAGAGGTTTCAGGTTGGAGAGGCAGATCTTGAAGCACGTGTGGGGGGGTGTCCACCACTGTGAGGCAGCAGGGTGACACTGTAAGAAATGCGTGTTTGACCTTTGTTCATGGTTCTGGCACAAGAGACTCTAAGCCCCTTGGAATCTCCAGAGTGATGAGTCAATGAGATGTCACTGAGATGACTGGTGGCGGAAGCCCCTAGATGGCTCCAGGATGGAGTCTGGTGGCCAGAGAAGTCAGCTAGGTGACGGGAGCGTGGGAAGTCTTAGCCCCACTCTGGACCTCCAGGAACTGGAGAGGACCTGGTACTCGAGTCTGTCCACCGATGGCCAAGGGTGGATCAAATATGCCCACATGATGGAGCCCCCCTACAACTTCTTCCAGGCTGGTGACTGCACCCCCGGGGTGGGGCGGAGCAGCCCAACAGTCCAGGGACAGATGCTCCCGTGCCCAGGATCCTTCTAGATCTCACCCTCTGCCCCCCTTCATTTGGCCGTTCATTTGTGTCCTTGAGGGATCTTTAATAAACCAGTAAACATAAGCCCAGTGTTTCCCCGAGTCCTGTAGGACCATCTGGCAAAGTGGCTACCAAGAAGGGAGGCCGAGGGCTCTCAGTGAAACCAGAGCCTCTCTGTTTCTGTGGCGCGTGGGCTCTAAGCCGTTGGGTGTTAGCAGCTGATCAAGGCACCAGATCCGTGCCTGAGTCAGCTCTTGTCCAACACAGCAGGACTCTTCTCCACGACCCTTGAGTAGTGGCATGTGGCAGCTCTGAGTGGCAGGTGTGCCCTCCCGTGCAGCAGCAGACCCCAGAGCTCACCGCCCGTTTCTCCAGTCTTGTCTCATGAATTCAAAGGATGCAGTCCCCTGATGAGAGTGAGTGAGTGCCCAGCAGGAGGAGGGACGCATGGGGGAAAGAGGGCTCTGGGGGCAGGAGGGGGCCAGCACGGGTGGCTTGTCTAGGGGCTCACAGAGCCCTTGGGTCCATGCGATGCTCCAAATTTATGCCCATCAGGGTCTGGGAAATTATTAACGCTGCAGGTTGACCCTTGGTCTGCACTTCAGCTCGGGTCTGCCTCCCTCCACGCGTCTCCTGCTCACCTGCCATCCCGGCTACCTAGGAGCCGACGTAGGTGGGTCGAGGATGCTCTGGGTTCTGGCTGCAGTGTGCTGTGTGGAGGGGGCTCCAGCCCCAGCCAGCCAGGTCTGCACCATGTCACTCTGGGTGACAGGTCAGCACATCCTGTTGTGCCTCTGCCCTGGCTCGCTCCATCTCAGGTCCGGGCTGGCACCACAGGCTCTGGTGGCCAGCTGCTGCTCCAGCCCACCTGGGCCACTTCTCAGCTGAGGTTAATGGGCTGGCCCTGCGGCTTGGCAGCCAGGAGCCACGTGACCCCTTCATAACAGGTGGGTCGGGAGCACTTGGAGACTGGCATCTGGAGTGGGACAGTTGGTGGGACCGAGCCCTCAATATGGGCTCTGGAACCAACTCCAGACAGATAGGTCAGAGTGGACTTGAATTGCTGGATCCCGGTTGGTATCCAAAGAAGACGGGGGAAGGGCTGGGCATGGGGAAGGGCTGGGCACGGGGAAGGGCTGGGC
This sequence comes from Marmota marmota marmota, assembly GCF_001458135.2. Taxonomy (NCBI): domain Eukaryota; kingdom Metazoa; phylum Chordata; class Mammalia; order Rodentia; family Sciuridae; genus Marmota; species Marmota marmota. Next base: position 22,953,453 of record NW_026000221.1, read on the forward strand.
ACGGGGAAGCCACACATTTGGTGTCAGGAGTGAGAGTCTTCCTTCCAGCCAGCCAGGGTTGGGGGAGGAGGACGCATTTGGCGGGTGGGACAGCAGGAGCCGAGGTGTGTGGCCCGGGGGAGGATGGCATGCAGGTGACTTGGCCTGTGGAGGGGCGGGAGCTGGAGGTGTGGGCTGTCAGGGGACCTGTGAGCTCTCTGGGCCGCCTCTGGCTCCAGCCAGGTGCCACGTTGTCGTGGTCTAACTAGGATCAGCCAGGAAGCTTGTACCTTGCTGGAAATGTGAGTTCTGGATTGATGGGGACGGACGAGGGAGCTGTTTTAGTCCATTTTTGGCTGTTGTGACCGAAAGACATGAGCAGAACCATTTTAGAGGAGGAAGACTTTATTTGGGGGCTCATGGTTTCAGAGGTCTCAGTCCACAGGTGGCCGATTCCATTGCTCTGGCCCTGAGCAGAACATCATGGCAGAAGAGTATGGTGGAGGATGGCTCAGGATATGAGGATCAGGAAGCTCTGCTCTTCAGGGATAAAATATATACCCCCAAAGCCAGGCTCCCAGTGACCCACTCCCTCCAGCCACACCCTACCTGCCTACAGGCACCACCCAGTTAGGAAAAACCTCTCACAACCCAGTAGTTTCACCTCTAAACCTTCCTGCATCATCTCACACATGAGCTTTTGGGGGACGCTTCCTATCTGAACCATAACAGGAGCAGTGGGTAAGGACCAGGATGGGGATTAAACAGACATTTTAATACCCAATAATGTGTGCCAGACTCCGAATTTAGAACAGTAACCACACTGTCAGACTTGGTCCTCACATCTGTAATCCCAGGTACTCAGGAGGCTGAGGCAGGAGGATCCTAAGTCCAAGTCTGCCTGAGCTACTGAGGGAGACCCTGCCTCAAAATAAAAATACACAGAACTGGGGGTGCAGCTCAGGGGTAATGTGCCCTGGGTTCATTCCTTAGTACCAAAACGACATCAAATAGTCCTCATGTCTGTCAATAAAGGAGCCTCAGAGGGGTGCAGGAACTTGCCTGGGGTCACACAGCCGGCCAGTCCTTCCCTGCTGTGGCCTGCTAGGCCCTGCTCATCTGGCCCCAAGCCCCGCCCCTCCTCTCTCCATTGGCCCCTGTTCTGGCCACACCTCCCTGAGGGGTTCTGGAGCCAATCGCCTCCCAGCTCCCCACTGAGCTTGGCACTTGACCTTCCCACTGCTGCCCTCAGGAATCCTCAGTTCCTATCCCGAATGCCCAGCTGGAGCGTCCCCTGGGAGGCCTTCCCAGACCCTGCTCTCTGAGGAGCCCAGCAGCCCATCTAGGAGGGCTGAGCCTCAACCCGTCAGGTCCCTGGGACGGTGGCTGCAGCTGTGCGGGTGACAGTCCTGGAACAAACCTGCTCGCCTCATCCCAGCGCCCCCCATCCCCGGGGTTCTCCAAAGCCTTGGCCACTCGCCCAGCCCTGTGGGTGCCGGGGGTCTGGAGGACCGGGTGGAGACACAAAGGCCCCGTGCAAATAATTAGGGGCAGACAGGAGATGGTGGGTAGATGCCACAACCCTGCAGCCTTCCGAGGGGCCGTGTGGCTTCAGGGGTAGGTCCCAGCGGACCTCGGTGCCAGCTGCCTCATTGACAAAGCCCTTGTTTGCGCCTCTCCCTTCCCCGGGTCTCTCAATCTCCACCCCTCGTTGCACCCAGCCCCCTGCACCCAGGCCGTGGCTCAGGGCCTGCTTTTATGGACTCTCAGAATAAGACAGCACCGTCCCGCTCTGGTATTTTGTCACAGTGCTGTGTACTGTGCTCACACCGCTCCCCACAATCTGTGAGCAACCTGCTGGGTGACTATGGCAGCCGACTTCCCCTCTGTGTCCTAGTGTCCCAACCCTGATGAAACCCACCCTCCCTATCTTGCCTCAGAGTAGCTTGCTGTGACCAGTAGGCGCCCCTAGAGTATTGGCATGTGGCTTCTGAGACTGAGACCTAAAAACATGGCCCTTCCATCAGATCACGGGGATCCCATGCTCCGGCGGCAGCCTGTCTCTGTATTTGAGCAAGCTCTCCAAAGGGTGGGGTCCACCATTGAGGGACTGAGGCCTCCCACCACAGCTGTCATCACCTGGCCACCCCTGTGAGTCAGCCAGGTTGGAAGAGGACCCTCCACAGGACCACACCCCAGGCCAGCAACTTGATGCCACTTCACAAGAGACCTTGAGCCCCACCAACCCACTGAGCTGCTCCTAAATTCCCAACCCACAAAATGGTGCGAAATGATACGTGCTCATGATGATCCCAGCCGCCACGTTTTGGATGATTTTCTACTCAGCAAGGCATAGCTAGTGCATGTGCTCAATTGCATTCATTTCACAGATATTTACTGCACGGCTCTCCTGCGTCGAATGCGGATGTTATAGCGCCACCCTGCAGACGCAGACACTTGCACGATTATAGCTGCGCTCAGCGCCACCAAGAAGAAGGAGGAGAGGAACGTGAGGCTTTGGAGAGTGTGGGGGAAAGCTGGCCTCATCTGGGAGGACGAGGAAGAGAGAGCTAAGAGCAGAGGGTGAGGAGGGGTAGATGAGCGGCAGGAGGACAGCTCCGGAGCCAGGGGACCAAGCAGGGCACCTCAGCACGGGAAGTAGCTTTCCACCCGCGATTCCCTTCCCTGATGTCACCCATGCTAAGGTCTAGTTAACGTCCTACCAGCTGCTCTCCAGTCTCAACTCACAGTCTTCTCCAGGAAAACGTTCTCGGGCCCCACAGAGCAGCCACTTCCTCCCTTACCTGTTGCCCACAGGTGCGCCAGGTAAGTACCTGCTGCCTTCACTCCCTTCCGGTCATGGTTGGTAGGAAGGCTCTTTTATAGTCAGCGTTTTTCTCTGCCTAAGTCCTAAGCAAAACAACTGAAGAGGAGGAAAAGTGGATGTTGGGGTTCGTGGTCTCAAGATCCCAGTCCATACACAGCCAGCCCCATTCCTGGGGCTGCAGGTGACATCCTGGTGGAATGAGGAGCGTAGGGGAGGGGAGCAGCTCACATGATGATCAGAAGCAGAGAAAGAAGGTGCCCCCAGATACAAAATATATACCCCAAAGCGACGCCCCACCTCCTCTGGCCACGCCCCGCCTCCTCTGGCCACGCCCCGCCTCCTCGGCCACGCCCCGCCTCCTCCGGCCACGCCCCACCGGGTCACCACTTGGTTGGTCCCATCAGAGGATCCGCTTGCTGATTGGGCTCAGGCCCTCACAGCCCAGCCCTGTCTCCTCCCAACCTTGCGCTGTCTCACACAGGAGCTTTTGGGGGTCGCCTCACGTCCAAACCCTGACGGGTCTGGAATCAGCCTGTGTAAATTCTAGTCTCTAGTCTCGACTCAGCGCTTATTTGTGATTTCACCTCCCTGGGCCCATCCATGAAATGGGAGTCAAAGAAAGAAGTACTTCATCAGGATTCTGCAAGGATCCAGTGGCCATCGTACGAACCCGTCGTGCTCCCACCATCTGGTTTCATAACCAGCCACCCCAAATCCAGTGTCTGAAACCCCACGTGCCTCCCTGCTCTGGGGTGGGGAGGCTGGATGGGCTGGGCTGGGCCGGGCGTGGCCGCAAGCTGCAGCGCACCCCGAGCCCACAGCTGGTGTGTCTTCCTCCCTGAACCCGAGGGCTGCTGGGGACATGTTCTGCAGGGAAGGAGGAGACACAAGGAGCCAGGGCTGTGGCACAACTGTTTCCAGCCCTTTGGCTAAAGCTAGTCCAGGGCTGAGCTACTCCACCTCCCCGGGAAGAACGGCCAAGTTGCATGGCCAAGGACCTGCCATCCCGTCCACCGAGCACGTGCAAGACATTAGAACTCGCTGGGCCCCCGGAGGTGCTTGTAGGCCGTTATGTGATTATTTTCATATGGGTTCTCTGTGTCCACCCCAAATTGGACTTAGTATTGGATTTAGGATTCCATGAAGCAGAGAGGAGAGAAATGCAAATGGAGCCTTTGTTCCAGATGTCCTGCTGCCCTCCACAGACCTTCTCTCAATTTCACAACCATCTGAAGGGAAGGAGTTTAATTCAGTCTGTTGTACAGGTGAATAAACTAAGGTTCAGAGAATCAAGTATCTTTCTCAAAAACACACAGCTAGTAAGTACTGAAAATGGCTTTACTTTATTCAACCCTCTGCTCCAATGCCATCTCTAGAAGGACTGACTTATCTAAAGTGGCATCCCTTTTCTCTCTATATTCTACTGGGTCCCTTGTGCTTCTTCATAGTGTGGACCAGAACTGGCTTGTTATACATTTGATTGCTGTCCATCAGCCCTGCTCCCCTCTGACATCAGAAACCTTGCCAGTCTTCTTCACCACAATCCACAGTTGTGTCTGGGACCTGGTAAGAGCTCACTAAATAAATGTATTGAATAATATTATAAACTCTCTCTGATAACTCAGTGAAATAGTAAGATATACTTCCACTTTACCAATGATGAAGCCGAGATTCAGAAAGGTGAAGTGACTTGCCCAGGGCTGAACAGCTAGTAAGTTCTACTGTTGGGTTAAAAAAAAAAAAAGTGTCTCTGCATGATTCCAAAGACTTTGGCAACCCCTTAGCCTATGTTGTCTCACCCAGAAACCCCAACCTGGTTACAGCCTGGGCTCTGCCAGTGTCTCTGCACATAAGTCTCCAACACAACCTGAGGCAGGTCCCTCGCACAGGACTTCAGGCCACCCTCCCCTCATTTCCAGTTGTGACCTGGTGTCACTGGTGGCAAAGGACTGGTGGTCACTCATCATCCCTTCTTGTTGTGCTGTGTGACATCAGGCAGTTTCCTCCCCTCTCTGACCTTGGCCTTGGGCTCTAAAGAGATCCTCCAGGTCTTTCCCTCTGGGGGAGGAGGGTGAACCGGCCCAGCTTAGAGCCCCGACTCTGGCTCCTGACCTCACCCTGGGCAGCTCTCCCTGCCTGTTCTATAGATGAGGGATTTCCAGAAAAATACCCCTTGATACGTACTTAATTAAAATAGTGGGGAAGAAAGGAGCCACACCCATTTTGTCCATTTCTGGTGAAGACATAGAACAATCGAACTGCCGTTCCTTGCTGGTGGAATTCAGAATGGGACTGTCACTCTGGCAAATAGCTTAGTAGTTTCTTAGAAAGTTGAACATGATAGTTAAGTTACCATAGGACTCAGGTCCCACTTATGTTAACTATTCACCATAAAGGAAAACATATATATGGGTTTACATAAAAAAATCTGTACACAGGGATGTTCATAGGAGCTCATATGACGTAGAGATAAACTAGCAGCAGACCAGCCACACAGTGAAAGCCCCTCAGCAGTCAGAAGCACTTCATTACTGATGCTCACAGCAACGGGCAACAGTATGTGTGATTCCATTTACAGAACATTCTGGAAGAGGCAAAATTCTGGGGAAAGAAAACAGATCCGTGGTGGCTGGTGGCGGGGGAAGGACTTGACCCCAAAGGGACATGGGGACTTGCAGGGGACAATGGAACTCTTCTCTCTCTGGATGGATGGTGGGAGTTACATAACCGCATATGCTTGTTGGAGTAGCAGAATTGTACGCTTGGAAGGGTGAGTTTTACCAAATGCAAATTATACCTTCATTTAAAACTTTAAAAAAATAAATCATCAGAAGAAAGATTCTGTTGCTACCAAACAAAACCCAGAAAATTCCCCAAACTGGAGCAAACCATGGGTCTTTCCCCAGAGGCCCTGTGGTTCCTGGGAGGAGGAGGCTGCAGCCCTTGCTGCCCGCAGCTGAGGGGAGGGGGGACTGGCATGTGTCTGAGAGGTGGGTGTGCCCGCCTGGAGACCCTTGGTCCTCCTGGTCAGCCCTGCGTGGCCTCCACTGAACGAACACTGACCCCTGCTGTCTCCATGTTTCCTCCTTCCCATCAGCTTGGACTTGGGGACAGGAAACCCTTGTCCTTCTCCAGGCCTGGAGGACCCTCGGGAGCACTGGGGAGCTGGGGCTGCTGAGGCTGGGACCAGAGCGGGCAGTGCACTTCCTGGGAGGGGGTGGTGCTGGCCAGGGCTCCTGTCTTGGAGTCCCCACCCCCTGGTTGGGACAGGACAAAGCTGATGGGGAAAGCCCTGGGCACCCAGGACACCTTGCCGCCCACTCGCCAGATCCAGATTCCACCGCCCTGGCCTGGGTGTGAGGAAGGGGCACCAGAGGCTCCAAGATGGGGAGGCCCTGGGTGGGGACAGGAGCCCAACAGGGGCAGCTCTGGTGAGGTCCGTCTCCCTGGGCCTCCGTCGTCCAGCGGGTCAGCTGAATGCGAATCCCTGCTCGTCTGCTGGTTTGCTGGTCCATTGTGCGCAGAGCCCCGGTTGTGGCCGAGTCTCTGGGCGTAAAGGAATGAGCTTCGTCCCAGGTCCCTGCCCTCAGTACTCACAGACCCAAGGGACTGTGGGACCCACGGGCATGCGCAGGTCTATGGGTGGGGACTCGAAATCTCTCTGTACTTAATCCCCGCCCCAGGATATCTCTCTGCTGATGTGGTGAAGAAGGAGCATCTGGAAATGGAGCGGGGGAGGGGGAGCAAACAAGATCGACCCCTCATCCCAGTCTCCCCCAAACCCAGGATGCTCACTGGGGAGAGACCCCACCAGCCCAGCTCTAACCCAGCTCCCTCTGGGGCGAAGAAGCTCAGGGTGAGAGGAGGCCCAAGGGTCAGAGTCGATGTGCCCAGGACGCTGCTCTCGTGCGTGGATATCTGTGCCGTGGCTGGGTGTGCACGGGGTGTGTGCGTGCCTCTGTGTGCCTGTAGATACGTGCAGGGCTTGCCTGCATCTGCCTGTGTGAGCACCTGGGGGACACCTGTGTGTTCCTGCTGCCCACGTGGGGGGGGTGAGTCCAGGTGTGCAAGGCGTGCGTGGGCCCTGCAGGCCTGCCCTCTGTGTGTGTGCGTGAGCATGTGTGTGCGCGCGTGTGGTGTGCAGAGCTCTCACATGCATGCTGTCTCTCGCGTGCCCAGGACCCCTGCTTGAGAGCCCAGGTAAACACACAGCTGCCCTCTTGCCAGGTAGCTGAGCTGCCCTGCCGGCCCCGCCCCGTCAGCCGGCCCCAGCCCGCCCCCTTCCTGTGTGGCCTATTTCAGTCTTGCTTGGCTCATCCTGGCGGCTGCTCCCAGCCGTAATGCCCTGTTTCTCCACCCGGCTATTTCTGCTGAGGAATGCGATGTTTGTGTCTCAAACAGAAAACCCAAAACCCCCATTATGGTTAGCTGTCCTGCGGCTCCAGCCGCCACTCGTTTATTTAGGCTTCTCCTGGTCTATATTTGTCGAGGATGACAAGATGAACTTGGAAGGCTGGGGGTGGAGGGGACCAGGGCTCTCGGGGGAGGCTGGAGCGTCCTCCACCCTCAGCCTCCAGGGGGAGCTGGCCTCTCGGCTGGCCTCACTCTCAGGGGCAGCCCAGAGCCCTGGGCGGGACTCCCCTGCCCCAGGCTCGGGGTGTTGGAGGCAGGCCAGCGCTGTCCTCTCCCTGTGTGCCCCACCCGGACCACAGGCCTCCCTCTGCGGTGCGTCCCCAGAGCCAGCGTGGGGGGTGGTTAGGACCTAGAACAAAACCGTCTGCCTCAGATCTGAGCTCCAGCACCCACGGCTGGGTCGCCCCCAGCAAGATCCTCATCTCCCAGGTGTCACTGTCCCCCGTCTATGGAGTGGCCAGTCTCTTCCCTGATGGCAAGACATACATGTTCACACTCTGAGTGGATCCTGCCATCAGCGGGGTGGCACGGCTGAACCTGCCACCCTTTTAGTGACATATCAATTATGGTGTGATTTGTAATTGAAGGTGTTGGGGAGCCTGTGAGTGACATCAGGGCCACCATAATAGACGGCATGTCCAAATTCAGATGATGCGAGGAGGATTTAATAAAGGGGTAGGAAGTTTTATGACCGTGCGCTTCAAGGAAGAGGTGGCAGGAGGGACATCAGGACCTGGTAGGGGAGAGTTGTCCAGCTTGAGAGCAATGACTTCAGGGAGAGGACATTGCCACCCACGGGCAGGCTCCTGGCTGCACCATCTTAGCTCTGTGACCTTGGGCAAGTTATTTACTGTATTTGTCCCTCCATTTACTCATCTGCAAAATGGGAATGACAGCGGTTCCTGCCTCACAGAGGTGCTCCAGAGCCTTAAATCCGCTAAGACTCATCAAACATGGAGGTGGCCTGCTAGTATCCCCCATATTCCAGCAATGGCCCTGGATGGTGTCTCTGTGCCCCATTTTCCAAGGTCTCCGGCTTCTCCTCCTAACTCCCAGGCTCTCTCCACCCCCTGTTCTGTAAGCTGTTCTTACACGAGTTAACCCACTCGTTAACCCCAAGCCCAGGGTGATGCCGGAATGACTCAGGATCGGGTATCCTCCCCAGCCGTCACCAATCATGATATGACCGCTGCTTCCTGCTGAAGCCATCCCTGCCCCACGCAGCCCGCCCAGCCCGTCAGAGGAGGATACTGATGAGAAGCGCCATGGGGGGGGGCGTGGTCGCTGATCACGGGGGAGTGGGAGGTCAAGGTCCCTCTTCCGTTCCCTCCCTCAGCCCCAGCCTGGGAGCCGTGAGCACACTGGCTCCCTCACCCTTGAGCCCAGTGCCCACTCGGGCCAAACCAATGCCCCCTGACCACCTGCGTCCCCCTATCCCACGGCCAGCAGGAGGGAAGGTGGGGATGAAGTCGGAGAGCCCCGGGGACTCTTGAGGCCACCGCATCCTCTGCCCCCACGACCCGCAGCCCGATGCAGCACCTCTGTGTTTGGGTAGTTTCTGGAAGAGGACGGACGGCCCCACACTCTGCTGATGTAAATAGACCTTGCGACCAGCTCTGGGTTAACCGACAGCCCACCACAAGCTAGCTGATGACGAGGGACCCAAACCAGCAGTGACTCATAATTAAAATGTAAGAACAGCAGAGACCGAAACCCAGGGCCAGCCCGCAGCAGCCCCGACGGGCCATCTCTGGGGTCCTGCCCGGACATGGTGCCTGCGTCTCTGCTCTGGGAACACTGGGCACCCTGGGCACCACTGCCTGGGGCCTGCAGGGCGCCCCAAGCCTTCAGAGAGCCCTGTAAAGGGCTCATTTTGGTTTATAAAAACCGAATTCTCGAGGCCTGGTGACTCACCCAGCTTATGAGTGAGTGGCTGTTTGTCCCTGGAACCGGGTGTCATTTGCTGAAGACACTCTTCATTAGGAAAATCACAGTGTTTCAGGGAGATCGTCAGAAGGCAGGCGACGCAGGACCTGGGCCGGAGACCTCGTCACAGCCAGTGTGCCCCTTGGAGGCTCAGGGACCCTGGGGACAGGCTGCTCCGTCCACTGCGATGGGCGGACTGAGAAGTGACATCGGGCTCACGGGAGCCCTACGTCCCTCGTGGAGGAGTGTCACTGGAGGGGCGCAGGGCTGGGTGGCTCAGTGGCTGGGGTGCTTCCCGGCTCCTGGTTCTCGGGTCCCTGCTCTGCCTTCCTTGGCTTGGTGGCCACCCAAGAAGCCAATGCACAGAGCCTGTTGCTAGGCGAATGCCAAGGGTGGGCGAGGGCGCAGCGGGGGCACTGCACGGCCCACCCGAGGGAGGCAGAGGAGGGGATGTCGGTCGGGAGCGTCCAGCAGCTTCAACAGGGGTTCAGCCAAAGCCACTGTCACCCTTGGGTGAGTCGGGTGACGGCCTCCCTGGAACTGGCCTGCAGTCTTCATTCACTGGCTGGAAGCAGCCCTGGGGAGGGGGTGGCCATGGATTCCAGGAGACGGTGGCCACAGCCCTTAGTCAGTTGCAGTCCCCATGTCGAGGTGTTCAGGGGACAGCCTCCAGCAGGTCACAGCTATCTTCTGGCTTAGGTGGGTGGCAAGCCCCACAGTGCAGTGAAAACCTCCGCGTGCTTCGGGCTCCCGTAAAAGGACCATTTCAGCTCCCCGTGTCCCGTCTCCCCTCCCCCATCTCCCATCTCCCCCGTCCCCATCTCATGCGCCAGGGAACGCGGGCATTGCCACTCAGCCGAGCGAGGGTCAGTCTTGTTTCAGCCTCGGCTTCTGACAAGTACCCAGCAGTGCGCTTGCCGCACCCCCGGGGTCCTTGCTAGGGTCTCAGGTGCCCATTCCCCAGGGCAGCGCCCGCCAGCCCGTGAACCCTTGTGATCTCATTTTCCACTCCAGCCCCTGAACTAGAACCCTGAAGCCCACCCCCAGCCGCGGCCCAGGCTCTGCTTATGCCACAAGGTGTGTCTGACTCCTGCCTCGTGTAGACCCTAGTCCCCCCCTGACCTTATCCAGCTGAGGGGTGACGCTAAGCTTTACTCCTTATCAGAGAAGGTGGAGACGCACAGTTCCTCCATGGAGGGCAGATTTCTGCAGCACTTCCAGGCCCAGAGAAGGAGCTGGCTGTCATCAGGGAAGGGGACACCCCTGCAGAATCCACAGCCCCAGGGTCATCTGAACAGGTAGCCCAGGTTTCCCAGGCAGAGCCTCGGCCTTGGCCTTGGCATAACCCCACCTTGGCTGCCCCGAACTCGGAGGCCACTCCTTTCCCCAGCTGGCCTGCCCTCCTGGGCCCTCACCCAGACTCTCTGGCTCTTTTACTGCATCTTAATCGCCTGGGAACAGCTCTCAGGCTGACTCTCCATCTGCATGGACCGTCTACTCCCTGTCCTTGAGAGCACTGTTCACCGGTGACGGTCACACACTCATCCCTAGCCCTGTCCTCCCCTCCACCAGGACATGAGCTCTGACCACTGCACTGTGGCTTTGAACCAGGACTACCCGTGACCACCCACCCTCCAAGATGGCTTCCTTCCCTGCCCCATGGTAGCTGCCAGGCCAGGCCCCTCACCTTCCCACCTGTTTCTCAGACGGCCAATCACCTGGGCTAACTGGGTCCTTCCTGGGGCGGGGGGAGCAATTTTTTTTTTTTTTTTTTTACCCCACAGGAATTTCAGAAGGAAAATTGCTCCTCTTCTTAGGGATCGGGCTGGCGGAGGTCTGGGGTAAAGGAACCTCTGTGGCCGGGGGTTCACGGTGACAGAGGCAAAGGCAGGTCTGGTGCAGTGTCAGCTCCCTCCAGTGGGGAGCCTCACAGGGCGCACACTGAGCCGAGCCAGGGGACCCCGGGCCTGCCCTCCCTGCGCTGGCCTGCAGGGCCTCCCTTCTCAGGGTTCTCAGCTCAGTTTGTCACTCTGGTCTCTAAGCCCCGCCTGGGGACCGGCCACATGTCCCTGGAGCACTGCATCAGCACGTCGTCGGGTCGTCGGTTTACTCTCGGGCAACCCCAGTGAGATATTTTTAGAGCAATTAAATGTAGTAATAACCGCTCCCTTTCTTTTAGGGCTCATTTCCCATTTCTCTATTAAAAGGGCTAAAACCCGTCCTGGACGGCTGCCCGGCGCTCTCTGTGGGGAGGAGGGGGACTGGACACCAGGGTCAGGGGGAGTTTGCATGAATCTGCCCTGTGGCTGCTCTGCCCGGGCAGCACCCGCCTTGGCCAGGGCCTGAGGTCCTGCTGCTGTGGCCAGGCCGCAGGGATGGCTCAGGCGGAGGGTCCACCCTCCGGTGGGGCTCCAGAGCAGGCCGCCCCTCACCTCTTCCTATCTGCTTCCCACCAGAAGTCCTCCCGGGGGCCTGAGGGCAGGGCTCTTGTTTTATAAGGAGTGGGTAGAATGAATCCACCCATAATTGTGGGTTCTGGAAGATTCTCTCTCTGCAGACCACTCCCTTTACAACAGAAGCCTCCTAGGAAAGAGGGTCCCTCTTCACCTACCTGTGCAGCTTAGTTGGGAAAGAATATAGGACCTGGGATAGAATCTGCACCTGCCAATTCACAAGCTGAGTGAGGTTTTTGTTTTGTTTTTTAAGGTTTTTAAAAACTTTGCTATTTGTAAATAATTTTATACTTACTGAAAGTTTTCGAGAATTATACTAAGAGCACCCACACCCACTTTTCCCATGTTCACTACGTGTTCGTATATTTAGAAAATAAGCTTCTCAGTGTGCATTGGAGATGTGCAACATGATACCATGAGACACAGCAGATGGTAAAATGGTTGCGATATGAAGCAGTCAACGTAGCCATCATTTCACATAGTTACCCATTTCCCACCCATTTTCTTTCTTTTCTTTTTTTTTTTTTTTTTTGTGGCGAGAACAGAGGCCATTGACTCAACAAAAATCTCCAGTGCTCTGTTGCCAACTGTAAGGCTCACATTGTTCACGATCACTGGACTCGTTCACTCTGTGGAGCTGCTACTCGGCTTCCCTTGATTGACATCTCTCATTTCTTCTCCCCTATCCCATTCCTGGTAACCACAGTTCTATTCTTAGTCTCTGTATATTTGACATTACTTTTTTTTTTCAAGATTCCACACATAAGTGAGGTTATTTAGTATTCTGTGTGTCTTTCTGGGTCTGGCTTATTTCACTGAGCATAATATCCTCCAGGTTGATCCATATGGTGGCAAATGGCAGAATCTTCTCCTTTTTCAGGATAGAATAACATTCTATTTTACAAACACACATACACACACACACACAGTGCAATTTTTTTTTTAACCCATCCATCTGCCAATGGACACTCGGATTTTGTCCCTATCTTGGCTAGTATAAATAAAACTACAGTGAACATGAGATACAGATATCTTTCAGGGGTGATGATTTCATTTCCTTTGGCTATCTTACCAGAAGAACTTCTTGGTCGTAAGAAGGTTCCGTTTTTAATTTCTTTAGAAACTCTCATGTTGTTTTCCCTCGTGACGGCCCCAATCTCCATTGTCCCCAACAGTGTACAAGGCTTCCCTCTTCTCTACCCCTCACTAATACTAGTTATCACTGGTCCGAAACATAAGCCCTGAAATTATAAAGCTTCTAGAAGAAAACAAAGGGCCAATCTCCTTGCCACTGGCCTAGCAATGATTTTTTTTTTTAATATCCCACCAAAAGCTCAGGCTACATAAACAAAATCAAATGAATGGGACTCCATCACGGGTCTGGCATGGCAAGAAAGCAATCGATCAAAGGGAAAGGCCACTTTCAGACTGGAGAAAATATTGCAAATCATATATCTGATAAGGGCTTAATGTCCAAAATTTATTTAAAAAAATTCATACAACTCAATAGCAAAAAAAAAAAAAAAAAAATACACAGACATTAAAAAATGGATGAATGACCTGAATAGACATTTCTCCAAAGAAGACATAAAAGTGGTCAACAGGCATATGAGAAAGTGTTTCATATCCCTAGTCACCAAGAAAATGCAGATCAAAACCAGGGTGAGATAGCATCTCCACCCATTAGGATAGCTATTCCCAAAAGGATAGAGTGTACTCAGTTGAGCAATCCTGAGTTAAGTGGTGCTGATGCTAATGATGTTTGTAGGGCTGCTGCCCTCTCCTGGGAATCTGGCGGAGACCTGACAAATGGTTTTAAAAAGTGCTTTGGAAGATGAGAAGTTCATTTATCAGATTAGGTTAAGCTACGCTGCTGTAACAAACAGACCCTGAAATCTCAATGGCTTAACACATCATTATTTTGCAGGCCAAGTTCTCTGGTTCCATCTTTTAACTTCCTCATCTCAAGTCGTGACTTCCTAAGTCACTGGAACAGAAGTATGAGATACAGCGAGTCCAACCAACCTTTCAATGCTTGGGCCTTGAAATGACACTCATCCCTTCTGCTCACAGTCCACTGGCCAGAATGAACACCTGGCAGCTAGCGGGGACCCCTCAGTTCTCAAACTGGGGTGAGAGGCCAGTTTCATTGTTTCCTAATTTCCAACCTGACACTGCCTTTTTTTTTTTTTTTTTTTTTTTTTTTTTTT